>NC_136072.1:513828746-514246246 GCF_964261635.1 Lissotriton helveticus | reverse complement strand
TTCTCTCACACACTCATTCTCCCTATATCTCTTGCACTCTTTTGTACATTTGTACTATGTCACACTCACACACAAACACACTGCCACTCACACTTCCATTAGTCAATCTGCTATTAATGAGTTAGAATAACTTGCCCCACTGCTTCTGCTATTCTTGTCTTGCCTTTTAGTGAATCTTAATAAAAAATATATTCTCTATATGATATTCAAAAATACTAATATATTGCCTTGTCAATGCTTGTTACAAGTATGTTGTGACTGAAAGTGCACTTGCTTATAAATAGCTGTAGTGGGCTTAAATTTGGTTTCACATGTGGATCAAGCAGTTATAGTATTGGAAATGAACAAATCCACCTTCTAGCATGTCATATAACAGCACCTAACTGATCTTATGAAATGCTTGACTTCTTCTTTAACCATAAATTTTATTGAATAACACTTTGCAATGTAAAAAAAAACCTGACATGTCCCGGAATGAAGTATTGCGGTGAATGGAAAGCAAGGACTGGCTGAAGGTGTCACACTATTCTCTATCCAGCACCATACCCCAAAGCCTCAGCCTAATTCTACATCCTTATGCCATCCCACATTCTCAGTCTACTCTGCCCTCTTGCACCAGATCCATTGGTGCAGATAGAATTAGATACACATTTAGTACTACGGAAAGAGCAGGTATTCTGTGGGTGCCTTTGTTGAAATATGTGTATATATTTATGCTCGTTGTGTAATTTTTATATGTGCAGAGTAAGAAGTGTGCTCATGTAAGTGCTGGTGTAAAGTGTGAATGAGTGCAGCATGAGCGGTGTGAGTGTAGGGTGAAAAATATGCTGATGTGAGTGTTGGGAGAGCTGCATGAATGCAATGTGAGAGAAGGGCTCATGGGAGTGTTGGGTGAGAGGAGTGATGGCAGAGTGAGAGGCGTAAGTGCAGGGTGGTGTGAGCGGTGTAAAGGTAGGGTGAGTGGTGTGCCTGTGTGCCTGTGTGTGGGGCAGGGTGAGCGTTGAGAGTGAAAGGTGATCTGTGAGAGTGACTGGTGGGTTCATGGCGAGAGGAGTTAGTGCAGTGTAATGGAGTATCCCTATGAGTTCTGGCAGACTATTGTACCTGTGTGAAGGTAGGGTGAATAGAATGCCTGTATGAGGGCAGGCTGAGAGGTTTGTCCATGTAAGTACAGGGTGAAACAAGGCAGTACAGAGTGAGTGGTGTGACTCCTGAGTGAGTGACATGCTTGTTTGCGTGGTGTGAGTGCATGATGAGTGCTGTGCCCATGTGGGTGAAGAGTGAGCTGTGTACTTGACAGGAGTGCCAATGTGAGTGCATGGTGAGTGATGCAATATTGTGAGAGTAGAGAGAAGTAACTGCAGGGTGAGTGATTTGACCAAATGAATTTGGTTGCAGGTGAAAGTGCAGAGTAGGACAAATTAATGCATGGTTAGTGATGCGCTTGTTTAAGTGAGTTTGCAGAGTGAGCTGTGAGAGTGACAGTTGAGTGAAATGTCACATGAGTGCCCGGTGAGTAGCGTGCTCATGTGACTGCAGGGTGAATATAGGGTGATCAGCTAGGGTGACCAACTGTCCGTTAATTTCACTGACTGTCCGTAATTGGGACCTCACATCCGTTGTCTGTGATGATCCCTTTTACGGACGCCTTTTGTCCGTAATTTTGGCATTTGGAGAACAGCTCAGTTCCCCTGTGAGAATCCTCAACACCCTGATGGGGGCGCCTTGCACTCTTCTGAGTGCAAGAGCAGCCCCACCCTGCCCACTGTCATTCTGTATGCGGCTGATTGCCACGTAAAGAATGACAATGGGCCAAGTCTGGCTTGAAAAGCATGTGGTGGGCCTCCTCCAGCCTCGGGCATCCTGTCAGAAGGAAGAAATGTAGGAAAACGCCCATGCTGCAACGAGAGGATCCAGTTCATCAAAATAAGGTGCTGAACGAAATTAAAAAAAGGGTTAGAGTTCTTTCACAGTCTCATCATTTTAGAACGAATGCATTTTCAATATTATATTCAAGGAAGGCGTTGTTTCTGATGTTTTATTTTGTGAAACTAACAACAATTGAGAAAGCCAATAGTCCTGGCTTGTTGTAGCTGTGATTTATTATATATATGGGTGCATTAACAGAAGTAGCAGAATACCAGTCGGGCGGCACACTATGCTAAGCACAGATTTTTAGCTTAGGTGTTTTAAGCTACACCCTTAATTACAGCGAACTCCCCCTATGGAGAGACCCCACAGTTTTGTCATCACACTTAAAGCCCTGGAAACAACACCATGCCACAGTCACCTCAAGTGACAGCACTGTGCATCATGCATGACTTCCAATGTTTCAGATTGAATATTTGCAGAGGCACCTTGAACCCCTCCCTTTGATTTAGGAACTACAGCGAGGGGTGAGTTCCTGATGCGTCTCTTCTGTCTGCAACTCTGCAGACAAAGACTCAGCTCACAATTAATGTGAAATGGTGAGTGAGAGAGAAAGTGAAGGGATGGGTGTATGGCTGGATGGATAAGTGAAAGGGTGAATGGATGTATGAAAAAGTGAATGGATGGATGATGAGAGAAAGCATGGGTGAATGGATGAGTGAAATGATGGATGGATGGATGGATTGATGAATTGATAAGTGAAAGGTTGAATGGATGGACAGATGTGTGAAAGGGTGGATGTAAGGATGGATGAGTGACTGAGGGCAAGGGTGCATGGGCAAAAAGTTGGATACATGAGTGAAGGAGTGAAAGGGTGGATGGATGAGAGAAAAGATGGATGGATGATTGAAAGGATGGATGAGTGATAGGGTCAATGGATGGATTCATGAGTGGATGAGTAGATGGATGGTTGGATGGATGAAAGGAAGGATGGGTGGCTAAGTGAAATGGTCGATGGAGAGAGAAAGGGAGGATGGATGTGTGGATGACTGAAAAGGTGAATGTGTGGAAGGGTAAGTGACTGGGTGGATGGATGAGAAATTGAAAGGGTGGCTGGATGGGTTAAAGAGTAAATGACTGGACAGATGAGTTAATGGATGGATGGGTGGAAGAGTGGATAGATGAGTGTGCGGATAGATAGGGGCAAGGGTGGCTGGATAATGGATGGATGAGTAAAAGGTTGGATGGAGGGATGGATGAGTGAAATGATGGATGGAAGGATACATGATGGATAGGTTTGCAAATGGTTGAATATGTTTGGATCTGGATTAGCTGCATATTGCCACTTTACATTTCACAATGTCTATCCGAGCAGATCTTCCCGACCATTTCTCTCACCAAACATGCCTGCTCAGGACCATGAATTATAAACAAAATATCAGACTGGTCAACCCAGTGCTGTAACAACATACATAGTGTTATCATATGAAATACCACAAAAAGACCTGCACAGTTGATCAAAGTTGCGTGCATACTGAAAAACCGTCAAGTACCCGATTGTTTCAACCTAATATAAACTTATTTTGACTAGTGCTTAAATAGTTGTCTATTTACTTACATACTATTGCGCAACCTCCTCTGATGTGTCTGTAAAACATACCTTTTGTCCAGTTTTGTCCTGAATTTTGACCTCCTGTCCTGAATTTTTGTCCTGAATTTTGACCCTTTGTACTGATATTTTATACTCACTGTCCTGAATTTGCACCCATGCCAGTTGGTCACCCTATGATCAGCGCAAGTGCATGGTGAGTGGTGGGCGTGTCACTGTGAGCGCAAAATGACCAGGGTGTTCATGTGACCGCAGGGTAAGTGGAGGAAGAACTGCGATAATTTATGCGAATTATGCAGAAGTAATTTACATTTCACCCAGGCCAAGTGAATTCCAAAAAGTAGCAAAACTGCACCTGGGTTTACTACTTTTTATTGATTTGCCTCCTATATGATTATCTTTAATAAATTGGTCTAGCAGTTAAATAACACTTCACTGAGGCTGCTGATACCTGTTCCAGACCTGTGTTCCTGCTGGCTTCTTGCTTTCTGGCTAAGTAGGAGAAAAGAAAGAGAGGAATGCCGCAGCAAGGAAGATACATGAGCACGAGCCTTCTTGCTGCTAGTACGTGCTTGGCGGCGACAGCAGGGCAGTGCTTGATGGGAACGTGTCCCCTGGCTTGCCCATTGATACAGAACAGCAGGGCGCAGCCTTTGAAGGGCCCGACCTTGCTGGGAGCAGCAACATGAAAAGAAGCAGGCAGTGGAGCGCGCGCCTTTGAACATGGAGCATACAAAATGGACCGTCTGCAGACAAGCTCTGTAGAGCCAGGGGAGCTTGTGATTGCGGCCATGTTGTCTACCACAGTCACACATCAGCCTGCCCGCGGCCACTTTCTCCGGCCGGGAACACTCAGTATCTACTTTCATACCCTATTTTAAAAATAAATGACATATGTGAAAGAAGTCACTTCTAATAATAACCGAGATAAGGCCAGTCACCGAAGAGCCGGATAGACATCGGGAGAAACGTGGCTGAACTCGGATTTCTTTTTATAAGGCGACAGCCCGCTAGTGTGACTGGCAGGTTCTTAGCAATAGTTTCTGCGCAGGCACGCAATGCAGAAACCCCACGTCCCATATTTACTCCGACAGCCTCAGTTTTGGAATACATTTGGAAACAGATTTATTTGCATCGATGGCGGAGTCGGACGCAAGTTTTTGTACCGAAGTGCAAAGTGCTCCTCTAGGGGCGCTATACTTGGTCGCAGTTGGACCTTCAAAACAGGAGGTGGCATAAAGGACAGCTGTGAATACGGGCTGGCTGTAAAAGTTTGACACTGGTGGTGAGTAAGAAGTCTGTCAGAACTGTACAGAGCACGCAAGCAATACATTCTCCAGGGGGGTTCATTATATATCTCCTATTTAGAAAAAAAAGTGTTATCATGGGACCAAATAGTGCACTTTGGAGCATAATTTGTATCTAAATTGGCTAAAAACCCATATACTCGGGAGTGGCAGTCAAGAAATAATCCATTAGCTTAATCGTTTTGCCAGTAAACCTGACCTTCACCATGACAGTGTTCAACTTCCCCGAGAAAACGTAGAAAAACTGTGCATTTTATAACACAAGTTCAGTAATATTTCAGAGGCTATCAATAACATTAGAATTTTGCTCCATGGTATCGCAAAGGCAATGCGGTTGGGCACATAGGCATGGTTGGTAGCTTTTGATAAAATAAACTCACTTATATTGTGGAAGAAGACACAATGGCATGGAAGATTGCCTATTACAACTTTTGCAGGTCATACATTCAGACACATGCATTAAAGAGTTTCCAACTAGAGGGCATCAAAAACAAGTTGATGGTTAGAATGCTTGAATTATTCTTAGCCACTAACAGTCAATCGGGCCGGATCCCAATCCATCATTTTTTAACCCACCTTTTCACCTCAATTTGGACCCAAACTACTGAACCTGTTCTAATGGGAACAGTCCAACCAAAACTGCCAGTCCAGGTCCTCCCTGAACCGAAACACAAACACCAATGAACGGTTTCACCCTTACACGCGTATTAGTGCTCATCAGTCAGATATAGCTTGGTTCCAGTGACATACTGATCACGTGATCCACATTTGTGAATACCCATCACAATATGGGTATCAAAAACAAAGTGATGGATCAAACATTTGAATTAATCTCAGCCACTGGCAATTGCTCCTGCAGCATCCCAATCCATCACATTTCACTTAACTTGCCACCTCAGTTTGGACCCAGCCATTTGCAAATCTGGCTTGACCCTTGTCAAGTCCCGGACTGCCAGGCCTGGATCTCTTTAAACACAAGGAACCCAAGACTGTTTCCTCCCCAATTGGAGCTCTTCAGCAAGGTATAGTTTGGTTAAAGTGGCAGGGTGAGCATGGGACCCACATCAGCAGGGCTCGAGTCGGGGTACCACGCAGGTAGACGGCATCCCCCACTTATTTTTACCGGGGGGACGCCGTCTCCCCTGCCAAACAGCTGGACTTAACTCTTTGGCCTCTCTGGGACGAGGAGCTCGCAACTTTCGTGATGTCACTTCCTGTCGTGATGTCATTCCCGGTGACAGCGTCCCCCCACTTCTGTTTTTAGGACTTGTGTCCTGCACATCAGGGCATATCAGTCACATGTATAGCATCAATGAAATGGATTGGATGCTTATATTAATCTCAGCTACCGGCAAACGCTCTTGATGTATCCCAATCCATTGTTTTCCACCCTCCATGCCACTTCAGATTGGACTCAACCATATGGAAATCAGTTGTAACCCTGCTTCAATGTGAACCGTCCAGCCCAAACTACTAGGCCAGGTCTAGCAACCCAGGCCGTTTTTGATATTATAAAGACTCCAGCAACAATGGATTAAAAAAAGGCTGTGTCTTCCCCTCTGCATTTTTTAATCTGTATCTTGCAGACTTGACCTCTTATTTGAACAGAACATTATATTCCTTCTAAAATCAAACGCTTTTACCTTGGTTTATTACCATATGCTGATGACTTGGTAGTTTTAGACCAAACACTAATCAGCCTATAGCACTAGCTTCACTGCCTATTGTCATAGGATAGGATAGGGGAAATGTAATGACTGTTATTGTTAATAAAAGGAAGTTAATCAAGAGTAGAAATGGTAAAACGTATTTTATAGCTTGGTGTATTATTTAATTCTACCTTCAGCCTGAAAACATTTTATTTAAATTGCAAGAAGCATATAATAAGATGAAATGTGAATAGCCATTATTGGAGAATCTCAGCTTTAACCCTCCTGAGAACGTATAGAGCAAGAGTGTCTTTTCTCAACCTATAAGCTTTCCCTTCATATATCGGGAAGATATTCACTAATTTAAACCATATTCAAACAATAGCAACCAAACAGTTGTCAAGTATGGCTAAGCTACCATCAGATACATTCTTGAATTGTTTGTGATATAATTTCAATAGGGATAGATTGATTTAAAAAAAGAGATTTGAGCACACAAATGAATAACCTTTATGAGTACACAGAGAAGTTGATAGCCAAATATTGTCTCAGAAATATTTAGGCTGATCCACAGATTGTTATTTCTGGCAATTACATTAATACAAACATGGGAAGTTTGTGTGCCTGATACTTCTGGAAAAAAACATGAATACAAACATGGTAAGGTTGTGTGCTTTTTAGTTGGAAAACAACTTTTATTGAGCTAAGACAATATCAACATATTTAAATGCTGCACATTTCATCTAGACTTACGTCACATCTTAGCTGCCACCCCCCCTGCACCCCAATCCACCCATAGACCCTAGTTAGTCCAGCATGTTAATGTGAGACACCTTCACCGTTTACCCGTCCTCGAGTGCTTTTAGGGCTAGCTCCTCATTAATAATCGAGATGCAACATCCTTAATCACTGTAGTCTAGTTGTAATGGATTCTGTGCTTGGGAGATGATCAATTAAAGGTATTCACATTGCTTGAAACATATTACATTATTGAGTCATACATTATCTTCTCCGTAGCTAGCAGCATCCACAACTTAGTGTTCCATTTAAGAAGTCAGAGGCTATCAATTGTTTGTCTGTAGTTAGCATATGATCAATGAGTATCTTTTGTGCCTAAGTCACATACGTTGCCTCTTGCCTCGTTGCTCCAGTAAGACTACATCTGGAGTATCCTTTATATTTATGCTCACTATTTGTTTAATTTTGCTGAGCACCTCTTCCCAGAAATGTCTTAATTTGATAGATGATCACTCAAGTTTGAGATATATCTCTTTTATGCAGCGTGGTACAAGATTTTTGTGGTTGGTGACAAATCTCCCCACAATTTGTCCCATCCTTTGTCATCTATGCTTCTCTGTAGAATTCTCTCCTATGTTCTTTGCAATTTCCATTTACTGCTTTTTTCTCCCTTTTTCAACAGTGCATACATATTTGATATCTCATTTGGAGCATAACATTTTTTAAGACATTTTTCTAATTCAGTAAGGCCTCTCATTCCCATGTGAAGCCAATAAGTTGTGCCCATTAAATACACATTTTTTTTTGCTTCTGACTTCCTGATTTTTGGACCTTTACTGTCGATGAGACACACTACCTCAGTCTCACTCACAGTAAATTCACGCTGTTTGGATTGAGCATGTTTACTGCAATTGTCTGCCTTTGAGAGAAGATAAGGCCACTGCAATTCAGCTAGGGTAAGGGCCACTGTACAAGTTGCGCATGAGCAAGCATGCACATATGCATGTGTGGGCTGACCAGGTGAGATTATCATGTCACATCCCGGTAATTGTGCACAGGTAGCCTAGCACAGAAGGGACTCTGCAAAGAGTGGTCCTGACCTGGGGTAGGCCTTATAATATCTGTTGGCATTCATTGATGGGTTAGTACGCCTAACTGGACAATCTGTAGTGCTTTCACTGTAACATACTTAAAGGCAAAATCTGCCCTAAAGTCCAACAAGGTGTCAAACTGGGGTAAAACATGCACTCTGAGTTTTATTTTGCACTATCCACCGAAATCCACATCTTATGGGACTTCACCATATTTGTCAGAAATTGTCATATTTCTCTGACTTAGCTTATAATCAGATTCCAGGCCTTTGTTCCCCCCTGTTGGAGCCAACACAGGACAGAATTGCCTTTGAAGTTTTAGTGGGAAGGGATGAGACAGTGATGCCAGCTAGTGGTGGAGCTGGGGCCCTTAGAGAAACTCTTTGCAGAGGACACTTGAGGTCACAAGCATGTATGACGTTACAACGCATACTTTTACATCGCATGCCTTTACAACGCGGTATTTACAACGAATACCTTTACAACGCATAGTGCTTTGGGGCGCTGGATAGTGAATAGTTTAATTTACTATTCCAACTCCAGTCCCCGTGGACACTAGGGAAGGTGTTGGACAGTAAATTAAACGTATTCCCTCTCCTAGAGCGACCCCCGCGCAATGCGTTGTAATGGTTTGCGTTGTAAAAAGTTGCGTCGTAAAGGCACTGCGTGGTAAAAGTTGCGTTGTAAAGGATGTTTCCCGGTCACAATGATGTGTTGTCACAGAATGCTGAGCAGGAGCTTCAGGCCAAGGTTTGAGGAATGATGTGGCATTCTAGGATTGGCCAGGGATGCATGGAATCTAGAATATTCTACCCCACCTAAAAACCCCTGCACAAGGGAAACACACTTGAGAAGACCCAGGACATGGGAGATGACAATAGTGTAAGGATGTCCAGCGGGAAAGAGAAGCCACCAGAAACCCTAAAAGGATGGACTAAGGACTTTGCCTTTAGCTGACCCCAGGGACTAGGATGGGTCTCTCCAGGGCCAGTGATGCTGGTCCTCTTATGTCCCCTGATGACCAATTGGAGGAATACCACAGCCATCAACCCTCCCAATGTACAAAACATCTCTGCAGGTGTTTTGATCCCAGATCAGATCCATTTGTATAGTTCACTTATTCTATACATAGACTCCTGACCTCGCACTGTAGATGATCCAAGGTGTAATCATCGGACCAATTTACATAGCCCTCACTTCTACCACCATTTCTCAAAAAGGTATCCTGCATTTTTCTTTCTGCAACCTAATATGACATCTGTCGAAAATACATACATGGTTAATAGAGGCCAGCAACACAGCAACTTTAGTGGGATCAGCTTACATCCATCTTCTACAAATGTCCCTTCGAACCAATAGAATCAAATATAAATGTAACTTTATCTGGACAGACCAAAGTACATTCTTCTCTGATTCATTGATATTAATATAAAAAATACCAAGATAAGGCTATGACTATTATTGACACTGATCCAACCACATCTTCTAAATTTACTGTACATAATACTCTTAAAGTTTTACATCTTTATTATAGTCTAGAAGCATCTGCAGAGGGGAAAGAGATGAGTTCTTCTTAGTGTAGCAGATTTGACAAAGCAATTTAAGGATTCCTAGGATAGACTGAGGCAAGCCCTTCTCCCAAACTCCAGGTGAGGGTTTCAATCTCTCATCCACAGCTGTGACCAGGTGCCAATACCAAGTAGAAATTTATTTTGTCAGGATGGGTTATCTAAAAGCCTAGTTCCATCTGGCAAGTTACATTGTCAGTCCGATCTTCACTCCTTACCCACAAAGTAATTTGTATATACTAAGGTTGGAAAATCGTACTTTTGTTCCTTCTCGCCATTGTTCCCAGGTAAGTGGATTACCTTCACACAACAGGTCTTCCGAAACTCTCAACCTTATCTTTACCAGCAGGCTTGCAAGACTATCCTTTAATGACTCAGGAGACCGTGGCAAGTCCCAAATTGGGACGATCATGCTGTTGTATGGGATTCTCAAAATTGTTTTGATTTCGTACCACTGTTTAGCCGCAGTCAGTGGAATCTTCATTCAAGTATTTTTTTACAAATCTGGGGGATTTGAACTTATAAAGGAAACCTGATTTAGGTAAGTCACCATTCATTCTTTTTGATAACACCTCAATTGTTCTTGAATCAAAAGCTGCACTCAGCAACCTACAGTTAGCTGAAAATACCAACAATGGAGCTGTAAACCTGGTAAAGCTAGCCACCTTTTAATTTACGTCTCTATTAGTTTTTTTACAGTAGATTCTGACTCCCTAGAGGTCAAAATCAAACTGCATATATCTCAATGAACCTTTTTGATTAATTTTTGTTCAAATTGAGAGGAACATTATCAAACAAGAATCATCATATTGACCTGGTTGACTCGGCCACATGACATCAACATCAATTTTTTCATCAATCCTTTACCTTCTTTAAAGATCCTATTTAACTTGATCTTGGTTAGTTTTTAACCACGTTTATAACTAGATAGTTAATGGCGTCTTTGTTCTCCCCATTTCCCCAATTACAGTAACAAGCCATTATCTCTGTCTTATTATTCACTAGGTAACCTGAGATGTGGTCAAAAACGAATATTTGTTGGAGTATACATGTGAGAATATTGCTGACTGCTGTTGTATAAATGATATGATCACCAGCAAAGAAATACTTTTTTTAACCTGTTGCAGGAAAAAGGTACCATATTGGTATTCTGTGCAAACAGCTATATATGATCATGTGACCAAGCCTCGTGTTGGAGGCGAAACGCGTCATGCGGACTTGCTGGGTTCATTTCTTGAAATAAACCACTGAATTCACTACATAAAGGGTTTGTTCTTTTTCGTCCTCTACGAGCTGCTGACAAATTGGTAGTGGTGAGGCGGTGGCTTCATCAGACGGAGGTTGCGACAATATATATATATATATATATATATATATATATATATTCACAGAAAAAACCATAGGTTATAGACCATATATAGTTAGGAATTAGCATTTACAAAACCTTGAAAATTCACTGAAAAAACCATAGGTTATAGACCATATATAGTTAGGAATTAGCATTTAGAAAACCTTATTTTACTCACACAAAACCATTGAAATTCCATATATAGTTAGTTGCACTAACTATATATCGCGCACCCGCAATCCACTGCTGATGATGTCACATATTACATCATTCATGACATGGTCAGTGACATCACTGATGACATCACTGATGACATCTCAAATGACATCACTGATGACATCACTGATGACATCTCATTTGACATCATTCTTGTGCTAATACGATAAACCTCTTCAGACTCTAATATAACCTTAGATACACTCAGTGTATACAGACACTCACACACTGTCACTCATCCATGGAGTTACTCACACACCTAGTCAGTCATGCAAAGAAACAATCTCACCTCCATTTCCTCAACTATACAGTTATACACACCTTACTTATTCAAACATATACTAACACATATTTACTCTCTTATACAATCCCTGATACAAGTTCACAATGATCCATACACCCACTCACACATTCAGTGGCTCTCATGCACAGTTATTTATATATGCCAACTCTCACATGTACTGTGTTTTACATATGTACTTACTATGACATGTAGCATTGAGATATCCATTCACTCATCAATACACTCATGCACACAGTCAACCGCCCATGTAGCTTTTTCCACATGCACTCTTGAACTCATACACCTAGTGAATCAACTGCTCACACATCTATGCACAGAGTCACACACCTCCCAGCCACCCCCACACAAACTCAATCTCCCATAGAAATACTTGGGCAACCAATTAATAACACATATAGCCTCTCGTATAGCTAATGATCAACACATGCAGCAGTTTACATCACAACAGACATAATGATGCACAAATTAAGACAGTTTAGTCACTAACCCATGCATTCAGTGAGACACATTTAATCACTCACTCATACAGTCAGTCACGCACCTACTAAATCCTTCATCCAGACACTTATACATCCACTCATTCTTCAATATCTAAGACATATTTTAACTTTACAGAAACATACAGTCACTGGATGTTGTCATCAGTGATGTCATTTGAGATGTCATCAGTGATGTCATCAGTGATGTCACTGACCATGTCATGAATGATGTAATATGTGACATCATCAGCAGTGGATTGCGGGTGCGCGATATATAGTTAGTGCAACTAACTATATATGGAATTTCAATGGTTTTGTGTGAGTAAAATAAGGTTTTCTAAATGCTAATTCCTAACTATATATGGTCTATAACCTATGGTTTTTTCAGTGAATTTTCAAGGTTTTGTAAATGCTAATTCCTAACTATATATGGTCTATAACCTATGGTTTTTTCTGTGAATTTCATTGGTTTTTTAACAGCTAATATCTGTAGCTGTAAAATGTATTCTTCTTTAAATCCAAAAATATATTTTATATGTTTATGAATAATTTTTTTTTTAAATATTTTTTTTTCTTCGTTCCCGCTTCGCGAATCGGGAAGCTTCCCGTTAGCTGACCTTGATGCCGCGAAATAGACCGCGAGCCGGTAAACGTTTCTTTACCGCAAGTGCCGCGTTAGAAAACAACATCGTGACGCCTCCCGTCCGCATGACGTTCCACGTTGTCGCGTGATACGTCATATGACGTGCTACGTTAGCGAACTGGTACGCGAAGCGAGTGCCAAAGCGCAGGTTTCTGGAAGCAAACCGGGAGGCCCTGCAAAGCGCTTAACGTAAACACAGCAAGTCATGTGACTTGGTAATAACACTTTTCATTGGTTCATTTCACTTTTGGTTTCCTAATGATGTAAGACTAGGTCATATAATCTAAAATGAACACTTTTGATTGGTTGAGAACTCTTGTTTTTCCCAAATGATGAAAATCCCTCCTTCTTTCCTCACTCTGACTTTCATCATTGTGAGAGAAAGACCCTTTGTGATCACTGAGCAATGGCTTCTTTAGTAGCTTCAGCTGGTGCTTCCCCACCACCTCCACCACCTCCAAGGAAGAGAGGACCACCTGCTCAAGTTGTAATTCAACAAGAAGAAGAAGAAGAGGAACAGGAGGACGAGCACGAAGAGAGGCAGTTTTTGCCTGAGCAGCCCAAGACGTCTCACCGGAAAGAAAACTTCATTTGGCAATTTTTTAAAATTCCCAAAGGTCAGAAAAAAGTAAATGCAAGATACGTAACTTGCCTTATATGTCAAGATAGACTGTCCAGAGGGACCGACAAAAAATACAGTTTCGGAAACTACACAATGCATCGCCATATGACTAGGTGGCATCCTAACAACTACAGTGCTGCACAGTTTCGGAACGACCTAGATAATCTCCCTATTATGGCCAGAAGATCTGTTGTACCGGAAGTAACGGGACCAGAGGGCAGGGAGATGGTGCCAAATATACAAATGAGATTTGGTGAAGTAAAACACACCTGCGTATTTTGCGATGGATTCATTTCCTACGGAGAAAGAAGCATCACTCTGATCAACAGAGCTATTGACTATCATATGCAAGTTTGTCCGAAACGCCCAAAATAATAAATACTTCTTTTTTTTGTTTTGTTGCTCCTGTTGAGCCCTTTACAATGAATCGTTTTCATTGCCCCCTCCAAGAAAAACCCAAAAAAATATAAAACTGTTCCGAAAAATTCAAAAACATTAAAAAAATGTTCAGAAAAAAAAAAAAAAAAGTTCTTTTCAGAACTACCTCCCCGTTATTAAAAAATTGGTACAATATTTGGAACTGTGCCAACCTCTATTTCTCTTAGTTCGCTTCCTAGTTCGCTCGCTGGTACGCGAACTGGAAGCGAACCAAAAACAGTAAGTATAAGGGAAGGAAACACACACTTATGTTAAAAGAAAGACAGCTATAGGGGAGTAAACTAGAGATACTATTACCCATAATCCACTACTGATGATGTCACATATTACATCATTCATGACATGCTCAGTGACATCATCAGCAGAGGATTGCGGGTTTTTTGGCAACATGCCTTATCCACGGTTTAATAACGCTGCCTTTTGCTTTATATAAGTTTTCAAATTGTATGAAATATATACCAATAGGTCTTTATGAACCTTTAGGTAGTGCTTTTGTTCATGAGGTCTGGTCGCTTCCATACACATACAGATGTTTCAAAGATGATCAAGAAGTTTATCTGAATGGAGAGGAATGCACTGAGACGCCAGATCTTTCACTAATGTGTAGGCACATACAGTTACACGATTCATGCAACAAACACCGACCAAATATGGCTTGCGTGTTGCAAGGCACGCCAGTTCCTGCTATCATCCCCACGTTCAAGTTGTTGGAAAATGGTAGTTATTTGATGCTCAATAATGAAGATTGTTCTGAGTTAATTAAAAGTATTCCTTTTATCGTAACAGTAAGTGAACGGGTTATTTGCTGCAGAAATGTTCTATTTCCTCCCACACATGAACATAGGGAGTTTTCAATCTGGCCACAAATACCAACCTTGGGACACGTTTCAACGGCATGACAAGAATAAGAGCTCTTTTGTCTCAGAGAGAGGTGGCCTTGAGTTCGGCCCGTGAAACTTTCGTACTTCACATAGCGAACACCCGTACACAGGTTTGCCTTTCAATTTCAGCAACATGTTTCCGACTATCTTTAACGCATCCTCCACAAAATCCCTGGCACACTTTTTTAAAGTTGTTACCAGTGGTCTCGTGACTTCATTTGAGAAAATCTTTGGAGTCATCCCTGCTCCCTTTCATTCCATTTTCTCCACTCTGGTTCGTGGATTGCATTTTTACTTGCATTACCAGCGGACGCTCTTGTGCTTTTTTACATTTTTAAATATGGATGTCCCTCCTATGCAACCTCCGACCCTGCAGCTGCTGACACTGTTCCGCAATCGCATGCTAGAATATTATGGCACAATGCCGTTGGCGATATTAAGCACGGCATATGGATTATCTTTTCGGTTCTCCTACTTCACCTGTGTCCAGCCTGTATTTCACTGCCTGACCTGTGATTTCGATTGGGCCATTGATTTGTGTCTCTGCGGACCGGTTTCTCCTGACGTCGACTTTAATCAGCTGATGACTCCTATCATTACTCACGAGTTGGTTTGTCCTGGCGAAAGGATTATGGCTGTGGCATTGATGCATGGACTACTTGGTCCCTGGAATTTACTGGCGGCAGCACAGTCTTTCTTGGAACACAGCTTTCTTGAAAACCCACCGAGCTGTCCTCTGATGGTGATAGAGGATCCGGTGCTGGGAGAGCACGTATGTTCTTTTCCGCTTTTAAATTGGATGGCTGAACTGTTTTCGGATGAAGACGGTGACTTCCTGTTGGAGGCTGTTGCAGCTTATTTTGCATACACAGTTATGTCATAGACCTTTTTCATGTTTCATATGCTGAGTACTAGCATTTCATTGACAATTCATTGACTTAATTGTCAAGTTTTTATTATTTACCTTGCCTATTGGCTTAAGACTCGATAAAGTACTTGGCTGTTTTATTTTTCTTTAGCATTGAATTTTCCTAGTTTTTAATGCTTTACCTTGCGGACCGTCCACATATAAACTTGCAATCTGCTCTCATGAGATGGCACTTCTATTATCTTATTCAGTTCGTTTCCGGATCATGGGGAGGTGTCATCTAGGTCCTGGATATCTTTACACCGTGTTAAGTTAGCATGGGCTCATTACCGGTTTAAACGCCATTTTTCCTTTTTTGCAACTTCTGCACACGACATTTAGTTGTTGCTTTAGCTTTCCACCTAGTAGTTCATCGTGGTTTACATGAGAATAATATGTTATTGGTCTACTATCTGCTTTACTTGTTAAACTATATCTGTACAGCGAGTGCTAAAGTTTCAAGAACAACACGATACAGAATTGTTATGAGGTCTGATCTCCACGACTTCATACTCATAACATAAGTGCAACTTCTGCCAATTCTGGGCATGAGGCGGGTTTTATATTGCTTTGCCGAACACACATACACAACAGTTGATGCGGTTCACATGAAGAGAGAGCTGGTGTATGCTGATGTGATTCCTTCAAATCTAAGACACTAAAGTATGGGCACGCCCTAAACCAACACAAAGAGACCTTCTTAGCAAATAATATAATATGTGTATTAGGGAGGGTGAGATATAAGCAGCCGCGGGCCGTGGAGGGAGTTACGGTGAGGCAGGGAGGCGGGGAGGGGGAGAAGCAGGGTGGAGCCCTCTCTACCTTGCCCCTCCCCCTCCCCGCCTCCCTGCCCCACCGTAACTCCCTCCACGGCCCGCGGCTGCTTATAAGTGTTGCTAACTCTTATTCATTTACAGCATGTTAACATACTGTCACCATTCGCTTTTTATGTACTAGTAACTATGCTGGTAATTTTGCTACTGATAATATGTGTACTTGTATTCTCCACCCTGCTTCTCCCCCTCCCCGCCTCCCTGCCTCACCGTAACTCCCTCCACGGCCCGCGGCTGCTTATAAGTGTTGCTAACTCTTATTCATTTACAGCATGTTAACATACTATCACCATTCACTTTTTATGTACTAGTAACTATGCTGGTAATTTTGCTACTGATAATATGTGTACTTTTATTATCTAAGGTACTACGCCTGAGAAGACGGCATTAGTAAATAAACATTTCAAATACACATGTGTTCTTCTTAACTCCATGTTCTGGTTTCTAAGAAATATATAACGACCGACTGTTCATGAGTTCCACGTATCCTGAGGTACTATAAGTTCATATTCTGGATTGTCTAAACATTGAGAGTTTGTTATATCCAATGTGACACTGTACCTAGCTTGCTAAATAGTTTTTGATTACTAACGTGAGTTTTGGGACACCCTAATTCGCCGAGGTTCCAATCCTCTGTCCACAGTTCTGTGTGAGAACAGAAACCCTGCGACAGGGGCACCCCCGACCCTTGCTGGAGCTTCATCACACTTGCGATACAACTCCAGCAATGCGCCACCTTTACGGCACAGATACATCACGCATCTGTGCTGTTTTTGCCCCGTGATGCGCCACATTGTAAATGCAGCACACCATAGGTGACGGAACAGCGGCACAGAATGACTAACACATCCCTGGTGATGCGCCAGTCATCATAAATCTATCCCTATGCTTCTTATCTTGTTAGAGATGAACCGCCATATGTATCATCAAAGTTATTTGCATTTCCTAAATAGCGAACTTTAAGGAATAAATAGCGATTCTTTACCATTCCTAGTTTGCGATGAGCTATTTGCTAATTAGCCGAATGTAGCCCAATGAAGCCCAATGTAGCCCAATGTAGCCCAAAGATGGCCGCCAGACACACAAAAAAACAAATGTAGCCCAAATATCAGCCAGATGTAGCCCAACTATAGCCCAGTGACAGAATGACCAATCAGCTTCGCAAACCTCCGTTACGCGAAGCAGAGCGCTGTTACAGATATATATCTTTTTTTGAACGTTAATTTCTCAAAATCCACTGGAGCACATATATTGAGACCTAGCAAAGGCACATCGGGCTACCAGTCCCTAATATTTTGCCAAGTTTCGTGCAAATCCATTCAGCCGTTCAATTATTATTTTTATTATTTTTTTTTGCCCCGCGGGGCCCTTTTAAAACCTCCACATCAAACCTAGGGGGTCAGCGAGGATCTACTATGCCCCCTTATAGTTATTTCCCCCTTTGTTTTGACCTCCTCTTGTCTCTCGATCCTACCGAGAGACAAGATGGCGGCCGCTACGGACTGTTTGGAATGTTGACAGACGCCGGAGAACCAATCAGCTTCGCTTCACAAAGCTCCGTTGCGCGAAAAGTCCGCGAACCAGAGCGCTAACCGGTCCGCTGTTACAGATATATATCTTTTTTTAAACGTTAATTTCTCAAAATCCACTGGAGCACATATATTGAGACCTACAAAAGGCACATCGGGCTACCAGTCCCTACAATTTTGCCAAGTTTCGTGCAAATCCATTCAGCCGTTCGGGCTAAAAGTGAGGCCAACCGCCCTATGGAAAACTCAATGTTAAAAACACGTTTTGGGACCCCCCTTTTTTCTCGGCCCCCACTGGACGAACCCCCCCCAAATTTTCAAGGGCTGCTCAGAAACAAAATGTGCCATTTTCCTGAAAATTTCAGCCGATTCCGTCCACAAACGCCAAAGTTATTAGACATAGAATTTTCAAAAAACCCATAGAGAAAAAATCCTAACTATATATACCTACTGGCGACCGCCAGTAGGTAATATATATATATATATATATTCAAGCTCCGAGTACCCACAGGTAAGGACGCACACGGCAGCAGGTGACCAGCAGGTGGTCTGAAGAGAGCGGAAGCTCAGAAACGCGTCAGGCTATTACTACCGACACGAGAACTGTAATCAAGCGGGACTGGGGAGTTGTCTTTTACCCGAATAAATGCCTTCTGGTCACCTGCTGCCGTGTGCGTCCTTACCTGTGGGTACTTGGAGCTTGAATGTAAACACGGCAGCCCAGCCGCGAAGGATTGCACCACCCCATGAAGACAGGGGGCCACGGAGCCCGGAATCTTGCAGGAGCCCCAAATGTGGAACAGCACGTGAGGGATCTATGGACGACAAGCAGCCCGAGGCCCATCAGAGGGCTTCGTATGCCACAGTATAATTAATGTGCATGGAAGTAAGTACCTAAGACACGGACTACAAGACCCAACATACATTGCGTTCAACTAATCTGAGAAGCCCATTGGAGGGCGTTTAATTCACAAATCATGTGGGAGTGTCTTAAGTAGCACAAACTCATTGTCGTGCCTCTGAAGAGAGCGGATGCTCAGAAACGCGTCAGGCTATTACTACCGACACGAGAACTGTAATCAAGCGGGACTGCGGGAACACCCTCCCCACTGCGGGAACACCCTCCCCCTGGCACTCCGTTGTACTTCGAACCTGCTGTCCTTTAGAAAAGGTTTGAAAACTTTGCTCTATAGTCAATAAGGCATGCTTCATATCCATTTTCCCCTTTCTGTTTCAGCTATGGGTCAGAAAGCGCCGGGACACTCCTTGGAGTATCCGAGCGCTATATAAGACACCCATAACATTAACATTAACATTAACATTTTTACCCGAATAAATGCCTTCTGGTCACCTGCTGCCGTGTGCGACCTTACCTGTGGGTACTTGGAGCTTGAATATATATATATATATATATATATATATATATATATATATATATATATATATATATATATATATATATATATATATATATATATATATATATATTACCTACTGGCGGTCGCCAGTAGGTATATATAGTTAGGATTTTTTCTCTATGGGTTTTTTGAAAATTCTATGTCTAATAACTTTGGCGTTTGTGGACGGAATTGGCTGAAATTTTCAGGAAAATGGCACATTTTGTTTCTGAGCAGCCCTTGAAAATTTGGGGGGGGTTCGTCAAGGGGGGGCCGAGAAAAAAGGGGGGTCCCAAAACGTGTTTTTAACATTGAGTTTTCCATAGGGCGGTTGGCCTCACTTTTAGCCCGAACGGCTGAATGGATTTGCACGAAACTTGGCAAAATTGTAGGGACTGGTAGCCCGATGTGCCTTTTGTAGGTCTCAATATATGTGCTCCAGTGGATTTTGAGAAATTAACGTTTAAAAAAAGATATATATCTGTAACAGCGGACCGGGCAGCGCACTGGTTCGCGGACCTTTCGCGCAACGGAGCTTTGTGAAGCGAAGCTGATTGGTTCTCCGGCGTCTGTCAACATTCCAAACAGTCCGTAGCGGCCGCCATCTTGTCTCTCGGTAGGATCGAGAGACAAGAGGAGGTCAAAACAAAGGGGGAAATAACTATAAGGGGGCATAGTAGATCCTCGCTGACCCCCTAGTTTTGATGTGGAGGTTTTAAAAGGGCCCCGCGGGGCAAAAAAAAACAAAATAATAATAATCGAACGGGTGAATGAATTTGCACGAAACTTGGCAAAATATTAGGGACTGCTAGCCCGATGTGCCTTTGCTAGGTCTCAATATATGTGCTCCAGTGGATTTTGAGAAATTAACGTTCAAAAAAAGATATATATCTGTAACAGCGCTCCGCTTCGCGTACTTTTCGCGTTACGGAGCTTTGCGAAGCTGATTGGTTCTCCGGCGTCTGTCAACATTCCAAACAGTCCGTAGCGGCCGCCATCTTGTCCCTCGGTAGGATTGAGAGACAAGAGGAGGCCAAAGCGAAGGGGGAAATGACCATAAGGGGGCATAGTAGATCCTTCCTGACCTCTTAGGTTTGATGTACCATTTTGCCAAGTTTGGTGTAATTCCGTTCAGCCATTCAGGCTGTAGACGTATGTAAATGTCCTATGGAAAATTGCATGGGGAAAACACATTTGAAAGTGTTGAAATTTAGAACCAATTAAAATGTTACTTTGGTTTTGTATTTGTGTGTGATGAAAGTTAATTGGTTATGTATATATGTCAAATGAGAGGAAACCACAGCCATTTTGTGATACTACTGTCTGAGGTACATTTGTGAGGAATTTTTGGTGGTGAATTTCTGGTGTTTGATTTACACAGTACTAACACTTCTGCTACTTTTAAAAAGGTGAGTTGTTAATTTGTAAGGGGAACTATGTTGTACACTTGAAGATAATTTGAAAAATGTTTTCTGTTATTTATTTGCAGTCCTTCTGTTATACTAAATACTTGATAAAGTTAGTTTTATATTATGTATTACTAAAAACGATAAATGAAAGTGATTATTTTTTTCTGCAATTTACAGCAAGCAATTTCAAAATAAAATGGCTCACAATGAAGAGACCGTGGCAATTTCTTTTGAATTGTCCAACACATTGATTGAAATTGAGAGCACCAATAATGAAATATTGTCACAAGGAGGACATGACTTGTATGATTCCATTAGATTGATTGAAATGGACAGCACCAAGAATGAAATATTGTCACAAGGAGATGACTTGAATGATTCCACTACATTGATTGAAATTGAGAGCACCAATAATGAAATATTGTCACAAGGAGGAGATGGCTTGTATGAGTCCATTAGATTGATTGAAATGGACAGCACCAATAATGAAATATTGTCACAAGGAGGAGATGACTTGAATGATTCCACTACATTGATTGAAATTGAGAGCACCAATAATGAAATATTGTCACGAGGAGATGACTTGAATGATTCGACTACATTGATTGAAATTGACAGCACCAATAATGAAATATTGTCAGAAGGAGATGACTTGAATGATTTTTTTGATCAATCTCTTGATGGCGAATTTATCGAGTGTTTGGAGACCATAGAGTTACAAGAATCATTATTGCAGACTTTTCATGAGGACATTGCTGATGAGGACATGTTAGTAGTTCTTTCAAATTTAGAAAATTCTGAAGAATAAATTTATATTTAGAAATCAAAAATTGTTTGAGACATTATTCATTTTTATTTTTAATTTATGAGGTTGTAGCGAAGTGATTGTAGTATAAAATGAGACTTATAGTATAGAGTGCAACATTTTTATGTTACATGGTAAGTTTACTCATATTTACTTCCCTTCTGCCACTATATTATCTCCAATGTGTATTTGACATGTCTTCTTCATCTCCGGCCTCCTTTCTCTCACTGTGTGTCTCCGATGCATCTTATCGCTGGTATTTTGTGTAATTACAGAAGAGAGTAAAATAAAATAGTTCGGAACGTGAAAAGGGGGCAAAGTAGAGTACTCCTCACCCCCTAGGCCTTTTTAGGCGGTCCCAAAAGGATCAGTTTCTGCTTTCCTGAGAGATTATGGTATGAGTTCCATATACCACAATAACTTGCATTACAACATGCAAGATATCTATCTCCTATTACCAACTTTTGGAGATATTCGCGCTAAGCGCGAATATCTCCAAAAAGTAACACCTGCCCTGAGCAGTTCTTAGCCATGTTATCCAATGGGAGGTGGATAACATGGCTAAGAGCATTAGCTCGGTAATGCATGAATATCGCTGAGTTTTTAGCGATATTCATGCATTGCGGCCGTTTATTATCGCATTTGCGATATACCTTGATAATAGTAAGGTTTATCTTCGATAATTTCTGACGATGCTTAGTGGTAAAAAATTGGTTGGTAAGCATCGTTAGCGATAAATATCGCTTAACTTTGGTAATATGCCCCAACGTCTGTTAACGTTCGATTCGAAGGAAATGAGGAAGTGTTGAAAAACATTGTCTGCGCCATCTTGCCTTTTTTGAAATGCCACACTTTTGTCGTGAACGGCAGCCATTTTAGGTGTCTTGACCAGACCCACTCTCTGCACGCTGTCGATTCGTAGCATGGCTCCTCACCCACGCAAGCATCTTCCCTAGGCACTGGTCACCACCGCTCTCTGTCTTATGCATGGGCAATAAACCTCCCCCCATCTGCGCTGCTCTTCCCTGAGAATCACACTCTGTGCCCGCCCGACACCTCCCTTTCGCCCTATTCACTACCGCACCCTCTGACACTCCTCTTTCTCTGTGTCCGATTGTCCAGGCTATCAGCTAGCCCTGCAGATGTAGTTTATGGCCCCAGCTGTAAAGAATCACCCCTCTTCAAAGGAGTTATAGTAGATCAAGGCCCACACTCGATGAGATCCGTCACACCACACGTGTTCCTACTATCTGAAAACCATCCTGTATTGTGATTGGGGAGGGGACCGAGCCTGAAGCGGAAGATTCCAGGAATGACTCTTTGTACATCAAAGTTTTTACTATTATGTGTCACATTAAAAATATATAGCACTCCAACAAAGTAGTAGGTATATAAAACTTTAATAACATATAAATATATACAACAAAACAAAAACAGTAAAAACATTTAAACAACGAAGAGACCGTGGCAATTTCTTTTTAATTATCCAATAGATTTATTGAAATTGACAGCACCAATAATGAAATATTCTTGTCAGTAGCGGTCTGTTGTGCGAATAGTTCCAAGGCAGCAGAACGCGCTGAAATCTAGATGGCACGAAAGTGATGTCTAGTAAGTTGCCGCCCAGCAAAAAACGGCGTGGGGCGCCGCGGGGGTGAGTGAGTCCAGTAGGCACCACAGCTATTCTTACCGGCATTGCAGAATTACTGCTGGGGACAATGCCTGTGCTGTAGCAGGGTCACAGCAGAAACAAAAAGGATTCTGTTGAAGATGTTGTTGGTTTTCAATTTCAAAACAGTTCTGGTGTCAACTGCTATGCTAATGTAGTGGTTAATGTTTTGTTTTCTCTAGAAAATGTAAAAGAGGGGGAGGCAGTCCAAAGTTCCGTTAAAAGGGCAAAGGAAAGGATCGGTGGTTTGAACTATCAGTCAAAAAGGGGAGGGGGTGCAATAATTTTTCCTACCGGGTCACACTTTGCTTTCACCGGAAGTGAGGTCTGCAGGATTCTAGTAATTCAAAGTGAGGCTGGCGCCAGCATGGGAGCGCCGACGTCCCGCGGATACAGTTTCGTCACTCCACGGGCGATCATGGCAGTCATTCCCCATCGGGGGTCGGAGACTCCGGCGGCTCCTCTAGAATCTTCAAGGTCGTGGAGGACTACGGTGGTGGAGTCAACCAGTGACCGGGCCATTTCTTTATGCTGGGCCCCCTCTTGCCAGGTCGACCGCCATTTTGAGAGTTCGGCAGCTACCGGCGATTGCGGGGTCACATGAGCGGACGGGCTCCACCCTGCCGGGCGAGACGTTGCAGCATGGCCACAGTGGAAGAACCGTTTTCCGGGCGCCTGGAGCGCTGAGGGTGCAGCTGGGAAGTCTCCACCTGGGGAGGCGGGAGAGGCCTGTTCGCACCGTCTCTCCCTCCCAGTGCACCCCACGGCGTCTCGCTTGAGATTTGTTATGGCCGGACCAGGCGATGAGGACGAGGGGGGGGTCGGAGGCATGTGCAAGACATCCCCCCCCAGTGTTGTCGCAGCCATTATAAAAGAAAGAAGTGTCCCGTCCGTCTTCGGGCCGGGCTTCCGGTGGATGTCGGCCGGACGCCCCTGGCTCTGGCCCCATGAACGGGTTTCTTGGTTTATCGGCTGCAGCCGGATCCCGTCGGCCTCGGCCCCCGACCGTTGGTGGTCGGACCGGAAGAGCATGTGGCGGGACTACCTGCAACTCTCAAGGGCCACCGCGGCCGGACTGGGAGAGAGAGGGGAGGGTCGAGGAGACATTCCCCCCCCCTGCAACTGTTCAGCGTTGTAAAGGCAATCCCCTGGCCGGGTCCCGCTGGCCTCGGCCTCTCCTTCGGCTACACCCTACGTTAGGATCTCCTGGCCGAGGCGTGGCAGCAGGACCTGCCTTATATGGGCTGCTCCCGGCTGGGCGTAGCCGGAACCCTGCCCCACCTTGGAAGTTTCCAGAGTGGGGGTGGATGTTCTACTGACTTGCATTTTCCCTAGTCTATCGATTTTTTGGTCGTGGCAGGCGGTGGGACAGCGAGGGGTGATTTGGTTTCTCTTACTGTTTTTCTGGTCTCTCACCACTGGCATATTTTAACGTTTTCTTGTTTCTAGGACATTAATAGGTTTTATCATTACGTTATGTTATCGTTTCTTTGTTCGTTGTTTAATAAAAGTTCATGTTCATCAGTGGCCTACTGATTTTCGTTTTCCTATTTTTTTCTTTCCAGGTTGTTTCATGGTAAAGTTTCTGTTAACAGGATACAGTGATCACTTTGTTATTATTGCATATGTCCTTTTCACTAGGGGTGCTCTCTGGTCGGGCCAGATGACGTATCACTAGTAAATGGTCCGGGTGAAAAAGGTGCATCAATCAGTGGGGAGTAGATAGGCATGACAGATTACAACGGGGGAGAACGGTCCGCATTACGTACCCTTTCACTACTTGCAAAGATTTTCCTACGTTTATTTGCAAACAGGGAATACCTCCAAAAAGAACTAATTCCCAAACAGTCAATGTTCGGACAATCAATCAATCAATGAGGAATGAAATAGGTACGACGTGTTAAAGGCTTGCGTTACCTACCCTTCACTATCTGCAAAGGGAGATAGAATATTCCTATTCTTCCTCGTTTGCAGGTAGAGAAGATCCTTAAGAGAATTAACTTCGAACAATTCAATGCTCGATTGAAACAATCAACATGGGGTACTGTGAACACAAATGAACGCCGCTTATATACATACGCATTGCTATTTTCAACAGGTTGTTCCTAATGTTTCTATTTTAGCGAGGTCAAAAGAGATCCCATTAGTGGCCTACTGATTTTGCTCGATTCCTTTTGTTTTTTTACACGATTTTTCGCTATCTGCAAAGACTAAACAGAGTATTGCGACTCTGTGCTTGTTTGTAAATAGAGAATGAACCAAAGAGAACAATCAATCAAATGGAGAGAGAAGCAGGCACGACGGATTACAAAGGGGGCAAAGGGCTGCGTTAACTACCCTTCACTATCTGCAAAGAGAGAGTACTCCTAATAGAAATGAGGGGTGGGGGGCAGCAATCAAAGCAGATCAGTGTGCATAAACACGAAAATGTTTTTACTTACCACGTACTTGACATTCGACAGCTTATGATATTTGCTATTAAAAAACCATTGAAATTCACTGAAAAAACCATAGGTTATAGACCATATATAGTTAGGAATTAGCATTTACAAAACCTTGAAAATTCACTGAAAAAACCATAGGTTATAGACCATATATAGTTAGGAATTATCATTTACAAAACCTTGAAAATTCACTGAAAAAAACATAGGTTATAGACCATATATAGTTAGGAATTAGCATTTAAAAAACCTTATTTTACTCACACAAAACCATTGAAATTCCATATATAGTTAGTTGCACTAACTATATATCGCGCACCCGCAATCCACTGCTGATGATGTCACATATTACATCATTCATGACATGGTCAGTGACATCACTGATGACATCACTGATGACATCTCAAATGACATCACTGATGACATCACTGATGACATCTCATTTGACATCAATGACCACATCACTGATGATATCATTCATGTGACAATACAATGCATCTCCTCACACTTTAATATAACCTCTGTTACACCCAGTGTTAAATACAGAGTATAATTTTTGAAACCATTGACACACCAATACTAGTTACTACATACGCACTCAGTGATTCCTATGTTTACACACACATTCACTCATTTACCCATACAATCATTCATACATACAATCACTCATCTTTACAACACTATCATATGCACTCATACACCTATACAGACTCTCACACTCTGTCACTCATCCATGGAGTTACTCACACACCTAGTCAGTCCTGTAAAGAATCAATCACACTTCCATTTTCTAATCTATACAGTTAAACATAGAGCACCTTACATTTGAAACATATACTAACACATAATTACTCTCTTATACAATCATTGATACAAGTACACATTGATCTGCACAGAGTCACACACCTCCCAGCCAGCCACACACACACTCAGTCTCCCATACAAATACTTGGGCAATCAATCAATAACCCATATAGTTACTCATATAGCTACTGATCAACACATGCAGCAGTTTACAGAACAACAGACATAATGATGCACAAATTAAGACAGTTTAGTCACTAACCCATGCACTCAGTGAGACACATTTAATCACTCACTCATACAGTCAGTCACGCACCTACTAAATCCTTCATCCAGACACTTCTACATCTACTCATTCTTCAATATGTAAAACATATTTAAACTTTACAGAAACACACAGTCACTGGATGATGTCATCAGTGATGTCATCAGTGATGTCATTTGAGATGTCATCAGTGATGTCATCAGTGATGTCACTGACCATGTCATGAATGATGTAATATGTGACATCATCAGCAGTGGATTGCGGGTGCGCGATATATAGTTAGTGCAACTAACTATATATGGAATTTCAATGGTTTTGTGTGAGTAAAATAAGGTTTTTTAAATGCTAATTCCTAACTATATATGGTCTATAACCTATGGTTTTTTCAGTGAATTTTCAAGGTTTTGTAAATGATAATTCCTAACTATATATGGTCTATAACCTATGGTTTTTTCAGTGAATATATATATATATATATATATTACCTACTGGCGATAGCCAGTAGGTCTATATAGTTAGGACCTAGCTACCATAGGAAATCCGCAACATTCTATTGGGAATAACTTTGACGCCGGTTGAGGAATTTGGTGTAATTTTCCAAAATTTTGGCCAGCTCCGCTGCGCTCCTTCCCTGAAAGTTTCGGGGGGATTCGTGAAGTGGGGGCTGAGAAAAAAGGGGGGTCCCAAAACGTGTTTTCCCCATGTTAATTTCCATAGGACGTTCTGACAAGGCTACAGCCCGAACCGCTGAACGGAATGACACCAAACTTGGCAAAATTGTAGGGAGTGGTACGCAGAAGTGCCTTTGCTATATTTGGTGAAAATTGCTCCAGTGGTTTTAATGAAAATTAACTTCAAAAACACATATATCTGGGCGGAGCCTAACCACACATCTCATCGTGAGATCTGATTGGCTGTCAGCACTTCATCCAAGAAGTGTTGGCAGCCATCTTGGGACCAATATACATGATAGCACCTCATTAAAAAGCATTGTAGTTAATAGAGGGTTTTAGGACTTTAGTTACATTATAAATCATGTGTTGATGGTACCATACTCATTTTCGGAATTGTGGTGTGTTCTAAGGGGATTTTACCATGTGAAAAAGCCTTCTGCTGGGATATCATGAATCATGTTTGAAAGAAAACTATTATCTCATGCTTTTCCCACAGTGGTTTGGAAGGGGATCTATAAGCTAAACTAAAAGCATATTTTCTGTAAATTCACATTATCTTTCTCAGTCATGTGAGCATGAAGTATGACATTCTCAGTAAAACGTGTACATCCAACAAGGACAGAGACTGTCAGTTGATTCCTTTGTGTTCTACTGCAGCCTCCTAGAGTCTTCTAAAGAACAACTAGAACGCTAACAGTCCTACTTATTACAAAGGTATGGCACACATGAAGCCATCTTGATTGGAATAAAGTGGTAACTCTTAAAACATTTAATTTAAAACGGAACAACATGAGGGGGTATATTTTGCCATAGAAAGTATGATTAGTGCCGCAGAAAGAAAAATTAGGGCACATGTTGAGTGACTTCCCAAATCCTCTTCTATTTCATTAAAACATTCTGACATGCAGTCTCCCAAGATGGCCACCAGAGACAAAAGAGTCCAAATGTAGCCCAAATATCACCCAGATGTAGCCCAAGTATAGCCCAATGACAGAATGTCCCAGAGTGTTCTAAAGAACAACTAGGGTGCTAACAGTCTTACTTATGACAAAAGTATGGCACACCAGAAGCCATCTTGATTGGAATGAATGGGTAAGTCTGAAAACATTTAATTTAAAAAGGAACAAAATGAGGGGATTCATTTTGCCATAGAAAGTATGATTAGCAGCAGACTTCCCAGGTGAGCAGTAGCTTTAGTACAGTGATCTAATGAGCAACTAGAGTGCTAACATTCAGAATTTATGGCAAATGTGTGACACATCTGAATGCCTTCTTGATGGAACCGAAGTAAACAAGCATTGAAAATGCAATAGATCTCGCCCTCGTTTAAGTTAAAGCCATTCTGTTTGTAATGAGGTGGCTTTTTAGCTTTGCTTTTATTAGTGTTTTTAAAACATTCATGTAAATAACATGCATATGTATGCATATATGTATATGTATGCATGCATTTATATTTGTATTATATAGATATGCAGATTATATATGTTTATATATGTATGTATATATATATACACATACATAAATGCATATGCATATATATGCATATATATATATGTGTATATGTGTGCGTGTAGAGAGAGGTAGAGAGGTAGAGGTGTAGAGGTAGAGAGGTAGAGGTAGAGAGGTAGAGACTAGTAGAGAGAGAAGTAGAGAGAGGTAGAGAGGTAGAGAGAAGAGAGTGAGTAATAGAGTAGAGAGTGAGTAGTAGAGAGTAGTAGAGAGTAGTAGAGTGAGTAGTAGAGAGTAGTAGAGAGTGAGTAGTAGAGAGTGAGTAGTAGAGAGTAAGTAGTAGAGTGAGTAGAAGAGAGCAGTAGAGAGTGAGTAGTAGAGAGTAGTAAAGAGTGAGTAGTAAAGAGTGAGTGGCAGAGAGAGAGAATAGTAGAGAGTAGTAGAGAGTGAGAAGTAGAGTGAGTAGTAGAGAGTAGTAGAGAGTGAGTAGTAGAGAGTGAGTAGTAGAGAGTAGTAGAGAGAGAGTAGTAGAGAGTGAGTAGTAGAGAGTAGTAGAGAGTGAGAAGTAGAGAGTAGTAGAGAGTGAGAAGTAGAGAGTGAGTCGTAGAGAGTAGTAGAGAGTGAGAAGTAGAGAGTGAGTAGTAGAGAGTAGTAGATAGTGAGTAGTAAAGAGTGAGTAGTAGGGAGTGAGTAGTAGAGAGAGAGTAGTAGAGAGTAGTAGAGTAGTAGAGAATGAGTAGTAGAGAGTGAGTATTAGAGAGTAGTGGAGTAGTAGAGAGTAAGTAGTAGAGAGTAGTGGAGAATATTCCAAAGTTTGGCACAGCACCACTTGCACAATAAGTCCAATCAAATCATATCACTTAGAGTCCTTATTGAAGCGCTGAATCTTGGTGTATATTCAAATGCTTTTATTTTCCTTAAGTTTATGTACCAGAGCCAGCTGACGCGTTTCGTTCTGTACAACAGAACTTCTTCAGGGCGTTCTTATTTCCTTCAAGTTATGTCGGTATCCTGTTGTCATATAACTAGATATTTCTTCCAAATGTTAGACGAGACGTAAGTACATTCTTATTTAAAGTGACTAGGTATCAATTTTACCCACACAATTCGGGCAGACTAGAGTAATTTATAGCATCCTCAAAGTCAATATTTCAAAAATTCCAAAGTATAGGACATGATAATCCAAATCCAAATGTTTCTCAAGAAAAGTCATTTTCAATAGTTCGGAATTTCGGCGTTTGGGCAGATATGACCCAGAGACCCCCAGTATGCAAGGGGAATTAGTCCCCCCTCTGCAAACGCGCCAGTGGCCTGCGTTGCAGAGAGGTGTAAAAAGAGGCATAGCCTCATTACATCTCTGTGCAATGCAGCCCCCTGGCGCATACTGGAGGTTCCAGGTGGGCCAGTTGGCCCCCAGGGACCCCCAGTATGCAAGGGGAATTAGTTACCCCTCTTCAAACATGCACGGGGGCTGCGTTGCAGAGAGGTGTAAAAAAGGGTGTGGCCTCATTACACCTCTCTGCAATGCAGCCCCCTGGCGCATACTGGAGGCTCCTGGTGGGCTAGTTGGCCCCCAGGGACCCCCAGTATGCATGGGGAATTAGTTCCCCCTCTGCAAACGCGCCAGGGGGCTGCGTTGCAGAGAGCTGTAACAAGGGGCATAGCCTCATTACACCTCTGCAATGCAGCCCCCTGGCGCATACTGGAGGTTCAAGGTGGGCTAGTTGGCCCCCAGGGGCCCCCAGTATGCAAGGGGAATTAGTTCCCCCTCTTCAAACATGCACGGGGGCTGCATTGCAGAGAGGTGTAAAAAGGGGCGTGGCTTCATTACACCTCTCTGCAATGCAGTCCCCTGGCGCATACTGGAGTTTCCTGGTGGGCTTTCAGGTCTTATATAGTTAGGAATTAGCATTAAAAAACCTTTGAAATTCACTGAAAAAAACATAGTTTTCAGGCCTTATATAGTTATGTAGTGTAGATCCTATATTCCCAATAGGTTCTGCGCATTGGAATAATATAAACAGCAGTGTAGACGTAGGACTGAGGTCGACTAGGTCTCTACTGACTATATTAGACTTAATTAGTGTTGCCAGCTAGCTCAGAGGTCACTAGAAACTTTCTCGAATAAACAAGGAGGAGTTTAACTTCCCTGGATAGACAAGAAGGGATTAGCTTCTGACAACCATAAAACATGACAACTTTGCTCCCTCAGAATAAGAGTGTATCTCTAGAGTCGTGTAAAAACAATAGACAGCTATTTCGCTCAGTCAATCGTGCATACTTAGTTTAACCAGAGTGCAGAGAAATAGAGAGACGGGCGTTTTCAATAAAAGGTGTTATTTATTGAGCAGTCTTCTTTGTCATGCAAGAGAAATGAATTGCCACAATTGCAATACTTATCATCAAGTAAAGTGCGTACAGTAAAAGGAGTATTATGAAATAATACTGTAAAAGCATTGATATGGTTTCTTAGCCATATGATACTTTAAAATGGATAAAATATATACATACATAAATACATTGACTAACGTACTCAACTGGTGCTTCTAAATACGCCTACCCCGGTGTACCTGACCTAAGCCTAATACGTGGGAAGGAGTAAGTAAGTAGCAGTTTAAGTTAAGTTGGTTTTGCCAAGAATCTGAATCAAGAATTCTCTTTAAGGGTTTAGTCAGCTCCGTACCTGGGTAATAGAAAGCAGGAGGTCTGGTATCTCTTTGTCAGGACTCGATATCCCAGCAACCCACAAGGGCGACTGGAAACACCGGAGCTGGATTTTCTCGGCTGGAGAAAAAGACAGCGTCTTTCTCAGTGCGTCAAAAGGGAGGGGCGGTGTCTGTGGGCTCTCGCATCAGCTTGTAGTGTAGCTCCTATTTTCCCAATAGGCTCTGCGCATTGGAATAGTACCTACAGCAGTAAAGGCCTAGGCCAGACGTTAACTAGGTCTACTACTGTCGATACTAGACTTAATTTTTGGGTTTGCCAGCTAAGCTCAGAGTTCGCTAGAAACTTTCTCGAATGTTCAAGGAAGGAATTAACTCCCCTGATTAGACAAGAAGGGATTTAGTTTCTGACAACCATAGAACATGACAACTTTGCTCTCCCCTAATCAAGAGTCAATCTCGAGAGTCGTGTGAGCACAAGGCAATTATTTTACTCAGTCAGTACGTGCATTCTTAGTCTCATCAGAATGTAGAGAAAAGGAAGAGACGGGCGTGTTCAATAAAAAGGTGTTATTTATTGATCAGTCTCTTTTCTCATACATGAGAAATGGATCGATATTATTGCAATACTTATAGTTAAGTAAAGTGCATACATTAAAAGCAATAGTATAAAATAATACTGTAAAAACATTGATATGGTTTCTGAGCCATATGATGTTTAAAATGATTAAAATATATTTACATACACATATACATTTGACTAAACGTACTCAACTGGTGTTTCTAAATACGCCTACCCCGTGTACCTGACCTAAGTCTAATGCGTGGGCGGGAATAGAAAGTTACAGTTTAAGTTAAGTTTGTTTTTGCCAAGTGAATAACTAAAGAATTCTCTGTGAGGGGTTATTCAGTTCTGTACCTGGAATTTAGGATGGATGAGGAATAGTATCTCTTTCTCTGCTCTCGATATTCCAGGCTGCCTGCGAGGGCTGCCCGAAAGCGCCGGTGCTGGGTCTCTCGGCTTGAGATAGCAGCGCGTCTCTCAGCACGTCAGGAAGGCGGGGCTGCTGCCAGCGGGGTCTGCTTCTGCTCTCGGCTTCGGCAAGTATGGCTGCTCCGTCTTGTCACCACGCGTGTGTTTGCATAGGGCAAGGTCGGCAATATTTATACCTTAAAGGTGCCGAGATTGACGTAAGGATGGACATAGATACGTCAATAAAGATGTCATAAGACTTGCTCGTTAGCACATTCTTTACTAAAGTTCTCTGTGAAATCAAAACAATGGCCGCACGGATTATCCAGGTTGTCATAGGTTTGATTTGTTATGAGAACGTCGTATGCCTTATCAGGGGCTGGAGGAATGTCGCTTGTCTAATTAGATCTCAAGCGTTATGACCTAATCAGATAACACGTTCCTGTGCCGTAGTGTGACTGCGTCAGATAACGGTATCTGCATCATGGGGGTTTTCTTGCCTCATGGGCTGACTGTTAGTTAACTTGATAGTTAGTTTAACCAGAATAGGGTCAGGAATAGGGGGACTGATTCAGAACCTATAGAAATACACGACACCCACTCCACGCTAACTATGGTCATATCTACTAATCTATGCATAGTATAACATAGTACAACATACTATAGAGTATAGTGTATACCTTACCACCCCAAAATACATAAATGCATTTCGAAATTTTCAAATATACTGAAAAATTGCAGTCATATATATTGTATGCACTTAAGCTATGAATTAAATGCAAAAGTAAACACGCATTTTTATGCATTATTGCTTATTGGTATATGAGAAATACACATGAAATGGCTCTTAATATGGCTATACAGAAAGGAAGTTCGAGACCATTTCATCACATAATAAAATATTTGTGAACATCCCAGCGAGCAGCTAAAGTCTATAAAGTATCTAAAAACAGAAATTTTAGTTCTCTAGGAATAGTTTCTTACTTTAAGCAGAAGATCAGTGTCCCGGGGAAAAAATATGTAGAAAAATATTTTAAGGGGCTTGCTGAAAAATATTGCTGTCCGTGAGCTGGAGTGAAATTGTTCATGTGACTTTATTTTTAAAGTTGAAGGCCGAATTCAGGGAACGCCGTGTGCGAGTTTACTCAAAAGTCTCTATTTCTGTTCTGGAGAGAACATCATATCATTCAGGCTTTCGAAAAAACTGTCAACAGCTTCATGGGAAAGTTCCACTAAGTCGGAAATAGGGGTAACCATGCATTCGTGCGCATGATTGTCTCCATTGACATTCTGAATCGCATTGCTGACAGAAGGTCGTACCTGTTCGATGCTGCTTTCATCTTGAACTTCACTACTCTTCAATCGCAGTGGTGAAGATTCCAGGAATGCCGTCATCAGGATTGGCAGCCTTTGAGGGCAGCACAAAGCGTGAACCTTGGTAGGAACCAACAGTGTATCTGCATCCACTGGCGCATCCGATTGTAGTGTCAGACAGGTGTCTAACACGCATTCTTCTCCGCATAGCAGACACCTTAGTACAGGTAAAACACACCTTTGCCACATTGGTCGAAATGATAGAAACCAAGTCATGTTCAGGTCTCTAAGCTGGGAGAGTCCCAGGATTTTTGATATCCGGTCCCGGTATCCAATGGCTAGGATCGTATCTTCCATTGTCGCGAGAGTTTGATCTGTGACATGGGTTGCCATAACGAAAAATAAGGACTAGGAATAGGATTCCGGCAATTAGTCCTAGGATCAGGGGAAGTCCGCCAAAAATCGAATGGACGAAATCTGGAAAAATACCCAGTATGGCTTTGAATGGTGTTAATGCCATCGAAAATACTGTCTTAAATACCTTTGAGACCCCAGTGGTATCAGAAATATTTAAGATTTCGCTTAGGATTTCCGCGAAATGTACGGGGGAATTAGTTGATAATAATGTATGTATCTCTGCAGTCGTCCTTGCGACTTGTAGATCATACGTTTCTTTTGATGACGTGAGCCTTGTAGGCGTCTGAAGAAGCACTGTTTTCATTCTGCTTAAAGCATCTATTCGAATAGAAGTAATTTTCAAACTGGGCCATGCCCTTGCCTCCCTGTCTGGAAAGGAGCTGGGGAATAAAGAACGTCCACAGCACTTGACCTTCGCCGTTGTAGTTACTAGATAAGGAGTCCCGGGCATAAGACTGCAACATCTGCGGTCTACAATAAGAATGTAACTCCCATTATAGAGTCTTTGAAAGAATGGTTCTATTTCAGTTGCAGGTGCGCCTTGCTGGTGACATGAAAGGTTGTATGAATTCCCTTCACAGGCTCCATGCAAACTAATTCCGTTACACAGAAGCGTGCCGCTTAGTGACATAGCACAATTGTTGCCACTAAGAAACACTTTCTGTCCTTTATTACTGACACATGCATGTGAATAGGGCAGGTTCCAAGTTGTTTTAAGGTACCCCTTTCCCAATTTCTCGTACATGCCAGCCTGTATATATTTTTGGCAGTATTGAAACCTGAAGGTTGAGATTGGAATATTTATGATTCCGTGGATTATCCATTCACTGACAGGTCGTTCTGACATTGTCATTGGTAATCTTTCTAGTTTTTCAATGCTCAAGATTGTATAATCAGCACCCTTTTGCGCCATACCGATTTGTCTATCAGTAAGGTTAAAGATTTGGAATAGTGACGTTGTGTTGATTAAACGCCAAGGCATATAGCCTGAACGCAGATTTTGTAACGTCCAGCCAAGTTGTACAATGGAACGCAATTGTGACTGACCATGTTGTAATAACAGTAAGTCTTGCGATAATATATCGATTGCTGAAGACACAATGCTGTCCAATGAAAAAATTCTGGCAGACAGAGTCATTAACCCATTGTCCACTACAGAAAGTGATTTTTCCAAATTGATACGGTCAATTTCCCGTATTCTTTCTGCTGTCTCAATTTGAGTAACCTTCCAGGCCTCATTGTATGCTGCATATACAGAGGCTGCTATGAAACGCTTTTGACGCTGTTTGCGTGGTCCCATTATGAAATCACGCAAGTCAGCACCATCAGTAAGTAAAGTTAAGTGTTGCTTAATTTCAGGCAGTGTGGAAGTCTGTAGCCATTGAAGGCATAATTTGCCCACACTGTAGGTTGTTATTATCCCTGGGTGATGTCTTTGGGGATATCTAGGGTCTGGCCTGGTCATTTTGAAACCCTGTGTTTTATTCAGGAATCTATCTTGACAGTAATTTGTATCTGTGGGCCAGATCAACCATTGTTTCCAATCAGGATGTGTTCTGTTTTGGTTTAATATATGGTTTACGCCTATCTCTTCATCTGTATCAGAGCTATTGCTAAACATTGTTGGCTTCGGAATAGACGGTTTAATTAAATCTTTGATTTTGGCTAAGCCAAGACAGGTTGTTTGTTGAACAGTGTCATTTAAAAATATCATTTGTTCTGGGATCATGCAGGCTCTAAACAAAGCTTCTAAACCCTGTACTTGCCATTCTTTTGTACCCCAAACACTTTTCAAATCAACATTTTTGTCCCAATAATCAAATCCAAATGTATTCATTTTTTCAAAGAATGAATCTGAATATATCAATTTTGTGTTGGTTATCATGGTTTTCATCCCTGTCTTGTTTGACAATTTAAAATAAAATGTTTCAGCATTACTTATGTTAAAACCTGAAAAATATGAATATTTGTCATATACGGTTCTAGAGCTTCCTTTTGGAGGTGTAGCACAATGTTCCCATTGATTATAACTTAAAACATTTCTAGGTTGTGCAGATTTATGTAAAAAATGGTTACCATAATGGTTATAGCAATACATACTATCATAATTTGTAGAACCTTGCAAATAATCATGTTTTGTAAATTTAGCAGACATTACTAAGTCAGACATCATGTTGTTAATACTTTCGAAGTCCCAATCATCAGCAAATGAGTTTGGTTTTGCAAAGTCACTCAAGGAGATCTTGATTTGGTGTGGATATTTCAGGATCTCGACCGGACCATAAATTTCATAGTCAGTGTTGTCCCAGGCTACCCCACCAGGTATAGGATTGGCTGTGAAGTTGGCTGAAGAAAGTTCTGAAGAAAGTTCTCTTTTCTCGACGTGTGAAGATGTGTGTGGTTTGAGGATCAAGTTGATGTTCTGACTTGCTGTGTCCATTTTAGCATATTTTCCCTCAATGAAGCGTCCCAAAGTAAATACCATGATGAGCCAAAGTATGAGGATAAATGCGCCAAAACCCACCCAAAATTCAATCCATGGAGAAACCAGATATGTTTCTTTCAGATGTTTCAAAAGTTCCTTCGCTTTGTCTTTAAAGGATTTTGATGATGGCTGTGTCTTTGATTCACTCAGGCTTTCAGAGGAATCATCGAAGTTGATGAAGTAACCGGATGCAGTTCTGTCAATTGTTCCAATTGGTTCAGGATTTCTGTTTTTTGCATTTTCACTTGGTACTTCAGTATAGATCGGTGTGTCTCTGCTAAATGTCTTTATTTGGGTTTTCAGAGGTCTGAGTTCTATTGCATTGTTGCATAGTCCTTCTTGTTCTTCTGCAGGCGTTTCGAATGTGATGAGCCTTTTTGTTAGGACCTCTGTACTGGTAGCAAACCTTGGTGTTCTGCTACTTATTGGGAGTCCACTTGGCCTACTGTTTGTTATTGGCCACATGTTGTGGTTTTACCAGGTCGATGGATACAACTCGGTTCTCCTTTTTTCCAGCAAGTGGCGGTAGTACAACTGAACTTGTCCCGTTGACAGACAAGACAGGAACTGCTTTTCTGTAAGAAGGCCCAAATTCCTTCTTTACCGCGATCTTCTCCCTGACTAGATCCCCGATTTTTGGAATCCAGACAGGACTTGCCGGGACAGGTGGTGATTCTTCAGTGGTTGTTGGCTGTTGTTTCAACTGTATGTTGCTCAGGTCTTTTCTTGTTTTGTTTAAGTCCTGCAAAATAGCCAAACGGTCTTTGACATCAAAGGTTTTTTCTATTACCACTGAAGTCTGACTATCAGGGTCAGAGATCAACATCCTAGTTCCGAATAATAATTCGTACGGACTGAATCCCTTCAGAGAATTTCTTGGCAAGTTATTTAGACTACGTTGGACACTTATTAGATGTTTGACCCACCCAGCTCCCGAACCTAATATCCTTTCTATTATAGATTGCTTTCTGTCTTGGTTTTTTCTTTACACCATCCCGTACCCTCAGGAAGGAAGTGAGAAGATTCCCGCTGGGCTGTGCTCATTTGGCCATGTTTCCCCCCCCAGGCTGGATTGCCTGAGTGAAAACAATGGTCGAACGTAGCATGCTCTTAGCGTATATGCCATTTAGACTCGCAAATCTTGTATAATAGTCCGGACGTCAGCCGAGTGCTGGTGATCTACATTATAAGTGGAAACTAGCCTGTATATGTTAATCGCAAGCCATTCTTTTTGCCGGTAATATTATCTGCCTTGATACGACGAGGTATTAAACTGCTTCTCTCCCCACTGCGATCTCTGTTGCAGTTTGGGCAGTTTTTTACAAACATGGTGTAGTGCAGGCTCATGCCTGGCCACCAGTACCGTGATTGTAATTCTTCCAGAGAATCTTTTAATTTAAGGTGTCTGAGACCCTCCCCCATGTGTGCGTCTGCGATTAACAAGTTTCTCCTGTCCATGTTTGGAATCACTCTATCCCCCACTCCAGGGATTCGAGCAAAAGGGACGGAGTTTGCATCGATTATGTATGTATAATTGAGTGGATAGTTGATCGGTAGTGCTGAGCAGTCGCCGTTTGATGACGTTTTCACCGCCAGCAATGTTTCACCGTCAATGTATTTTAATGTACGCTTTTTTCGATCTACGGGAGCCGGTTTAGTGGCTGCCGCTGCGGCTGCTTCAGCCAATGAATTCCCCACAACGTGAACGCCATCACGTTGATGACTCAGTGAGTGAGTCACGTGAGTCTTTGGTAGTTCTTTTTTCAAAAGAGCTACTTGTTCCCAGAGCAGTTTCTGCTTTATTGGTGCATCTGTGTCATCTTTGTAACCGTTCTGAATCCATGTCTGCAAATCCTTGTTATATGCTTTGACGCAGTAATATGAATCTGACACTATAAGTGTCGGGAATTCGCGATCCGCATTATCCAGCGCCATTTTTAATGCTATTATTTCAGTTTGTAGTTCTGAATTAGTTTCTACTGAGTGTGATTTTGTTAATAGAGGTCTTAGTTTACCTCCGCGCCACACTTCTTTTGTAATCTCACATGTGGGATTGTATGCATGTTCTCCCCAAACGGAGGGTTGAGCATGTCCGTCTGTATAGATTACACAGGCGTAATGTCGTAGAGGCAGAATGTCGATTGGCAGAGGATACGTCTTTTCATATTTTAGATTTTTTAATTCTTCTAGTTCTGGATCAAAGTAGTAGTATACTTTGTCCGTTGTGATTGAATTCACCCATTGTATCCATTCCGGATTCAATGTTGTTGTTGGTAAATTACAAGGTGTTGTTAGTGCCTCAAAGGCTGATTCTGCTGTTCTGACTGTGATATGTCTACCGTCAGCTATGTCTTTTTCTCTAGCTATTGCGGTTTGAACTGCACGAATGATTTTTTCTGTATTACTGAATTTCTGTTCAGCTTCTGTGTACAAGTGTGATTTAAATGCAATTGGTACCTTTTCTCCCTCATTAGAGGTCAGGTATGTGAATCCGCATCTCCCTGGGATGACTCGGATCACAAGGTTGCGTGTGTTATCACGTGTTTCTAATTTTGTTTTAATTAGCATGTCTGTTTGTAAGGATCTCAAAATTTCTGTGTGTGTTTGAGTCCAATTGGATCTTTTAAAGTCTGGTTTAATTAGATCATAAAGGGGTTTGACCCTTTCTGCGTAATTTGCAATGTATGTTCTTCCGAAATTTAGGAAGCCTAGAACTGACTGTAGGTTTTTTAGTGTTTTAGGAGCTTGGATTACGGCACATTTCTCTAGGAAATTGTCTGCCAGGCTTTTACCTTCACTTGATAACTCATATCCTAAGAACAGGACTGTCAGATGGGCAATTCTGGACTTTTTAAAGTTGAATTTGTAACCCTCTGCTGCGAACCCAAGTATTATGGTGTTCACTCTTTTCAAGTGAGTATCCAAGTCATCATCTGTTAAGTAAATGTCGTCGACATAAGATAATGCTTCATCATCATATAGTTGTAGTAATTCTGTTACTCTCGCTGAGAATACCCCCGGGCTGTTCTTGTACCCCTGGGCTAACCGACAGAATTGTTTTTGAGTGCCATTTACTGAGAATGCAGTTAAATATCTGCTCTCTGGTGCTATGTTTTGACAAAAGAATCCATTGGAGATGTCCAGGGTTGTTTTGTATTTTTTGCGCACTATGTTATTCATTAGTGCAGCACTGTGTGAGTTTTGCACTGCAAAGGTTTTGCAACATGTGTTAAGGTGTCGGTAATCCAAAACTAGACGATATGAATTGTCTGGTTTGGAGACCGGAAACAAAGGATTGTTCATTTGTGAGGTGCAAGTTTCAATCACCCCCTGGTATTCTAGCTGATCTAGTATTTCATTTACCTGTTTTTTAGCTTCTTGCTTAATTGGGTACTGCCTTTGTGCAGTAGGTTGTGATTTTAACTGGATTTTGTGAGGAGGAGAATCCTCATCCCATCCTACATGATTTTTATATAAAGCAGGTGCTAAGGCCACTGCCCACTTTCTAGCAAGTGTGTATTTTTTATGAATCGGTATTTGATTCGAGAAGGCAGGCATAATTACTTCTTCGCCATGAGGGCACTCCCTGACAAACTCTGGTGGCCAGTCTTTTTCAGCTAGAAGGATGTCATAGCCTTTGGAGAGGTTATCCCAAAATAGTCCCCATATTTTCCTAGTCTTATCACCCTCTATACGCAATGTTATCTCGTATATCTTGTGGGGCTTGCTAACTCTGGTGTCTGCAGTTTCCACTTGAAGGTATTCATTCGTGTCCACTGTCTCCAGATGATTCATAAGGACTTTGCGAGCTATGCTCACCTCTGCTGCGCTGTCTAGCATTGTCTGAGCCCATTCTCCGTTTTTCAGTTGTGTCCTCAGTATTCTCGGCATTTTTAACTACCTTGATACTGGCTACCTTCTTTTTTGGAAATTGTAATTTCTTTTTTAGCTGAGCAGGTTCCTTGTCTTTGGACTTGGCGTGCTCTTCTGATCGTCCTCTTCTTTCCGATTTCTGCGAGGAAGTCTGAAAAGATTGAGAGGGACGTGTATCAATGTGGGACACCCCCGCGCCGCACGGCCACCAGCTGCTGCGTGTGCCCCCTCGCTGTGCCTAGCTGCCTCGCCGACGGCCTCGCGGCGGCTCTGCTTCTCCCCGTGTGTTAGATTGTCAGTTTCCTTCTGTTTTGACCGTCACTTGTGCTTGTTTTTAATTTTCAGGTTTTCTGTTTTTCTGTTTTGACCGCCATTTGTGCTTGCATTTTTGTTCAGGTTTTGTGTTTCTCCGCCTCTTGTGCTCGTTTTTTGACCCTCGATTCCTGCCTCCTTTCCCGCCTTCCTCGCCGCGCTCCCTCCCCGCTTCCCGCCACCGCCATCAGCCCCGCCCCTTTCTCTTCTGTACCCTCCCCGCTCCCGCCTCCCAGCTGCTCCGCCCACCCGCGCACTTGGCCTTAAATGGCGACCGTGCGACGCAGGTGAGTGTGACCCACTTGTGGGACACCCCCGCGCCGCACGGCCACCAGCTGCTGCGTGTGCCCCCTCGCTGTGCCTAGCTGCCTCGCCGACGGCCTCGCGGCCGCTCTGCTTCTCCCCGTGTGTTAGATTGTCAGTTTCCTTCTGTTTTGACCGTCACTTGTGCTTGTTTTTAATTTTCAGGTTTTCTGTTTTTCTGTTTTGACCGCCATTTGTGCTTGCATTTTTGTTCAGGTTTTGTGTTTCTCCGCCTCTTGTGCTCGTTTTTTGACCCTCGATTCCTGCCTCCTTTCCCGCTTTCCTCGCCGCGCTCCCTCCCCGCTTCCCGCCACCGCCATCAGCCCCGCCCCTTTCTCTTCTGTACCCTCCCCGCTCCCGCCTCCCAGCTGCTCCGCCCACCCGCGCACTTCGCCTTAAATGGCGACCGTGCGAACGCGCAGCGGTCACGCGCAGCGGGCGCGCCGATTGTGCGCCGAAGGCGCGCCAAAGGTAAGCCCGTCTGCGCCCGTCCGCGACCGGACCGCGACCAGGGCCAGGACCCCTGGCCCACGAAGACCCCGACCGACCCGCCTGACGTACTCCGCCGCCACCCTCACCGCTCTCAACACCGGCCGACTCCCAGATTGCCATCAAGCCACTCCACGACGCACCCACGGACCTTTCAGCTGCCACGCCTGCAAGTTCACCTGCATCCGGACCTGCCTCACACCAGCACCCGCCAAGTCGAACACCAGCAGCACCCACCTCAAGTGCATCCTGCTCAACACCCGCTCCGTCCATAGACACGCCATCGAACTCTGGAACCTCCTAGACGCCACAGCCCCTGACGTTGCCTTCCTCACGGAGACCTGGATGAACGCCTCTTCAGCTCCCGACATTGCCATCGCTATCCCAGAGGGCTACAAGATCGTCCGGAGGGACCGCAACGCCAACCAGATGGGAGGAGGCATCGCCATCATCCACAGGAACACCATCCGTCTCACGACCAGCACCGACAACACCCTGACCAGCGCCGAACACCTGCATTTCCAGATCCACACCAACCCGAACACCACCCTCAGAGGCACCCTGATCTACCGACCCCCTGGACCACGCACACAATTCAGCGAGGACATCGCCGACTTCGTCAGCCCGCATGCCCTCCCCTCCGCTGACTACATCCTCCTGGGAGACCTCAACTTCCATCTGGAAAACAACAACGACCGCAACACCAGCACCCTGCTCGACAACCTCGCCAACCTGGGACTCAAGCAACTGGTGTCCACCCCCACCCACCGCGCCGGACACACACTCGACGCAGTCTTCTCTTCCAGCACAGACATCAGCTTCAGCCACGCCACAGAGCTTCAATGGACGGACCACAGCTGCGTCCACTTCACCTTCAAGAGAACGACGACCCACCAACACCAGCAACAGGCCGCCCGCAGAAGCTGGAACAAGATCACAGCAGACCAGCTCGCCACCTCCCTGAGCCAGCACCCTCCTGCCAGCTCAGCGGACCCCAGCCAGGCCGCCGACAACCTCACGAACTGGATCAGCATCTGCGCGGACGAGCTCGCCCCACTGAGGACCCCGCCTAGCAGACCCGGCAGCAAGAAGGCCCCATGGTTCACCGACGAACTCAAGAGCTCCAAGAAGAACTGCCGAGCCCTCGAGAAAGTCTGGAAAAGGGAACCGACACCGGACAACAGGACCTCCTTCAAACTCGCCACCCGGAAACACCACCAGCTGATCCGCGCCGCCAAGAAAACAGCATTCAAGGACCGGTTGGACAACAACGCACACAACTGCAAGGAACTCTTCAACATCGTGAAAGAGCTTTCCAACCCCAGCGCAGGAAACAACGACATCACCCCATCGCAAGACCTCTGCAACTCCCTCGCTTCATACTTCCACAACAAGATCGCGGACATACACAACAGCTTCAACAACCAACCAACGCACACCATGACCGAACAACCACCCCCCACCACCACCCTCCACGCCTGGACCCCGATCAGCACCGAAGACACCATCCGCACGATGAACTCCATCCACTCCGGATCACCGACCGACCCCTGCCCTCACCACGTCTTCAACAAGGCCGACGCTGTCATCGCACCCCACCTGCGAGACATCATCAACACATCCTTCGACACCACCATCTTCCCGGAGAGCTGGAAGCACGCCGAACTCAGCGCTCTACTCAAGAAACCAACAGCTGACCCCACCGACCTCAAGAATTACCGCCCCATCTCGCTCCTCCCGTTTCCAGCCAAAGTCATCGAGAAGACCGTCAACAAGCTGATGGCCGCCTTCCTCGAGACGAACGGATCCCTCGACCCCTCACAGTCCGGCTTCCGAGCCAATCACAGCACCGAGACCGCCCTCATCGCCGCCACCGATGACATCCGAGCCCTGATGGACAATGGAGAAACAGCGGCCCTCATCCTCCTAGACCTCTCCGCGGCTTTCGACACGGTCTGCCACCGCACCCTAGTGCAGCGCCTCAACAACGCCGGAATCCAGGGGAAGGCACTGGAATGGATCATCTCCTTCCTCGACGGAAGAACACAGAGAGTCCGCCTACCACCGTACAAGTCAGAGGCCACCGAAGTCATCTGCGGCATCCCCCAAGGATCCTCTCTGAGCCCCACCCTCTTCAACGTCTACATGAGCCCCCTCGCGGCCATCGTACGCAAACACAACCTCAGCATAATCTCCTACGCCGACGACACCCAGCTGATCCTCTCCCTGACCAACGACCCCGCCGCCGCCAGAGCCAACCTGCACGAAGGGATGAAAGAGGTAGCCGAGTGGATGACGACCAGCCGCCTGAAACTGAACTCGGACAAGACGGAGGTCCTCATCCTGGGCTCCTCACCCTCCGCCTGGGACGACTCCTGGTGGCCTCCCGCCCTGGGCACCGCACCCAAACCGACAGACCATGCACGCAACCTGGGCGTCATCCTGGACTCCTCCCTCTCCATGACCAGGCAAGTCAACAACGTCTCCTCGGCGTGCTTCAACATCCTACGCATGCTACGGAAGATCTTCTGGTGGATCCCCACCGAGACCAGGAAGACCGTCACCCAGGCCCTCGTCACCAGCCGACTGGACTACGGCAACGCCCTCTACGCCGGTACCACCGCCAAGCTCCAGAAGAGACTCCAGCGGATCCAGAACGCCTCAGCCAGACTCATCCTCGACATCCCACGAACCAGCCACATCTCCGGACATCTGAGAGACCTTCACTGGCTCCCCGTCAACAAAAGAATCACCTTCCGCCTCCTCACCCACGCACACAAAGCCCTACACGACCAAGGCCCGAGCTACCTCAACAGCCGAGTCAACTTCTACGCTCCCAAACGCCACCTCCGATCAGCCAACCACGCCCTCGCCGCCGTCCCCCGCATCTGAAGAACGACTACAGGAGGAAGGTCCTTCTCCTACCTGGCCGCCAAGACCTGGAACTCCCTCCCGACCGACCTGCGCCTGACCCAAGACCACCTCTCCTTCAGGAAGAAGCTGAAGACCTGGCTGTACGGGCAGTAGCGGCACCCCCCCCCCCAGCGCCTTGAGACCCTACGGGTATGTAGCGCGCTTTATAAGTGTCACTGATTGATTGATTGAATGTCTTGATATCTATCAGGTTTTTTAATATTATCCCTATTTCTAAGGTTATATCTATTCCCAGAGGGGTCACTCTGCGGTGACCTCTGTCTTTGGTTTGGAGATTTCTCTCTTCGCCTGGGAGACCTCCCTCGGGACTGGAATTTCTTTTCTTTAGGATTGGATTGTTTGTTTCCATCCCAGTTCTTTTTTGGTGAATTATTATTAAAAAATATTTTTTCTGGACTTGTAGTCAGTTGCGGTTTTACTGGTATTCCACCTAGACTATCTCTGCCTAGTTCTTCATAGGATTTTTCTATGATTCTGGCAATTTCAGCTGGTTGGTCTGCTATATCTGTCTCTTTTAACCTCTGGCGGATCGCCACGTTTGCTGCTTCACCTTTTATGTTGGCTAGTAATATAGCCGAGACCTGCTTGAAGTCTTTTAGTAATTTCATACCAAGAGTTAAAGCAGGTTCTGGACCGTATTCATCTTGAATTTGTTTTAGCACATCTGGTATTACCGAAATGGATGGAACACCGTGCGTTTTTGTGTAGATGGAAGCAAAGACTGTACCCCAAGTGTCACAGTCCTCAATGTGTGGTGCGATTCCCATTGGGAGACATATAGTCAGAATCCTGTGTTTTTCTAATGGGGTGGTGTCAGGAAACACCGCCTCTATTTGGGTAATTTTCTGTGCCAACCAGAATGGTATCTGTTCCCGTTTAGCTGGAACTTTACCTAGGCAGGATTGAATGTTCTGTGGTGTAATTTTATTTGTGTTCCCCTGGTGAGGGGTCAGCTGTGGAAGTTTAATCGCTGGCTGAATTGTTGAAGTCCGCATTACATACTGAACTAATTGTCTATGAATTTTTAGTAGTTGTTTTAGCTGTATTAACAGCTCTGCTGCAGGCATTCTTTCGATGTCTGGATGTGGTGTGTATCTGGCTAAGACCGGCCACGTTGCTCCTGGTCTTCCTAAAGGACTGAGCCTTGTAATGTGATTGTTATGTATTAGGGCGCCATCAAATAAGAGCAAATGCTCTTGGAATTTGAGTGGTACTTCCACCTCCTCGAAAGGAGTGTATGTTTCAGGAGGTTCCTCTACTTTGTAATAGTGGAAGTACTTTGTTACAGCATTTGCTGCCGGAAAATGTATCCATGAATAGTATACCTCTGTCTGCCGATATTCGTGTGCCTCAATTACGAATATGACTGTGCCACCTCTAGGTGTCAGTCCATTTTCTATAAGTTTTAAGGTTATAGATCTCCTTTTAATGACCGGAATGAGTGTTATATTCGGGTCTGCTGCTTGCATGGTAGCATCAGCATCTGCGAGTTCAGTTGCTAATCTAACTGCCTCTCTTTCATCATCACTCTCTGCCATTTTACAGACAGGATGGTATTATGTTTGTTTGCAGATCAGGTTTCTTTATGGAACCAAGATTAGATGCACAATATTTTGGAACTGTTTATCCTTCAACGTTGACTTGACCAAGAACCATACATAGGAGTTCCCTCCTGCGAGGTTTTGGAGGATATAACCTTTCACCCACTCCAGACGTCTTTGGAGTATTTGGGAAAAGGGGTCTGAGTGAGAAAGCACGACTGAGTTACTCTAAATGTCTTACGTTAGTTTTATCGCCCTTTCCAAACGCGTTGGGCGCCATGTAGTGTACCTCCTATTTTCCCAATAGGCTCTGCGCATTGGAATAGTACCTACAACAGTAAAGGCCTAGGCCAGACGTTAACTAGGTCTACTACTGTCGATACTAGACTTAATTTTTGGGTTTGCCAGCTAAGCTCAGAGTTCGCTAGAAACTTTCTCGAATGTTCAAGGAAGGAATTAACTCCCCTGATTAGACAAGAAGGGATTTAGTTTCTGACAACCATAGAACATGACAACTTTGCTCTCCCCTAATCAAGAGTCAATCTCGAGAGTCGTGTGAGCACAAGGCAATTATTTTACTCAGTCAGTACGTGCATTCTTAGTCTCATCAGAATGTAGAGAAAAGCAAGAGACGGGCGTGTTCAATAAAAAGGTGTTATTTATTGATCAGTCTCTTTTCTCATACATGAGAAATGGATCGATATTATTGCAATACTTATAGTTAAGTAAAGTGAATACATTAAAAGCAATAGTATAAAATAATACTGTAAAAACATTGATATGGTTTCTGAGCCATATGATGTTTAAAATGATTAAAATATATTTACATACACATATACATTTGACTAAACGTACTCAACTGGTGTTTCTAAATACGCCTACCCCGTGTACCTGACCTAAGTCTAATGCGTGGGCGGGAATAGAAAGTTACAGTTTAAGTTAAGTTTGTTTTTGCCAAGTGAATAACTAAAGAATTCTCTGTGAGGGGTTATTCAGTTCTGTACCTGGAATTTAGGATGGATGAGGAATAGTATCTCTTTCTCTGCTCTCGATATTCCAGGCTGCCTGCGAGGGCTGCCCGAAAGCGCCGGTGCTGGGTCTCTCGGCTTGAGATAGCAGCGCGTCTCTCAGCGCATCAGGAAGGCGGGGCTGCTGCCAGCGGGGTCTGCTTCTGCTCTCGGCTTCGGCAAGTATGGCTGCTCCGTCTTGTCACCACACGTGTGTTTGCATAGGGCAAGGTCGGCAATATTTATACCTTAAAGGTGCCGAGATTGACGTAAGGATGGACATAGATACGTCAATAAAGATGTCATACGACTTGCTCGTTAGCACATTCTTTACTAAAGTTCTCTGTGAAATCAAAACAATGGCCGCACGGATTATCCAGGTTGTCATAGGTTTGATTTGTTATGAGAACGTCGTATGCCTTATCAGGGGCTGGAGGAATGTCGCTTGTCTAATTCGATCTCAAGCGTTATGACCTAATCAGATAACACGTTCCTGTGCCGTAGTGTGACTGCGTCAGATAACGGTATCTGCATCATGGGGGTTTTCTTGCCTCATGGGCTGACTGTTAGTTAACTTGATAGTTAGTTTAACCAGAATAGGGTCAGGAATAGGGGGACTGATTCAGAACCTATAGAAATACACGACAAGCTGGGCTCTCGGGCAAGTAGATAGCCGCTCTGCTCCAAACCACTGTGTGTTTGCTTAAGGCAACGTTGGTATATTTATACCTGAAAGGTGCCGGGTTTGACGTAAGGTTGGACATAAGACGTCAATAAAGATGTCACTAAGAACTGGCTGTTCTTTCAGTGCTCGCAGGAGTTCTAGGACAAATCAAAACAGAACCATGGGGATTTCCCAGGTTGCTGGAGGTTTGCTTTGTTTAAAGAACGTGTTGTACTCTCTAGTAGTCTGGGGAAGTAGCCTTGCTTAATTTGGACTGCATGGGCTATGACTAAATATGGATATGATTCTTATGCCTTTATAAGGATATTATTTATTATAGCCATACAAGGGCATAAATTAGGAATATTGAATTAGAGTCTTAGATAGAAAAACAACACCCACTCCACGATCTAATGTCCCTCATTACTAAAACTAAGCAATAGTAAACATATAACGATGCATGTGTGTTTTCCACCCCACCCCAAAATACATAATTCGCATTTGAAATGGTATATGGTAAATACACGAAAATGAGTATTGGTACTGTACGCTTTTCAAGCAGTGGTATCAGTCAGTTAAAAATGCATATATATATCTGCTGAATTAATTGCGAAAATTACACATGAAATGGCTCTTAATACAGAAGAGAAGGTCGAGACCATTCCATCACATATTAATACAAAATGCTGTACATATGCTAGAGGCTGAGGTAAAATATTGTCTCTAGAGTTCCTAAAATAGAAGCTCTGTTCTCTAAGAATGGTTCTACTTTAAGCAGAGTACTCTGTGCCAGAAAACTGTAAATATTTTAGAAGTGAAAAAATAATAATTTCGCTTTCAGGGGAAAGAATAGTTCCAAATGTTTTCAGTAGCTTTTGTTTATCAAAGCTGAAGGCCGAATTCAGAGTTCAGGGAACGCTGTGTGCTTGTTGCTTTAAAAGTTATTCCCGTTGTTCAGTGGAGAACATCATTTCAGACAGACTCGCAAAAACTTGGTCTACGACATCAGGTGAAAGTTCGACCAAGTTTGAAAATGCTGTAACAGTGCATGTGTGAGAATGATAGCTATCATCGATGTCAGGATCAGCAATGCTCACAGAAGGTTGTACCTGTGTGATGCTGCTCTCATCTCGTACTCCACTGCCACATACTCGTAGTGGTGAAGCCTCAACGAATGCCGTCATCAGAATAGGTAGCCGCTGGAGACAACACGATGCATGAGCCGTTACAGGACCTAGCAAGGTATCTGTATCCATTGGTACTGCTGATGGTAGTGTAAGACAGATGTCCAATACGCATTCTTCTCCACATAGCATACATCGAAGCACAGGTAAGTTACAATTTTGCCAGATTGGTCTGAATGAAAGAAACCAGGTCATATTCAGATCTCGTAGCCGGGCTAATCCGAGGACTTTAGTTATCCGGTCCCGGTAGCGTATTGCTAGGATTGTTTCTTCCATCGTTGCTGGAGTCTTGTCTGCGCTTGGCTTGCCATATCGGAGCAGAAGAATCAAAAATAAAATTCCTCCTACGAGTCCCAATAGTAGAGGTTGGCCGCCAAAGACAGAATGGACAAAATTGGGGAATATGCCCAGAACTGTTTCAAACGGTGTTAACAGTCCCGAAAAAATTGTCTTAAATACATGTGCGATGCCACTGGTATTTGACATGTTTACGATTTGGCTCAACATTTCTACGAAATGCACGGGGTAATTTGTTGATAATAAGGAATGTATCTCTGCTGTTGTCCTTGCGACTTGCAGATCATACGTTTCCTTAGACGAGGTCAAAGGCACAGTTGTCTGTAAAAGAATAGACTTCATTCTGCTTAAAGTATCAATTCGAATAGAAGAGATATTCAAATAAGGCCATATTGCCGCCTCCATGTCTGGAGTGCTGTTTGGATACAATACTTGCATACAGCAAGTGACCATGGAACTAACGCTCATGAGATAGGCTTTACCTGGCACCATTCCACAACGGGGTGAAAATTGCAAAAAACACAGTTGATGGACAGAATGTAGAACAATGTCATACATTCACCCCAGTACAAGGATCTGGGCCTAAATCCATCGTTTTTTTGCACTCCACACCACCCTGGGTCAGACACTGGCTATATGCAAATCAGCTCTGACCCTGTGCCTCATGGGAACAGTCCAGTCCGAACTACCAAGCCATGTCTTTCCCAGACCGGAATCAAGCATCCAAGGACGGGTTTCTGGCTATCAGCCTTCATCAGCCTGGATAGCTTGACTCCAGTGGTGTGGAGAGCCTGGGACTCACGTCTGAGCATACCCAGCCCACTCGGGGTGAAAATTGCAAAAAACACAGTTGATGGACAGAATGTAGAACAATGTCATACATTCACCCCAGTACAAGGATCTGGGCCTAAATCCATCGTTTTTTTGCACTCCACACCACCCTGGGTCAGACACTGGCTATATGCAAATCAGCTCTGACCCTGTGCCTCATGGGAACAGTCCAGTCCGAACTACCAAGCCTTGTCTTTCCCAGACCGGAATCAAGCATCCAAGGACCGGTTTCTGGCTATCAGCCTTCATCGGCCTGGATAGCTTGACTCCAGTGGTGTGGAGAGCCTGGTACTCACGTCTGAGCATACCCAGCCCACTCGGGGTGAAAATTGCAAAAAACACAGTTGATGGACAGAATGTAGAACAATGTCATATATTCACCCCAGTACAAGGATCTGGGCCTAACTCCATCGTTTTTTTGCACTCCACACCACCCTGGGTCAGACACTGGCTATATGTAAATCAGCTCTGACCCTGTGCCTCATGGGAACAGTCCAGTCCGAACTACCAAGCCATGTCTTTCCCAGACCGGAATCAAGCATCCAAGGACCGGTTTGTGGCTATCAGCCTTCATCAGCCTGGATAGCTTGACTCCAGTGGTGTGGAGAGCCTGGGACTCACGTCTGAGCATACCCAGCCCACTCGGGTGGTGCGGAGTGCAAAAAAACGATGGATTTAGGCCCAGATCCTTGGAGAAATCAGATAGGTTTTTTTGAGTTGATGAAAGAGTTCAGTTACTTTGTCTTTGAAAGTTTTTGTTGCTGGCGTTTCTTCATGTTCGCTTGGATCTTCAGAAAAGTAATCGAAATTGATGAAGTAGCCAGATGCAGTTCTGTCAATAGTTGGAATTGATTCCGAATTTTTATTAGCATAGTCTGAGGCTACATCGTTGTAGACTGGTGTTTCTTGACGAACTGTTGCAATTTGGGTTTCAAGAGGCACAAGTTCCATGGCTTTGTTGCATAGTCCTTTTTTATTCACCTCAGGTTTATCAAATGTGATTAGTCTCTCAGTTTGAACCTCTTGGATTTTAGCAAATGTTGGTACTCTGCTATTTCTTGGGAGTCCACTGGGCCTACTACTTATTATTGGCCACATGATTGTGGTTTTACCAGGTCGATGGATATAACTCGGTTCTCCTTTTTACCAGCAAGGGGCGGTAGTACAACTGATCTTGTTCCGCTGACAGCTAAGACAGGTACTGCTTTTCTGTAAGAAGGTCCAAATTCCTTCTTCACCGCGATCTTCTCTCTGACCAGATCCCCAATCTTTGGAATCCAGACAGGTCTTGCTGGGACAGGTGGTTTTTCTTCAGTGGCTGTTGGTTGTTGCTTTAATTTTATGTTACTCAGGTTTTGTCTTGTTTCATTTAAGTCCTGTAAAACAGCCAAACAGTCTTTGATATCAAAGGATTTTTCTTCTACCACTGAAGTGTGACTATCAAGATCCTGAATGTGCATTCTAGTACCGAACAATAGTTTGTATGAACTGAGACCTTTTAGAGAATTTCTTGGCAGATTATTAAGACTACGTTGGACACTTGTTAAATGTTGGACCCACCCATCACCCGAACCTAATACCCTCGCCGTTATAGATTGCTTTATGTCCCGGTTTTTTATTTCCACTTCCGTATTTCCGTCAGGATGGAAGGGACAAGAGTACCGCACTGCAATGCCCATGCTGGCCACGGCCTCCTTGTAAGCCCTAGAGCTAAACGCAGGACCCTGGTCAGAATGTAGCATGCCAATTGTGTATGTGCCGATAAAGACTAGCAAATATTTTATAACAGTTCTGGCATTAGCCGAGCGCTGGTGTCTACATTTTAAGTGAATCTAGTCTTAAACATAAATGGGACGCATTTCTCCGGCTGGATTTTTGTGTATAGGTCCTGGCAATACCCCGGTTGGTTCGCGACTGCGATCTCTGTTGCAGTTTTGACAGCCCATTGCAAATTTGCAATGTTGCAGGCTCATCCCCGGCCACCAGTATTCTGATTGTAATTCTTTCAGAGATTTCAAGATCTCTCGGTGCCTTAGACTTTCACCCATGTGTGCGTCTGCTATTAATAAGACTCTCCTGTTCGTGTTTGGAATTACTCTATCCCCCACTCCAGGGATTCGAGCAAAAGGAACGGAGTTTGTGTCAATTATGTATGTATAATTGAGTGGATAGTTCACAGGTAATGCTGCACAGTCGCCTTTTGAAGACGCTTTTACCGCCAGCATGGTTTCCCCGTCTATGTATTTTTCTGAACGCTTTTTTGTGGCTACGGAAGCCGGTTGAGCTGCTTCCGCTGTGGCTCTGAGAGCCAATGAATTCCCTGCAACGTGAACGCCATCACGTTGATGACTCAGTGTATGTATCACATGAGTCTTTTGTAGTTCTTTCTGCAAAAGAACTACCTGTTCCCAAAGCTTTTTATGCTTTATTGTGGCACCTGTCTCATCTTTATATAACAACATAAAAAGGCAGTTCCCAATGATATACAGGACCATGCGGTTCAAATAGTACGATTGCCCACAGAGCTGTTGTTTGTATTTATATTATTTTATTATCATTTGTGTAAAAAATTCATTAAGACAGGTTCATACTTCAATAAGTAGGACAACAGATATGTCTCATAAAGTGTCAACCCGGAAATATAAACAGTACAACAGATACATACACCAATCATTCATTCTACCAGTCTCAATCCCACTAGCACACCGATGCAACCATAAAAATTCAAACACCTCAAGCAACTCTCAACAGCCAGACAGAAAAAAGCGCTGACGCGTGTTTCGGAACAGTGCCACAATGTGGAATTCCTTCATCAGGGCGCCAGTAATTCATGTAACTAGGAACCACAGAGTCTTGCAGATGTCCGGGTGAATAATTTTTAGAACATATTCATAAGTTCTGGGCAACACAACAGCATGTCTGTGGGCAAAACAAAAATAAGTAAATGATCACAAAATAGACGTTCAAAAGGTACGTTGGGGGGGGTTAGGTCAGCACACGGAGTGAAGCATTATAAAACACAGCCTCAATTCACTCAGGCCGCATACATACAGTCCACAGAGTTTGGATTACCAAACTTCATACATAGAAATATATACACATGAAAATGAGGAAGCAAAAAGCATTTGGAGAAAGAGGGTCCTAAAAGTAAAATAGTTGCTAAATTCCTGGAGGCAAGACAGTAGTACAATATATTTTAAACAACGAAGGAGTGACTTAATGAAAACAAAATAAGACAAAACAAGGTGTGTTAGATTATGCAATGGTCCCTACCCGGTTGGCATAACTGTAAGGTTGGAAAAATCCAATCCTAACAATCAGGAGGTCGCAACCCAGAAAAGTAGTATAACTACACATAACTGGAAAGGACAAGTAAACCTCTTTGTTAAAAGGACCCTCACTCACCACTAGTTGGTGACATGCTTCATCATAGGGTCCCCGCTGGGGTGGCCGAATGCCCCCCCAGCGTGCTACAACGCCTGATTTACAGCGGAGCGGGTTGGTGTTGAGTGTGACAGTGGTTTAACTCAAAAGAAATTGTTGCAAAATAAGTGAGTGCAGAATTTAAAAATTACTAGGTTGAAACCCAAACAAAATCTTCAATGTGGGCCAACCTGTATCCAGATTAAAAAGGCGGACAAAATAGGTTCTGAATTTGGAGACCTGTGTCCTTGAGTGAGATATAAGGTCAACATGTTTCTGCTGTAAAAATGCAGGATCGCACAGCATTCGTCAGGACCATAGACCAATAGCACTCCGGTGGTATGTACACACTAAGGTACACCCTCCCGTGAGGCACTTGATGTAAAAAATTGAAAGAGTATGATGTAATTACTCACGGATATTGCCCGTGTCGGCACACTGTGATTCACAGCAGCCCGAGTTACAGCTAGAAGGAGGGAAATTCTCTTCATGGGTCAAGACAGCACGGGAATTGTTCACGCGGTGTAAAATTTTTCCACTCGCGACTCCCCGTCCAAAACCTATGCTACAGGACTGCCGTCTGCCCGGACCTCCGGGCAGACGGCAGTCCTGTAGCATAGGTTTTGGACGGGGAGTCGCGAGTGGAAAAATTTTACACCGCGTGAACAATTCCCGTGCTGTCTTGACCCATGAAGAGAATTTCCCTCCTTCTAGCTGTAACTCGGGCTGCTGTGAATCACAGTGTGCCGACACGGGCAATATCCGTGAGTAATTACATCATACTCTTTCAATTTTTTACATCAAGTGCCTCACGGGAGGGTGTACCTTAGTGTGTACATACCACCGGAGTGCTATTGGTCTATGGTCCTGACGAATGCTGTGCGATCCTGCATTTTTACAGCAGAAACATGTTGACCTTATATCTCACTCAAGGACACAGGTCTCCAAATTCAGAACCTATTTTGTCCGCCTTTTTAATCTGGATACAGGTTGGCCCACATTGAAGATTTTGTTTGGGTTTCAACCTAGTAATTTTTAAATTCTGCACTCACTTATTTTGCAACAATTTCTTTTGAGTTAAACCACTGTCACACTCAACACCAACCCGCTCCGCTGTAAATCAGGCGTTGTAGCACGCTGGGGGGGCATTCGGCCACCCCAGCGGGGACCCTATGATGAAGCATGTCACCAACTAGTGGTGAGTGAGGGTCCTTTTAACAAAGAGGTTTACTTGTCCTTTCCAGTTATGTGTAGTTATACTACTTTTCTGGGTTGCGACCTCCTGATTGTTAGGATTGGATTTTTCCAACCTTACAGTTATGCCAACCGGGTAGGGACCATTGCATAATCTAACACACCTTGTTTTGTCTTATTTTGTTTTCATTAAGTCACTCCTTCGTTGTTTAAAATATAATTATTGGGGTACAGGAGTGTCTACTCGCGCCCTATCTCTCTTGTTGATTTTGTTAGTAGTACAATATATACACACCAGAAAAGGGCTTTTTCTCGAAGCCTCGGCCAAGGTGAGGTTGATGGACGGCCTTTCAAGATGAATAGGATTATTTTCAGTCACAAAGATATCAGAACGAGACTGTGCTGTAGAACGTATAATTAAAGAGAAAAGGAGAGACATTTAATCAATATCATACATTGTCTCCTTAAGCAAGCGTCTCTGTGCCATGTGTGAATTAAGAACATTCATCACCAATGAATATCGAACAGGCACGTCCTAATTAGGTTTCACACAGTAGTCTCTTAACGTGAAACATACCTATTGCAGAACTAAATGAAAACTGCCAAATAATGACAGATCAAGCTTGCAGGTCCTGAAAATACGTATACCGAACAGGCCAAAGAGGGGTGAAGAACCCCAAACGCTCACCTGAGTGATAAGAGGGCAAGGGTTCCAAAGATGTATAATTTTGCAACCTTCAATGTTTACGAAGCGTGTAGTAGAGCCTTTAAATGGATATGCTCTGTATGATACAAACAGAGAGTAGGTATTAACCGACAGTTAACCCATACTCAGCTATCGCGAACTAAGTTCACATCAATATCTCTAAACACAAGGGGATGCAAAAGAAGTGTAGGAAGTCCTGCTGTTAAAAGTAACAACTGCTAAACTAATATAACTAAAATAAAACAAAGGGAAACAGAGAAATCAAATCGTGTAGGGAGCATCCGTCAAACCGACTCTATTTATCAGTTTACGGCCAGGCGGTCCGAAGGAACAAGCAAATGCCATGTTTTACAGTGAGGAAAATAAACGGTAAAAACAATGGTTACCTCTTTTTTTAAAAAAGGAGAAAAAGGACAAGTTCAGGCTTCGCGGTGAAAAAAGTTCCAACCGGATCAGTCACCAAAGTTATGGGAACAAATATCCTCGGCACGGTTCTGCAAATACAAGCAGAGGAACAGAAACACAGCTTTAGTGAAAGAGCGGCCACGGCCGAAAATAGGTGGGGAAAAATAGATGGCTTCGAAAAGGACTTACCTCTCGCAAAGGAAATAGAGCCGTCAAAAATCCAGGAAGAGCGTGTCTGCCTTCTGCCGCACCCAGGAAGAGTAAACCCGAGAGAAAACCGGAGGGTTTAAATACCCTCAAAAGCTATAGGAATGCGCGACACCTGTGTAGATTAATTAAACACAGTGTGCGAATTACTGCACCGCTACGGACCCCGACGGTTAGAGGCGGAATAACGTCGCCATCTTGGAAGAGGACATGGAATACGTGAATCCATTAAATTATGATGCCATTAATCCAATAGAGCTCCGAAAAAATCCAAGGAGCAGATGAGATTACCTAGAAATGAAAAATAAACAAAAAATAAATAAAAACAAGAAACGAAAACAGAATAAAAATAATAATAAAAATAACATCCCCAGTTCTAGTAGACGCGCGCGGTAATATCCACTTATTGGCCAATTCACTTAGAGACAGCCCTTATATCTGACCCACAGCAGCAACTAAAATATTTAAGGATTTAGGAGACCCAAAAGTTCAATGGATCGCCTTTTCCCAAGGGATATATTCATTCAATCCTGAGACAGCCGTCTCAAGGAGAAACATCCAGTACACTTCCCTTTTACTTCTAAGGGCATCAGAATTACCATCCTTAGGGCAATGAATACATTCAAGAATCAGCCATCTGAGGTCCTCAATCGAGTGTCTTAACTCGTTCCAATGAGCTACTAGATGTGCTCCCAGACGCGAGTTTCTAATACAAGATTTGTGTTCGGAGAAGCGAACACGAAACTCTCTACCTGTTTCTCCCACATAGCCCTTAGAGCAGGGACATATGAGGAGATACACCATGTTGCTTGTCCCACAGTTGGTCATTTCACTAAACTTGATGTTCCTTTTACCCCATTTGAGTTCAGGGGTACACATAACCTGATCACAGGTGTGGCAGCTGCCACATTTATGGCTACCTCTAATGGGGTTAGCTCCAGTAATGCTCCTTTGAGTGGGGCCTGGAGAGTCAGCAGGGGAAGCTCGCACTAGGAAATTTCTCTCATTTTTATTGCGTCGAAATGCAAAAATTGGTTTGTCTAATTTATCTGTAGACCTATCCATATTGAGAAGATGCCAGTGGGAATTGATGACGAATCTTAGTTTTTCATTGAAGTTAGAGTGGGTAGAGACCACGACCAGTTTGTTATCGTCCTTTTGTTCTTTTGGTTTCAAGAGTGTTTCCCTATCAAAGTATTTAGCTCTTTTATATGAGTCTCTAATGAGCCTCTTGGGATACCCTCTGTCAAGAAATTCTGTTTTCATTATTCCAGCGTGTATTTCAAAGTTATTCATGTCCCTACAGTTACGACGGAGCCTCAGGAATTGGCTGAATGGAATGCTATTCCTTTGGCTCCGTGGATGGCAACTGTCGTAAAGGAGTAATGAGTTCCGGGCAGAGGGTTTGGTATAGAGAGACACTTCAATGTGATTGTTGTTAGCTAAAATCCAGACATCCAGGAACTCAATCTTGCTAGCACTGATATTCACACTGAACTTGAGATGTGGATCACAAAGATTTAACCACAGAGTGAATTCATCCAATTGTTCTGGGGGACCTCACCAAATGAAAAAGATATTGTCGATGTATCGATTATATTGGGTAACGTTCTCATAAAAGGGGGCAATCTCTTTATAGATGTATTTTTCCTCAAAAACACCCATATATGTGTTAGCCACATTGGGGGCACATGCCGCTCCCATGCTGAAACCCAATATTTGCTGGTAGATAACTTTATCAAATTTGAAGAAGTTCTCTCTCAGAACAATGGCGAGACATTCGAGGATGAATAGTTTTTCAGAAGGGCAATCGGCATCATTAAGTATCTTTTTTACAGCTTCTAATGCTCCTTCCTGAGGAATATTAGAGTAAAGTGCCTCAATGTCCATTGAGACAAGCAAATCAGTGTGTGGATTGAATTCTAATCCTTCGATTTTAGAGATTAGATGGCCCGTGTCACGGACATAAGCAGGAAGACAACATATAATGGGGGAGAGGCAAGCGTCCACAAATTTAGAAAGTGGTTCCGTAAGAGATCCGATAGTTGACACAATTGGTCTGTAGGGTGGATCCGTAAGATTTCTATGCAGTTTAGGGAGTCCGTATAAGACCGGAACCTTAAAATGGGTTTTGTTGAAAAAATCGAACTCCTGGCTGCATATAGAGCCTCTACTGAGGGCCCCATTCGTGACTTGCAAAATTTCTGACATAATCCTTCTAGAAGGGTAAGACGTGACTTTGTTGTAATGTTCAGGGCAATTGAGCATAGCTAGAATTCGGTCTTTATAGATAGAGCTATCTAAAACAACGATACCTCCACCCTTATCGCATGGTTTTACAGTAAGGGAATTGTCAGCCGACAATTTCTTAAGTGCTTGATATGCATCATAGCTAAGATTGTATGTTGATTTAGGAACACATTTGGTAAGGTCTAGGATTTTAGTACACACCGCTTTCTCAAAGACCCCAACTTCAGGACCAACCTGTTCGAGAGTAGGGGTGAAAGCTGAAGGAGGTCGAAAGCCTGAGATATTGTTAGAAGGTTCAATGTCTTTATTCATAAAACATTTTTTTTATCTAATCTTACGAAAGAAAGTTTGGACATCTTTGTGGAGTTCGAATGCATTGAAATGGGCTGTTGGGACAAAGGAGAGTCCACGAGAGAGCAGATAAGAGGTAGTTTTCTCTAAAGATTTATTGGACAGATTAAAAATGGGGATGGTAGAATTGTCAGAGGTATTTGTTATTCCCTCCAATACTGATTCCGTCTGGTCTCCAGAAAACGTGGAGGGTTCTCTGCTTGTTGATATCCATTCTGTTGGTAATTTGTATTTCCCTGGGGTCTGAATCTCCCTCTAGATGTGCCTCGGCGGTTCCCCAAAAAACGATTCGATCGCTGGGGGCCATTAAAACGGGCACGTCTGTTAGAAAAATTGTCACCAGAGCCTGATGTCCCTTCGTTGTCAGATTCTGAGGTCTCAGAAAAATTGCGAACTTGTCTGTTGGACCAAAACTGTTGGTCTCCCTGTTGCATGTCCCTAGAAGAGTAATATTGGGCATTAAGGTAGGGGTATACCCTCTCTTCTGAAAAATACCGAATGTCTTTTTTAAGTTTGTCGGTTTTTATACGTAATATATATTCACTAAAGGATTCTAGCTCTAAATTAACCTCCTCTAGTTTACGTTTTGCATCGCCGACCACTTCATTTTTAAACAGCAATTCTTCCATTTCGGTAATTTCCTTAAGGAGATCTAAGGCTACCTCCCTCGCTGTTTCAATGATAAGTAACATCAGGTCCCTTGAACCACGGTTGGCTATAAGGGACCATCTTTCCAAGAAAAGACGGATTTCAACAAATAGACCCGGAATATTCCGGACACGGAGACCATTTGGGATTACTCCAGCCTTTAGATATTGTATCATGAACTCAGCATGTGACTCAGTTCTTTTTGCTTTCTTCTTGAGATTAAGAAGTTTGAGCCATTCATCGTTGGAGCTCTTATTCAATGAGAAAGGTTGTTCCGACATAGAGGATGCCCCCATAAGTCGATTCAAATCATCTTCAGTAAAGCCAAAAGTCTTGATGGCGTCCATTGTTCGCCACCAACAGAAACCAACTATTATTTCGAAAAGATCAGTAATTACGCACAAACAACACTAATAAAGTAGAATCAAAAAAGAGGGCAGAACAGCACTAGAGGCTACATAAAAATACAAAGAAAAACATAGGAAACACAAACCCTTCATCCAACAAAATCAAGCTAAGTAGTAAATGCCTCACTCCAAGGACCAAGGAAAAGGAAAAATAACTAGCCCTCACGGTACAGTGCCGGGTATCAATGTAAAAAACGAGAGAGGGACCCTGAACCTAAAGAGGATAAGGGAAGGGGAAACCACCCACCAGGGTAGAAATAATATATAACAACATGAAAAGGCAGTTCCCAATGATATACAGGACCATGAGGTTCAAATAGTACGATTGAGTGGATAATTGAGTGGATAGTTCACAGGTAATGCTGCACAGTCGCCTTCTGAAGACGCTTTTACCGCCAGCATGGTTTCCCCGTCTATGTATTTTTCTGAATGCTTTTTTGTGGCTACGGAAGCCGGTTGAGCTGCTTCCGCTGTGGCTCTGAGAGCCAATGAATTCCCTGCAACGTGAACGCCATCACGTTGATGACTCAGTGTATGTATCACATGAGTCTTTTGTAGTTCTTTCTGCAAAAGAACTACCTGTTCCCAAAGCTTTTTATGCTTTATTGTGGAACCTGTGTCATCTTTGTAATCGTTTTGAACCCAGCTCTGCAAGTCATTATTGTAAGACCTGACGCAGTAATGTGAATCGCACACTATTAGTGTGGGGAATTCGCAATCGGCATTTTCAGGCGCCATCTTTAAAGATCTTATTTCAGCTCGCTGAGTTGAGCAGTTTCTGAGTGATTCAGTTTTGGTAATTAATGGTCTGAATTTACCAAAGCGCCAGCGACCTTTAACAATCGCGCACGCTGCGTTGTAGGATTTTTCCTCTACATCGTAGTGTTGTGCAAATCTGTCCATGTAGATTACACATGTGTATTGTTCCAGAGGCAGAATTTCGATTGGCAGAGGATATTCTTCTTCATATTCTAGATTTTCTAGTTCTTTCATTTTCGGGTCAAAATAGTGATTCACGTCTTCTGCAGCAAGAGAATTTTCCCATTGTATCCATTTTGGATCTAATGCCACAGCAGTCAAATTGAGTGGGTTTGTTAACGCCTCAAGGGCTGATTTTGCTGTAAAAACAGTTATCTTTCTGCCTTGGGCTCGGGCTCTTTCTTTTGCTACAGCAGTTTGAACCGCTATTAGAATCTTTTCAGTAGAACTGAATTTCATTTCAGCTTGTGTGTACAAGTGTGATTTGTAAGCTATTGGTACCGTTTCTCCCTCATTAGAGGTCAGGTACGTGAATCCACATCTTCCAGTGATGACTCGAGAACAAGGTTGCGTATGTTTTCGCGTGTTTGCAATTTTGTTTTAGCTAACATTTCTGTTTGCAATGATCTTAAAATTTCTGTGTGTTTCGGAGTCCGATTTATTGGCTTGAAATCAGGTTTTATTAATTCATAGAGAGATTTAACCCTCTCTGCATAATTTAGAATGTATGTTCTTCCGAAATTCAGGAAACCTAGTATTGATTGTAAGTTCTTCAGGGTTTTAGGTGCTTGGAGTACAGCGCATTTTTCTAAGAAATTGTCTGCTAGGCTTTTGCCATCACTTGATAATTCATATCCTAAAAATAGGACAGTTAGATGGGCAATTCATGACTTTTTAAAGTTGAATTTGTAACCCTCAGCTGCAAACCCAAGTATGATGGTGTTTACTCTTTTCAAGTGAGTCTCCAGGTCATCGTCGGTGAGATAGATGTCATCAACATAAGATAATGCTTCATCATCATATATTTGTAGTAACTCTGTTACTCTTGCTGAGAAAAATCCTGGGCTATTCTTGAATCCCTGTGGGAGTCGACAGAAGTGTTTTTGCGACCCCATGATTGAGAACGCGGTCAAATACCTGCTCTCAGGTGCAATGTTTTGACAAAAGAATCCACTAGAGATGTCTTATGTCGTTTTGTATTTTTTGCGCACGATGTTATTCATCAGTGCTGCACTGTGTGAGTTTTGTACTGCAAATGTTTTGCAACAGGAGTTTAAGTGTCTGTAGTCCAAAACTAGACAATATGCATCGTCTGGCTTGGAGACAGTAAAACAAAAGATTGTTCATTTGTGAGGTGCATGTTTCAATCACCCCCTGGTATTCAAGTTGATCTAAGATCTCCCTGACTTGCTTTTTAGCTTCTTGTTTAACTGGGTACTGTCTTTGTGCAGTGGGTTGACTTTTTAACTGGATTTTGTGAGGAGGAGAGTCCTCATCCCATCCTACATGATTTTTATATAATGCAGGAGCTTGGGCCACTGCCCATTTTCTTGCATATCTGGATTTTTTATGAATTGGAATATGATTTTAGAAGGCAGGCATAATCATTTCTTCGCCATGAGGGCACTCCCTGACAAACTCTGGTGGCCAGTCTTTCTCAGCTAACAGGATGTCATAGCCTTTTGAAAGGTTATCCCAAAAGAGACCCCTTACTTTCCTGGTCTTGTCCCCCTCTATACGCAGTGTTATTTCATATATTTTATGAGGTTTGCTAACTCTGGTGTCTGCAGTTTTCACCTGAATGTATTCATTTGTGTCCACTGTCTCCAGAAGATTCATCAGGATCTTGCGAGCTATGGTCACTTCTGCTGCGCTGTCTAGCATTGTCTGGGCCCACTCTCCGTTTTTCAGTTGTGTCCTCAGTATCCTCGGCATGTTTAATTATTTTAATACTGGCTACCTTCTTTCTTGGAAATTGTAATTTTTTACTTTGATGAGCAGGTTCCTTGTCTTTGGACTTGACGTGCTCTTCCTTGTGTTCTGACCGTCCTCTTCTTTCCGATTTCTGTGAGGAAGTCTGAAAAGATCCAGAGGGACGTGTATCAGTATCTTGATATCTATCAGGTTTTTTCAGATTATCCCTATTTCTAAGGTTGTATCTTTTCTCAGAGGGCTCCCTCTGGGGAGACTTGTTTCCTCGGTCCGGAGATCTTTCTCTCCGTTAAGGAGACCTTCCTCTGGACTGGAATCTTTTTTCTTTGGGCGTGGATTGTTTATTTCCATCCCAACTCTTTTTTGGAGTGTTTAGATTATTTTTAATAAAAGTCTTTTCAGGATTTTCAGTTAGTTGGGGTTTTACTGGTTTCCCACCCAAACTGTCTCTTCCTAGTTCCTCATAGGATTTTTCTATGATTCTGGCAAGTTAAAAAGGTAGTTCTGCTATATCTGTTTTTTTCAATTTCTGGCGGATCGCCACAGATGCTGCTTCTCCTTTTATGTTGGCTAATAATATAGCCGAGACCTGCTTGAAGTCTTTCAGTAATTTCATACCCAGAGTTAAAGCAGGTTCTGGACCGTATTCATTTTGAATCTGTCTTAGCACATCTGGTATAACCGCCATGGACGGAACACCATGTGTTTTTGTGTAAATGGAAGCAAAGACTGTGCCCCAAGTGTCACAGTCCTCCACATGTGGTGCGATCCCCATTGGAAGACAGATAGTCAGAATTCTGTGTTTCTCATTGGCTGTAGTATCAGGAAATACTGCCTCTATTTGCGTTATTTTTTGTGCTAACCAGAATGGAATTTGTTCCTGTTTTGAGGGTATTTTACCAAGACATGATTGTATGTTCTGTGGTGTAATTTTGTTTGTGTTCCCTTGATGAGGGGTCAGCTGTGGAATGTTAATTGCTGGTTGGACTGTTGAAGTCCGCATTACATATTGGACTAATTGCCTATGTATTTTAATTAGCAGTTTTAGCTGAGCTAAAAGTTCCGGGACTGACATTTTGTCAATGTCTGGATGTGGTGTGTAGCTGGCTAGAACCGGCCACGTTGTTGCTCCTGGTCTACCTAGTGGACCGAGCCTTGTGATGTGATTTTTATGTTTTAGGGCGCCTTTAAACCAGAGCAGGTGCTCTTGGTAATTTAATGGGATTTCAACCTCCTCGAAAGGAGTGTATTCCTCTGGAGGTTCCTCTATTTTGTAATAGTGGAATTCTTTTGTTACAGCGTTTGCTGCTGGAAAGTGTATCCATGAATAGAATACCTCTGTCTGCTGATATTCATGGGCCTCTACCACGAATATGACTGTACCACCTCGTGATGTCAGTCCATTTTCTATAAGTTTAATAGTTATAGTTCTTCTTATGTTGACCGGAATGAATATAGCATTCGCGTCATTATCTTGGAGACTTGTGTCATCCGCTAGGAGTTGAGCTGCTATTCTAGCTCTTTCCGCTTCATCGTCACTTTCTACCATTTTACTGACAGAAAGTTTTTTTGTTGCAGAGCAAGTTTCAAGGAAACAAAGATTAGGTGCACAATATTTTGGAACACTGTATCCTTCAACGTTGACTAAACCAAAAACTATACATAGGAATCTCTTCCTACTAAGTTCAGGCGGATTTCTAACCTTTTACCCACTCCAGACGTCTTTTGGAGTTTTTACGGGAAAAAGGGTTCTGTGTGAAAAAGCACGACTGAGTTACTCTAGTGTCTTGCGTTAGATTATCGCCTTACCAAACGTTGGGTGCCATGTAGTGTAGTTCCTATATTCCCAATAGGCTCTGCGCATTGGAATAAAATAAACAGCAGTGTAGACGTAGGACTGAGGTCGACTAGGTCTCTACTGACTATATTAGACTTAATTAGTTTTGCCAGCTAGCTCAGAGGTCATTAGAAACTTTCTCGAATAAACAAGGAGGAGTTTAACTTCCCTGGATAGACAAGAAGGGATTAGCTTCTGACAACCATAAAACATGACAACTTTGCTCCCTCAGAATAAGAGTGTATCTCTAGAGTCGTGTGAAAACAATAGACAGCTATTTCGCTCAGTCAATCGTGCATACTTAGTTTCACCAGAGTGCAGAGAAATAGAGAGACGGGCGTTTTCAATAAAAGGTGTTATTTATTGAGCAGTCTTCTTTCTCATGCAAGAGAAATGAATTGCCACAATTGCAATACTATTCATAAAGTAAAGTGCGTACAGTAAAAGGAGTATTATGAAATAATACTGTAAAAGCATTGATATGGTTTCTTAGCAATATGATACTTTAAAATGGATAAAATATATGCATACATAAATACATTCACTAACGTACTCAACTGGTGCTTCTAAATACGCCTACCCCGGTGTACCTGACCTAAGCCTAATACGTGGGAAGGAGTAAGTAAGTAGCAGTTTAAGTTAAGTTGGTTTTGCCAAGAATCTGAATCAAGAATTCTCTTTAAGGGTTTAGTCAGCTCTGTACCTGGGTAATAGAAAGCGGGAGGTCTGGTATCTCTTTCTCAGGACTCGATATCCCAGCAACCCGCAAGGGTGGCTGGAAACACCGGAGCTGGATTTTCTCGGCTGGAGAAAAAGACAGCGTCTTTCTCAGTGCGTCCAAAGGGAGGGGGGGCGTCCGTGGGCTCTCACATCAGCTGAGCTCTCGGTCAAGTAGATAGCCGCTCTGCTCCAAACCAAACCACTGTGTGTTTGCTTAAGGCAACGTTGGTATATTTATACCTGAAAGGTGCCGGGTTTGACGTAAGGTTGGACATAAGACATCAATAAAGATGTCACTAAGAACTGGCCGTTCTTTCAGTGCTCGCAGGAGTTCTAGGACAAATCAAAACAGAAGCATGGGGATTTCCTCAGGTTGCTGGAGGTTTGCTTTGATTAAATAACGCGTTGTACTCTCTAGGAGTCTGGGGAAGTAGCCTTGCCTAATTTGGACTGCATGAAATATGACTAAATATGGATATGATTCTTATGCCTTTATAAGGATATTATTTATTATAGCCATACAAGGGCATAAATTAGGAATATCGAATTAGGGTCCTAGATAGAAATACAACAGTTAGGAATTAGCATTTAAAAAACCTTGCAAATTCACTGAAAAAAACATAGGTTTCAGGCCTTATATAGTTAGGAATTAGCATTTAAAAAACCTTTGAAATTCCCTGAAAAAACCATAGGTTTCACGCCTTATATAGTTAGGAATTAGCATTTAAAAATCCTTTAAAATTCACTCAAAAAACTATAAGTTTTAGGGGTGTTATAGTTAGCTGGACATTTCACTCATACTAAACCATTGAAATTGCTCCTATATAGTTAGTTGTACTAACTATATTTCGCGCACCCGCAATCCACTGCTGATGATGTCACATATTACATCATTCATGACATGGTCAGTGACATCACTGATGACATCTCAAATGACATCACTGATGACATCATCCACGTGACAATCACATACACCTTTTCATACACTAGTAAAATCTTTCATCACTCTTTGTAAAATAAAGAGTATCATATTTGAATCAATTGTTACAGCAATACAAGTATCTAAAAACCCACTCAGTGAATTTAGATGTATACACACATCTAATCACTTACCTGTAGATTCACTCATACATGCTGTCAATGAACAATAGAACACTATCAAAAATACTTATACACCTAAATCGACATTACACACCAGCACACATCCTATTCACATATGAAGTCATCCTACTCACTTATGCAAACAATGGATCATACTTACATATTTACTTAGCTACACACTTATACAAACACAACTTTATCTATTCATTTAGATAGTAAGTCATACTTAGTGAATTATAAAATCATTATTACAAGTATAAAGTTATCCATACACTCACTCACACAATCATTGAGTCTTATGTATACTTTTTAATATACAACAACTGACACATACACTGCCTTTTATTTTTCTAGTTTGTTGGACATGTACCATTGAGAAATATATTTGCTCATCACGACACCCATAAAGATAGTCACTCACCCAAACAACTGTTAGAACATGTAGTTTTAACTTCATATATCTAGTGAATCAACTATTCACACATCTTTGGGCAGTCACCCCCCCCCCACCGAACCACACACACATTCACTCTCCCAAACAAATACTCAGTTAACTAATCAATAACTAATACAGACTTTCACATAGCTAGTAACCAACTGGAGAACCAGTTTACACAACAACTGACAAAGTGATACAGATATTCAAACAGTTTAGTCACTATCCACTATATTTAGTGAGACACTATAAATTGGTCAAGTAATCAGTCAATTACACTGCTACTAAATCCTCCATCCAAATATTTATTTTTATATATCCACTCATTCTTCAATGCAAATTGCTATATATAAAATGCATATTTAAATAACGAAGCAAACCACATTCACTGGATGATGTCATCAGTGATGTCATCAGTGATGTCATTTGAGATGTCATCAGTGATGTCACTGACCATGTCATGAATGATGTAATATGTGACATCATCAGCAGTGGATTGCGGGTGCGCGAAATATAGTTAGTACAACTAACTTTATAGGAGCAATTTCAATGGTTTTGTATGAGTGAAATGTCCAGCTAACTATAACACCCCTAAAACTTATACTTTTTTGAATGAATTTGAAAGGTTTTTTAAATGCTAATTCCTAACTATATAAGGCCTGAAACCTATGTTTTTTTCAGTGAATATATATATATATATATATATATATATGCATAAAAACGCCATTCACCGTGCCCCGTTTCCAATGGAGACCAAAATAACGTAGGAGCGAAACCACCATTAAGTGCTCATTCTTCAGTGCTTTATTCGTGCAAAATCTCGCCAGCAATCTGTCATGACGGGTTTCACCTCTCGAAGAGGCTTGATCACATGATGATATATATGTGGGTTGAATAAGAGGGAAGAAAGTCCCTCTCATTATCCTCACTTATACAGTCAGATTATCATTGACCAGGATCCTAACCTAGGGGACTATAAAACAATTGTACAACCTTACAAATGGTGTTTTCCAATCACTCCTTCTCGCCATTGTTCCCAGGTAAGTGGATTACCTTCACACAACAGGTCTTCCTAAACTCTCAACCTTATCTTTCCCAGCAGGCTTGCAAAACTATCCTTTAATGACTCAGGAGACCGTGGTGAGTCCCAAATTGGGACGAACATGCTGTTGTATGGGATTCTCAAAATTGTTTTGATTTCTTACCACTGTTTAGCCGCAGTCAGTGGAATCTTCATTCAAGTATTTTTTTTACAAATCTGAGGGATTCGAACTTATAAAGTAAACCTGATTTAGGTAAGTCACCATTCATTCTTTTTGATAACAGCTCAATTGTTCTTGAATCAAAAGCTGCACTCAGCAACCTACAGTTAGCTGAAAATACCAACAATGGAGCTGTAAACCTGGTAAAGCTAGCCACCTTTTAATTTACGTCTCTATTAGTTTTTTCCAGTAGATTCTGACTCCCTAGAGGTCAAAATCAAACTGCATATATCTCAAAGAACCTTTTTGATTAATTTTTGTTCAAATTGAGAGGAACATTATAAAACAGGAATCATCATATTGACCTGGTTGACTCGGCCACATGACATCAACAGCAATTTTTTCATCAATCCTTTACCTTCTTTAAAGATCCTATTTAACTTGATCTTGGTTAGTTTTTAACCACGTTTATAACTAGATAGTTAATGGCGTCTTTGTTCTCCCCATTTCCCCAATTACAGTATCAAGCCATTATCTCTGTCTTATTATTCACTAGGTAACCCTAGAAGGGGAAACATCCTTTACAACGCAACTTTTACCACGCAATGCCTTTACAACGCAACTTTTACAACGCAAACCATTACAACGCATTGCGCTGGGGGGCGCTCTAGGATAGGGAATACGTTTAATTTACTGTCCAACACCTTCCCTAGTGTCCACGGGGACTGGAGTTGGAATAGTAAATTAAACTATTCACTATCCAGCGCCCCAAAGCACTATGCGTTGTAAAGGTATTCGTTGTAAATACCGTGTTGTAAAGGCATGCGATGTAAAAGTATGCATTGTAACGTCATACATCCCCTGAGAAGTGGTCAAAAATGAATATTTGTGGAGTATATATGTGAGAATATTGCTGACTGCTGTTGTATAAATGATATGATCACCAGCAAATAAATCCTTTTTTATAACCTGTTGCAGGAAAAAGGTACCATATTGGTATTCTGTGAAAACAGATATTTTTAACTGCATTTTACTGTGATCAAGGGCAATCGCCCGCAACGCGTCAGTCCGCTGCGTGCTTCTTTGAAACTGGTGCAATAAAACATCTTGCCTTACTTTGGGATTCGCTGGTCTTTGTTCGCCACTGGTTGGAGGTTCGAGATCGTTTGTTTGGATATATATATATATATATATTCACTGAAAAAACCATAGGTTATAGACCATATATAGTTAGGAATTAGCATTTACAAAACCTTGAAAATTCACTGAAAAAACCATAGGTTATAGACCATATATAGTTAGGAATTAGCATTTACAAAACCTTGAAAATTCACTGAAAAAACCATAGGTTATAGACCATATATCGTTAGGAATTAGCATTTAAAAAACCTTATTTTACTCACACAAAACCATTGAAATTCCATATATAGTTAGTTGCACTAACTATATATCGCGCACCCGCAATCCATTGCTGATGATGTCACATATTACATCATTCATGACATGGTCAGTGACATGCCTGATGACATCACTGATGACATCTCAAATGACATCACTGATGACATCATCCAGTGATTATGTGTTTCTGTAAAGTTTAAATATGTTTTACATATTGAAGAATGAGTGGATGTATAAGTGTCTGAATGAAGGTTTTAGTAGGTGCGTGATTGACTGTATGAGTGAGTGATTAAATGCGTCTTACTGAATGCACGGGTTAGTGACTAAACTGTCTGAAAGTGTGCATCAGTATGTCTGTTGTTGTGCAAGCTGCTGCATGTGTTGATCAGTAGCTATATGAGTGGCTATATGGGTTATTGATTGGTTGCACAAGTATTTGTATGGGAGACTGAGTGTGTGTATGGCTGGCTGGGAGGTGTGTGACTCTGTGCAGATCAATGTGTACTTGTATCAGTGATTGTATAAGAGAGTAAGTATGTGTTAGTATATGTTTCAAAAATGTAAGGTGTTCTGTGTTTAACTGTATAGATGAGAAAATGGAAGTGTGATTGATTCTTTTCAGGACTGACTAGGTGTGTGAGTAACTCCATGGATGAGTGGCAGAGTGTGAGTGTCTGTATAGGTGTATGAGTGCATATGATAGTGTTGTAAAGATGAGTGATTGTGTGTATGAATGATTGTATGGGTGAATGAGTGAATGTGTGTGTAGACATAGGAATCAGTGAGTGCGTATGTAGTAACTAGTATTGGTGTGTCAATGGTTTCAAAAATTATACTCTGTATTTAACACTGGGTGTAACGGAGGTTATATTAGAGTGTGAGGAGATGCATTGTATTATCACATGAATGATATCATCAGTGATGTGATCATTGATGTCAAATGAGATGTCATCAGTGATGTCATCAGTGATGTCATTTGAGATGTCATCAGTGATGTCATCAGTGATGTCACTGACCATGTCATGAATGATGTAATATGTGACATCATCAGCAGTGGATTGCGGGTGCGCGATATATAGTTAGTGCAACTAACTATATATGGAATTTCAATGGTTTTGTGTGAGTAAAATAAGGTTTTTTAAATGCTAATTCCTAACGATATATGGTCTATAACCTATGGTTTTTTCAGTGAATTTTCAAGGTTTTGTAAATGCTTATTCCTAACTATATATGGTCTATAACCTATGGTTTTTTCAGTGAATTTTCAAGGTTTTGTAAATGCTAATTCCTAACTATATATGGTCTATAACCTATGTTTTTTTCAGTGAATTTCAATGGTTTTTTAATAGCAAATATCATAAGCTGTCGAATGTCAAGTACGTGGTAAGTAAAAACATTTTCGTGTTTATGCACACTGATCTGCTTTGAATGCTGCCCCCCCCCTCATTTCTATTAGGAGTACTCTCTCTTTGCAGATAGTGAAAGGTAGTTAACGCAGGCCTTTGCCCCCGTTGTAATACGTCGTGCCTGCTTCTCTCTCCATTTGATTGATTGTTATCCAAGCATTTACTGTTTTAGAATTGGTTCTCTTTGGTTCATTCTCTATTTACAAACAAACACAGAGTCGCAATACTCTGTTTAGTCTTTGCAGATAACGAAAAATCGTGTAAAAAAACAAAAGGAATCGAGCAAAATCAGTAGGCCACTAATGGGATCTCTTTTTGACCTCGCTAAAATAGAAACATTAGGAACAACCCCTCATGACAAATACGAAACTAGTGAGATGAACTAAACTCCACACCATGATGGCTGCAATACAGCTCGGCTCCGCCACCCACCCCGCCCAAAATAACGATAAAGAGCGGCTGCCATGATTGCTAGAGCAATGGCCACGACGGAGCTACGAAATGGTGGTGCTCTCATGCTAACCCCAGCTTCAGTCTGAAACATCCAGAAACACTGTAGACTACCAATTCGATCAGTTCCGGTAGCGCCCCAACGTAACCCGGTAGAGAAGAACTAGCCCTCCCCTCTTTGACTGATGGTTCTTGTTGCCTGTCCCTTCTGTTGTCATTTAACAGAACTATTTAGCCTGCTGAAAGGGGTTGTGTTCCGACCGCTGGTTGGTGGAGACATTTCGACTATATTCTGGACCTGCGTTGTCGCGTAATGCGTCATATGACGCGCCGCGTTAGCGCATCGGGAAGTGATCCGGGGCGCGACGCGCAGCGCGTAACGTAAGCATAACAGGTCATGTGACTTGTTAATAAAACTTTTCATTGGTTCATTTTACTTTTCTTATTCTAATGATGAAAGGCTTGGTCATATGACCTAAAAATTACGCTTTTTATTACTTCCGAACATTATTTTTTCTTAAACATATATGTTATAATGTTCCAGGCTAATGTACTTTCCCGGAAAATTTACAACTGTCCTGCAAGTAAAATATATTCTTTTTTCGAGAAAAAGGGCGTTTCTTCGTCCCATGACGGAGCCGTTGAGCAAAAGAGGGTCGACCTGCTGTCTTAGTCGCCGATACGCCTGAATATGAGATTCTTATCGATCACTTTATGTTGCAGGAGTAGAAAACACAACAGCCCTTGACCATTTATCTTTACTGCGTTCCTGCGTATTATACCTTTTACCCTTCATGTAATTGGTCTGCTTTATTTCACTTGCCTTTTACTGATTCTAAAACAGTGACTATTATTAAAAACTTAACCAATGTAAATACTACTACCATGTTTTCTTTTAAAAACCTTTATTGTGAAAATGTCAGTATACAAATACGGGCCTATAACCACGTGCGCCGGCCACGGAGCAAACTGTAATCGTATATGATGAGGAGACATTTACACTGTAGAGGAACGTAACGGGCGGGCCATTAGGTTGCAAGAACTAAGGTGTCTAACAGTTGCGGAATCGGTGGACGTACATTTTATAATTAAAATACGACAGGGCCAGTTACAATAAAATTATCTAGATATACATTTGCGGGCAAGTACCATGGGTGACGTTAATTCGAACTTTCAATAGTACAGTAATCAATAACACATCACAACTTAATATCAATAGAGATGTCGAAATATTCAATCTATTCTCGTCCCCGCCCGCCATGTGCTTCAAAACTGCATACGTATCTCGTGATATCAAGGTTGTACAACAAGTACACAACAAGGAGTTACGAGTCCCATTTATTCCGGCGCCATTTTGGGCGAGGACGGGCAGGTCCAGGATATAGTCAAAATGTCTCTACCAACCATCGACTATGATGATGTTCATATGCTGTATTTATTAGAGTAACACTCATCTGTCCACATGAAATTAATTTGCCACAATCTAAACATGTCATTTTAATCTTTCCAAAGTTCTTCTAAATATTTGGGACCGTTTCCCTTGCCTCTGATGCTGTCAGTGCCACTTCTTTGATGAATGTACTGGCAGGTCGGGGGTTCTTCTCCAAATCTCTCTTTTATGCAGCACTATAATTAATCGGTGCCATATCTCCATATGACGATGCATGGTATAGTTACCATAACTATATATTTTTTCGGTTCCTCTGGAGAGTACATCGTGGCAGATGAAGCGTGTAACGTACCGGGCATTTACCTTTTTTTGCATGTAGAGGAAAGGAAAAAAAATTCAAGCGTCCGAGTTCTAAGGTGTCCCAGGGCCATTTTAGTGGACCAGGCCCAAATCCAAAGAACAGGCCGCCATTTTGAGAGTCCTGTTGCAGCCGCCTGTCGCTGTAGCATCAAGAGCGGCCGAAACTCAGCTGAATGGCAACTGAAACGGTAAAGGGGCACCCCACTACAGCAGACGAGCCTCCACCTGGGAAGGCCCGTTCACGCCGCCTCCCCCCCCCCCTTCGGCACCCCACGCCGTTATTCGGAGCAGTATTGTAGGATGGCCACACCAGTGCAGCAACTTGCTAGACACCACCTCGGTGGTAACCGAATCTCAGCGCCTTGTGGTGTCTTCTAGTCAGAAAATATTGTTGCGCTGCCTTTGGCCCCATTCGCACATCGGTCCGCTACTGACGCCACCTCACAGGCCAACGGGGCGCCCCACGCCGACTTTCAGCATTATAGGATGGCCACACCAGTACGGCAACTTGCTAGACACCACCTCGGTGCCATCCGGATCTTGGCATCTCAGCGCCTAGTGGTATCTTCCATTCAGAAAATATTGTTGCGCTGCCTTTGGCCCCATTCGCACATCGGTCCGCTACTGACGCCATCTCACAGGCCAACGGGGCGCCCCACGCCGACTTTTACCATTGTAGGATGGCCACACCAGTGCGGCAACTTACTAGACACCACCTCGGTGCCATCCGGATCTTGGCATCTCAGCGCCTTGTGGTGTCTTCTATTCAGAAAATATTGTTGCGCTGCCTTTGGCCCCATTCGCACATCGGTCCGCTACTGACGCCATCTCACAAGCCAACGGGGCGCCCCACGCCGACTTTCAGCATTGTAGGATGGCCACACCAGTGCGGCAACCTAGACACTACCTCGGTGCCATCCGGATCTTGGCATCTCAGCGCCTTGTGGTGTCTTCTATTCAGAAAATATTGTTGCGCTGCCTTTGGCCCCATTCGCACATCGGTCCGCTACTGACGCCATCTCACAGGCCAACGGGGCGCCCCACGCCGACTTTCAGCATTGTAGGATGGCCACACCAGTGCGGCAACTTACTAGACACCACCTCGGTGCCATCCGGATCTTGGCATCTCAGCGCCTAGTGGTGTCTTCTATTCGGAAAATATTGTTGCGCTGCCTTTGGCCCCATTCGCACATCGGTCCGCTACTGACGCCATCTCACAGGCCAACGGGGCGCCCCACGCCGACTTTTACCATTGTAGGATGGCCACACCAGTGCGGCAACTTACTAGACACCACCTCGGTGCCATCCGGATCTTGGCATCTCAGCGCCTTGTGGTGTCTTCTATTCAGAAAATATTGTTGCGCTGCCTTTGGCCCCATTCGCACATCGGTCCGCTACTGACGCCATCTCACAGGCCAACGGGGCGCCCCACGCCGACTTTTACCATTGTAGGATGGCCACACCAGTGCGGCAACTTACTAGACACCACCTCGGTGCCATCCGGATCTTGGCATCTCAGCGCCTTGTGGTGTCTTCTATTCAGAAAATATTGTTGCGCTGCCTTTGGCCCCATTCGCACATCGGTCCGCTACTGACGCCATCTCACAGGCCAACGGGGCGCCCCACGCCGACTTTTACCATTGTAGGATGGCCACACCAGTGCGGCAACTTACTAGACACCACCTCGGTGCCATCCGGATCTTGGCGCGTTGTGCTGCCTTCGGCCTATTCGCACATCGGTCCGCTACTGACGCCGCCTCACGTGCCAACGTATTTTCTCCGCATTTTATACCCTATGCCGCATAACAGGTCACGTGACTTGTTTATAAAACTTTTCATTGGTTCATTTTACTTTTGGTTTCCTAAAGATGGAAGGCTTGATCATATGACCTAAAAATAACACTTTTCATTGGATGAAAACTTTTTTTTTTACCAAACGATGAAAGCCCCACCTTGTTTCTGGATGTTTCAGACTGAAGCTGGCGTCAACATGAAAGCACCACCATCTCGTTGCTCCGTCGTGGTCATCCGCGAGCAATCATGGCAGCCGCTCCCCACCAGAAGCCTGCAGGAGTCGGGGGCCCCCAAAACTTTTGTTGAATCCTCAAGGCGGAGGGGACGCTTTCGAGAATGGGGTCCAAGACCTAGCAGACAAGCGTGCGATTTCCAAGGTGTCCCAGGGCCATTTCAGTGGACCAGGCCCAAAAAGGAAAGAGCCTGCCGCCATTTTGAGAGTCCTGTGACAGCCGCCTATCGCTGCACCGCAAGAGTGGGCGCAACTCAGCTGAATTGCGGCTTTTGACACAGTGGACCAAAAGCGGACGGAATGGCAACTGAAACGGTAAAGGGGCGCCCCACTACAGCAGACGAAACTCCACCTGGAGAGGCCCGTTCACGCCGCCTCCCCCCCCCCCGGGGCGCCCCACGCCGTTATTCGGAGGGCGGCAACTTACTGGACATCGCCTTGGTGCCATCGTTCTGCTGCCTTGGAACTATTCGCACAACAGACCGCTACTGATGACCCACCCCCCGCGACGCCCCACGCCGGATACCGAAATCAGTGCGGCACCCAGGCAACATCACCTGGGTGCCGTCCAGAAATCTGGACGTTGTGCTGCGTTGGGACTATTCGCACAGCCGACCGCTACTTCCTTCATTTTCCCTAAAAATGTTTAAATGTTTTTACTGTTTTTGTTTTGTTGTATATATTTATAACTTATTAAAGTTTTATAATCTTACTACTTTGTTGGAGTGCTATATATTTTTAATGTGACACATAATTGTAAAAACTTTGATGTACAAAGAGTCATCCCTGGAATCTTCCGCTTCAGGCTCGGTCCCCTCCCCAATCACAATACAGGATGGTTTTCAGATAGTAGGAACGCGTGTGCTGTGACGGATCTCATCGGGTGTGGGCCTTGATCTACTATAACTCCTTTGAAGAGGGGTGATTCTTTACAGCTGGGGCCATAAACTACATCTGCAGGGCTAGCTGATAGCCTAGGACCGGCCTGGACAATCGGACACAGAGGAAAAGGAGTGTCAGAGGGTGCGGTAGTGAATAGGGCGAAAGGGAGGTGTCGGGCGGGCACAGGGTGTGATTCTCAGGGAAGAGCAGCGCAGATGAGGGGAGGTTTATTACCCATGCATAAGACAGAGAGCGGGGGTGACCAGTGCCTGGGGGAGATGCTTGCGAGGGTGGGGAGCCATGCTAAGGATCGACAGCGTACAGAGAGTGGGTCTGGTCAAGGCATCTAAAATGGCTGCCGTGCACGACAAAAGTGTGGCATTTGAAAAAAGGCAAGATGGCGCAGACAATGTTTTTCAACACTTCCTGATTTCCTTCAAATCGAACGTTAACAGACGTTGGGGCATATTACCAAAGTTAAGCGATATTTATCCCTAACGATGCTTAGCAACAAATTTTTTACCGCTAAGCATCGTCAGAAATTATCGCAGATAAACCTTGCTATTATCAAGGTTTATCGCAAATGCGATGAAAAACGACCGCAATGCATTAATATCGCTGAAAAGTCAGCGATATTCATGCATTACCGAGCTAATGCTCTTAGCCATGTTATCCACCTCCCATTGGATAACATGGCTAAGAACTGCTCAGGGCAGGTGGTAGCTTTTGGAGATATTCGCGCTTAGCGCGAATATCTCCAAAAGTTGGTAATAGGAGATAGCGATGTTAGCGACTGTTTCCAGTCGCCAACATCTTGGCATGCCCACTTTGCATGTCATTAGTGATAAATATCACTGACATGCAAAGTGGGGCCCAAGATGGTCCCTATCTCCTACTAGCGGTCGCTAACTGGTGTTAGCAACAGCTAGGTAATACAGAGATAATTTTATCTCCGCGAAGCGGAGCGCTGTTACAGATATATATCTTTTTTTGAACGTTAATTTCTCAAAATCCACTGAAGCACATATATTGAGACCTAGCAAAGGCACATCGAGCTACCAGTCCCTACAATTTTGCCAAGTTTTGTGCAAATCCATTCAGCCGTTCGATTATTATTATTATTATTTTTTTGCCCCGCGGGGCCCTTTTAAAACCTCCACATCAAACCTAAGAGGTCAAGGAGGATCTACTATGCCCCCTTATGGTCATTTGCCCCTTCGCTTTGGCCTCCTCTTGTCTCTCGATCCTACCGAGAGACAAGATGGCGGCCGCTACGGACTGTTTGCAATGTTTACAGACGCCGGAGAACCAATCAGCTTCGCAAAGCTCCATTACGCGAAAAGTACGCGAAGCGGAGCGCTGTTACAGATATATATCTTTTTTTGAACGTTAATTTCTCAAAATCCACTGGAGCACATATATTGAGACCTAGCAAAGGCACATCGGGCTACCAGTCCCTACAATTTTGCCAAGTTTCGTGCAAATCCATTCAGCCGTTCGATTATTATAATTTTTTTTTTTTTGCCCCGCGGGGCCCTTTTAAAACCTCCACATCAAACCTAGAGGGTCAGGGAGGATCTACTATGCCCCCTTATGGTCATTTGCCCCTTCGCTTTGGCCTCCTCTTGTCTCTCGATCCTACCGAGAGGCAAGATGGCGGCCGCTACGGACTGTTTGGAATGTTTACAGACGACGGAGAACCAATCAGCTTCGCTTCACAAAGCTCCGTGACGCGAAAAGTACGCGAACTGGAGCGCTGCCTGGTCCGCTGTTACAGATATATATCTTTTTTTGAACGTTAATTTCTCAAAATCCACTGGAGCACATATATTGAGACCTAGCAAAGGCACATCGGGCTACCAGTCCCTACAATTTTGCCAAGTTCCGTGCAAATCCATTCAGCCGTTCGGGCTAAAAGTGAGGCCAACCGCCCTATGGAAAACTCAATGTTAAAAACACGTTTTGGGACCCCCCTTTTTTCTCGGCCCCCCCTTGACGAACCCCCCCCCAAATTTTCAGGGGCTGCTCAGAAACAAAATGTTCCATTTTCCTGAAAATTTCAGCCAATTCCGTCCACAAACGCCAAAGTTATTAGACATAGAATTTTCAAAAATCCCATAGAGAAAAAATCCTAACTATATATACCTACTGGCGACCGCCAGTAGGTAATATATATCTGTCTTCACAGAATCCTCCATCCTCCATATATATCCATATATATATATATATATATATATATATATATATATATAATCCAAACAAACGATCTCGAACCTCCAACCAGTGGCGAACAAAGACCAGCGAATCCCAAAGTAAGGCAAGATGTTTTATTGCACCAGTTTCAAAGAAGCACGCAGCGGACTGACGCGTTTCGGGCGATTGCCCTTGATCACAGTAAAATGCAGTTAAAAATGCCTTATTCTTATATGCTGTGATGTACACCATGTGACTTGTAGACATAAACAACATACTATAGAGTGGACATGGCTCCATGAATGGACATTTGAAAGAATCCCTTACATTCAAATTTGTTTTGTAATTGTTCCACCATTAAAACATATCTATTTCTGATTAAATTCATTAAAAATAATGTGTACCTGCATAAATGCAATAAACAAATGTAGGTTTTAACAAGCTAAGTAAATATAGTACTTAACGCTTTATAACATTGTATCAATATGTTAGCAGCATAGTATAGATGTGCAAAATATCGCATTTTGTAAACAATTGTGCAACGTGAAAATAGTATAGCATGTGTTAAAAGTAATATTTTAAATACTTAAAAACCACACGGAAATATCCTAATTCCTAAAAACTATTTTTTCCATTAATGGAATGTGCAAAATGTCGCAATGTAAACAAATCAATTAATACAATGTCTACTAATTATTCCAAGTACTGTCATAATTAAATCAACTGACATAATTGTTGTTGGGGACATCTAAATTAGATGGCAGCCCCATAGTGTTATAGGGCCAAAAAACCTAAGCTTGAGAAATTAGATGGAAAAAATGGAACAAATGATGGTATAGGGAAAACCAACAAAAACTGCCATGATAAAATTAAATGTGCCCATACAGCTGGATTTAATAAACCAGATCTGTATCACCCTGTGTTTTGAAAAATTGCTAGTGAAAGGGTAATTTTCCTAAAGAATAAGATAAATGTGATAACTCATTGCAATTTATATTGTTACAGAATAGTTCCAAATCGGGTAAAGGAGGTTCAGAACTAAGGAACAGTGTTTGTTAGGTGTCCACCCAAAGAAATCCAACAAAGGTTATAATCCCCTCACTTTTCATAAAGGCCTACAAAAAATGGTAAAGGTCCTCTGTCGTGTTCAGTCCATTAGGAACCTTACTGTCTAGTTCTAGTAACATTTTAGATTCAAATTGTCGGAGCATTTTGTCCCCGTCTCCCCCTCTTCGAGGTTTAGGTACAGAGGTGAATACAAAGTAGGTGAGACACTGTAAGTTGTTATTATGTATGCTTTTAAAGTGTCTCGGGACATGGTAAGAACTGTCATTGTTGAAAATTGCACGAAGATGCTGCAATATTCTGGCGTGCACCTGCAGCCTGGTGCTGCCAACATATCTCAGGCCACAGGTGCACCCCAGAACATATACAGCATACTCCGTCTTGCAACTGTTGTTTCCTTTAATGGACAACGGAACGGCACTGAAAGGGGTGCTGTAGTGGGTGGTATTTATACCAAATTTACATGCCCTGCAACTTGAACATTTATAAAACCCCGGCCGGGGTTTGAACCAAGATGTACTTTTGGGTAGTTCAGGAAAAGGATTTGACACCAATATCCTCATAGAGGGACCTCTGCGAAATGTGACAATAGGATTACTAGGGAGTTGGGATGACAGAACTCCGTCTGTCATAAGAAAGAATAGGCCAACTCTTGGTCAGGATAGCCCTTATTTTTCTTTCCTGGCAACTGAACGATGTAATAAACCTAAAGTTGCAGTTAGCTGGATCTGTACTTGTATTACTGGTGGAAGATTTGGGCAAGAACAGTGACTCTCTGGTTCTTTGCTTGGATTTATTGATTGCAATATTGAGTATCTTATCACTATACCCTCTAGCCTTGAATCTGGTCACTGCATCAGAAGTACATTTACAAAATTCCTCTTCACTGTTGCAGATTCGTTTAAGGCGAAGTAATTCGCCATAGGGTATGTTATCTATGACATGACGTGGGTGGGCACTGCTCGCATGAAGGGTCGAGTTCCCAGCTGTATCTTTTCTGTGGAGGGTGGTGGAAAGTTTGTTGTTATTTGGGGACACTCTGACATCTAGAAAGTCTACATAATCTCTGCTGATGTTTGATGTAAACCTCAAATTTACTGAATTGATATTAAGGCCTGAGATAAAAGTTCTAGCACTCTCTTCATCACCCTTCCAAATTAAAAACACGTCGTCAATGTGACGAACCCGTAATGCTACGTGCTCCAAAAATGTTTGAAGGTGCTCCCCCATGAGGACCCACCTCTCCCACCAGCCTACGTGCAAGCACGCATAGCTGGGGGAAAAGCAGGCCCCCATGGCGACACCCCTCTTCTGTAGGTATACATCTTTACCAAAGACAAAATAATTATTATAAAGACACCATGTTACAAATTCTAGAATCATTTTGTTGTGGTTATAACAACGGAGAGGTCTTGTTCCCCAAAAATATTCTAGTGCTGTTAGACCTGCTTGATGTTCAATGCTCGTATAAAGAGCTTCTATGTCCAGAGTTATAAGTAACGAATTTGATGTCCATGGGATATCTTTGATTTTTTTCAAAAAATCACCAGTGTCTTTGATAAAAGTAGGTAATTTGGTCACCAGCTCTTGCAGAAAATAATCAATGAATTGCGCCAAATGTTCTGCCATGCTGCCTATGGCAGAAATTATCGGTCTGCCAGGAGTAGGTAACATACCTTTGTGTATCTTTGGTATTAGGTAAAACCTGGGCATGGTTGGTTGGTCAATATTAAGAAATTTGAATTCCTGCATTGATATAAGGCCCTCTCTTCTATACTTGTGTAGCATCTTTTTTAGTGAGTCTCTAGCATGGTCATATTCTTTTGTGTTAGAGATCTGGTAACAGGCGATATCTGAAAGTTGTCTGTTTGCCTCAGCATTGTATTGTGCTTGAGGCCAAATCACTATGTTTCCCACTTTGTCAGAGCTACACACAATATTTTTATGGTCATTCTTAAGTTTCGAGATGAGGGCCTAATATTGCATTTCTTTATGACTTTTGATTCTTTTTCGATGTTCCACCTGGTGATAAAGTTTTTTCAAATCAGATGTAACTACCTCATGAAAGGAATCAATGGAGTCTCTTGGCATAGTTGGCATAAAGCAAGAAGTGGGTTTTAACGGGCTCATGCCCGCACCAGATTGCTCAATATCTGTTGTGTGGACAGGTTACAATCCAACTGGCTGTTGTCAATGCCTATTTGTTGCAAGGTAAGTAATGCTTTTGCATCTCGGGCCTGGAGTGCATTGGCAGTAGATTCTATGGTTGTCTCCGTGCTGTTATTTAAACCATCTTTTATATTGAAAAACTAGCGTAGTTTCAATGTCCGTATGTATCGAAAGATGTCTATTCTGGTAGAAGCATAGTTAAAGTCTGTCATAGGGCAATGTGATAATCCTAGGCTTAGTAGTTGGTTTTCAGCTGCAGTAAGTGTATTAGTTGATAGATTTATAATTGTTTTGTCTTTTAGTTCTTTTTGCGCCAATATTGATCCTTCTTTTTGCGTTTTTTATATATATATGGGTTGAATAAGAGGGAAGAAAGTCCCTCTCATTATCCTCACTTATACAGTCAGATTATCATTGACCAGGATCCTAGCCTAGGGAACTATAAAACAATTGTACAACCTTACAAATGGCGTTTTCCAATCCCAAATGTTTTAATGCTTCCCCCAAATAGAAGTAATTAACCTGGTCAGATGCCTTAGCAACATCTACTATTATCATCAGAAAGGGCATTAACTAAATGGACCCGGCCAGTGTGTGTGTTTGCCCCTGTTGATTTTTCCCTGGCATGCAACATTTCACATCTTCTTCCACCAATCCTTTTATATATTGAACCTGTCTCTTTGCTTTGATAGCAGCAATAATTTTATAAGCACAGTTTAACCGAGTGATTGGTCACATCTGTTGGGCAGTTTGTTGGGTTTTAGTATTCAACTAATTGTCACTACATGCATGATGCCAGTAATTCAAAACAAAAAAAGAAGTATAACGTAGGGATGAATTATGCAAACATTCATCCATCATATAAATGATTCATTTCCACTGGGATTTTTGATTCAATCAATTATCCTTTAAATCAATTATTTGCATAAGGCAATAGGCCTGCGTCATATATATAAATATGTGTGTGTGTATGTATATATATATTCACTGAAAAAACCATAGGTTTCAGGCCTGATATAGTTAGGAATTAGCATTTAAAAAACCTTAGAATTTCACTAAAAAAAATATAGGTTTTAGGGGTGTTATAGTTAGCTGGACATTTCACTCGTACAAAACCATTGAAATTCCTCCGATATAGATAGTTGTACTCACTATATCATGCGCACAGGCAAACCACTGCTGATGATGTCACATATTACATCATTCATGACATGGTCAGTGACATCACTGATGACATCTCAAATGACATCACTGATGACATCATCCAGTGAATGTGGTTTGGTTCGTTATTTAAATATGTCTTATATATATATATATAGCAATTTGCATTGAAGAATTTGTGGATATAAATATAAATATCTGGATGGAGGATTTAGTAGCAGTGTGATTGTTTACTTGACTAATTTAAAGTGTCTCACTAAATATATTGGATAGTGACTAAACTGTGTGAACATCTGTATGACTTTGTCAGTTGTGTACACTGCTTATCCAGCTGGTTACTAGCTATTTGAAAGTCTATATTAGTTATTGATTAGTTAACTGAGTATTTGTATGGGAGAGTGAATGTGTGTGTGGTTCAGTGGATGGTGTGTGACTGCCCAAAGATGTGTGAATAGTTGATTCAGTAGGTATATGAAGTTAAAACTACATGTTATAACAGTTGTTTGGGTGAGTGAATATCTTTATGGGTGTGGTGATGAGCAAATATCTCTCTCAATAGTACATGTCCAACAAACTGGAACAATAAAAGGCAGTGTATGTGTCAGTTGTTGTTTATAAATAAGTATACATAAATCTCAGTAATTGCATGAGTGACTGTATGGATAACTGTATACTTGTAATAGTGATTTTATAACACACTAAGTATGAGTTACTATCTATATGAATAGATTATGTGGTGTTTGTATAAGTGTATAGTAAGTAAATGTAAGTATCATCCATTGTTTGCATAAGTGAATAGGGTGACTTCATAAGTGAATTGGATGTGTGCTGGTGTGTAATGTCGATATAGGTGTATAAGTATATTTGATAGTCTTCTATTGATCATTGACTGCATGTATGAGTGACTCTATAGGTAAGTGATTAGAAGTGTGTATAGATCTAGGAATTGCTGAGTGGGTTTTTAGAAACTTGTATTGGTGAGTCAATGGATTCAAATATGGTACTCTGTATTTTACAGTGAGTGATGAAAGGTTACACTAGTGTATGATCAGGTGTATCTGATTGTCACATGGATGAGGTCATCAGTGATGTCATTTGAGATGTCATCAGTGATGTCACTGACCATGTCATGAATGAGGTAATATGTGACATCATTAGCAGTGGATTGCGGGTGTGCGAGATATAGTGAGTACAACTAACTATATCGGAGGAATTTCAGTGGTTTTGTATGAGTGAAATGTCCAGCTAACTATAACACCCCTAAAACCTATGGTTTTTTCAGTGAATTTCTAAGGTTTTTTAAATGCTAATTACTAACTATATCAGGCTTGAAACCTATGTTTTTTCAGTGAATTTCAAAGGTCTTTTAAATGATAATTCCTAACTATATCAGGCCTGAAACCTATGTTTTTTTCAGTGAATTTTGAAGGTTTTGTAAATGACAATTTTCAAATGTATTAATTGTTATATATTTTTTTTATACTCATTTACTTCAATTTTTAAACTTTATTGTTACATATTTTATTTTTTAAATTACATCATAACTACATTATATATTACATTACAAAATATAGTTTCTCAGAATGAATTACTTTAGTTTAAATACTTTTCAAATAGGCAATAGACTTTTAAGTACAGTAGATACAGCTGTTCCAATGGGCAACACAATTTCAAACCCAATGCAACATTGACCTCGATGTGAATTTCTAGTTAAATGCAATTAGTTACTTTATGGATTACTTTTCTAACCACAGGACAGGATCCTAGATTCAGTCCTTGGACATCTCCTGTAAACGGTTGAGTAAAAGCATTTTAGTTACTGTAGTGACTTTTAAGGAATATTATTGTATTTTAAAAGTTGACACCTAGAAATGTTTTCACATAGAATCACCAATGTTATCCTATGGCAGGAAATTCCTTTAGCAGGTAAGTAGTGCTATCGTCACTTTTTCTTACTCAGTGGTAGATCCTGTATCCAGCACTGGTGCATCTCCTGTAAACAGTTGAAAGAATGTGTGTAAGTCATACAGGCAATGTTTTAGGAATATTTTTAGTTTGTGAAAATAGACACTTAGAAACTTTTCTGTTGAAAACCAGATAATGGATTCCTGTGGAAGGAAATACAAGTTACTGGTAAGTATGGTTAGAATTACTTTTAAGGGGCAGTGCTGGGCTAAAAGATGCAGCACTGGGTTGCCTCCTAATATAAGGTGAGTAAATCTGAATTCGTTGTTCAAAACTCCACACTTAGAAGAATTTCCAAGAGAAACCAGTCAATGTTAGCCTATGGAAGGAAATTCAAGTTACTGGTAAGTACGGTTAGAATTACTTTTCACGATTAGTACTGGGGTTAAAGATGCAGCACTAATTTCTCTCCTCATAACAGGTGAGTAAATCGGAATTCGTAGTTCTGCTGATTTTATAGGAATATTTTACAGGAGTATTTTAAAATTCCAAAACTCCACACTTAGAAGATTTTCCAAATGAAATCAGTCAATGTTACCCTACGGAAGGAAATTCATTTAGCAAGTAAGTAGTGTTATCGTTACCTTTTCTTACTCAGTGGTGGATCCTGGATCCAGCACTGCTGCATCTCCTGTAAACAGTTGAAAGAATGAGTTTAAGTCATACAGGCAATTTTTAAAGAATATTTTCAGTTTTTTCGAAAATCAACACTGAGAAACTTTTCTGGTGAAAACCACACAATGGATTCCTATGGAAGGAAATACAAGTTACTAGTAAGTACACTTAGAATTACTTTTCAGGGTCAGTGCTGGGCTAAAAGATGCAGCACTGGGTTCTCTCCTGATAACAGGTGAGTAAATCAGAATTCATAGTTCGGCTGGTTTTAGCGGAATATTTGTACGTTTCAAAAATCGACACTTAGAAACTTTTCTGGTGAAAACTACACAATGGATTCCTATGGAAGAAAATACAAGCTACTCGTAAGTACGCTTAGAATTGCTTTTTAGGGTCAGTGCTGGGCTAAAAGATGCAGCACTGGGTTCTCTCCTGATAACAGGTAAGTAAATCGTAATTCGTAGTTCAGCTGATTTTAGAGGAATATTTGCACAATGGTGAAGGAAGGGGGCAGGGCCTGAGGTGACATGTGTGCAAACGCGCCCTGTGGCGCGTTTTAAGTTGGGGAATTAATTCCTCTTCAATCCTGCGGTCCCCTGGGGGCCAACTAGCCTACCAGGTACCTTCATTATGCGCCAGGGAGCAGCGTTGCAGAGAGATGTTCAGAGGCCACGCCCCTTTTTACAACACTATTAAGTTAGAGCCCTGGGGGTGGCATTCCCCGGGGCTGAGGGTGGCTTCAGAGCCCCCCCAGTTAATGTTTTTAGGCACCGGGGGGTGGTGGTTCCTGGGGCTGTGGTGGCCTGAGAGCCCCCCCACCCATTTTAAACAAGCCCTGTTGGTGGCGGTCCGTGTGGCTGTGGGGGGCCCCGTGAGCCTCCCGCTTATATTAAGTTAGAGCCCCGGGTCCCAATCCCCCCCCACACTTTTTTTTGATAATGCCCTTGGGGGCAAATTATCATATTTAGCGCGGGAGACCCCGTTTCTTTTTTTTTTATCGCAGGTGCGCGGATCCTGCACATATCCTCCCGTTTAAAAAAAAATTTTTGGGGACCCATGAGCAGGCATAGGGGGTCAGGGTGTTTCTACCCTCCCCCTTTTTGCGGTTTGTGACTTTTTGGGGGGTTCTACTGAGGCACAAGATGACTGCCAACACTACCTGGTTTGGAGTGTTGACAGCCAATTAAAATACAGCTCATGCACGGCAGGGTGCGGGTAGGCTTTTGCTTAGGGTACGCGGATCCCTCGCGCCCATAGATATATAAATGACTTTAACTCTCATTTTCTCAGGAACTACTAAATGGATTTACACCATTTTAGCAAAAGGCACAAGTCTGAACTAAGGACTACCTCTTTGCCAAATTTGGTGTAATTCCGTTCAGCAGTTCGGGCTGTAGCCTCGGCTAAAGGTCATATGGGAAATTGCATGTGAAAAATGCTTTTTGGTACCCCCCTTTTTCTCCGCCTCCGCATGACGAATCACCATTAAGCTTTCAGGATAGGAGCGGACCGGAGCTGTCCAAAAGTTTTGAAAATTTCACAAAGATTCGTCTATCGGCGCCAAAGTTATTCCAAATAGAATGTTGCGGATTTCCTATGGATAATAGGTCCTAACTATATCTACCTACTAGCGAGCGCCAGTAGGTAATACATATATATAAGTGTGGGTATCCATAAATATGCATGTGTGTGTGAGTATACATATATAGATATATGTGTATGTATACATATATATGTGTGTATACATATATATGTATATGTGTATATGCGGATGGCTGGCGAATGATTTGCACAATAAATCACTGAAGATTTTCACCAAATCTGGGCTTACTCAGCGTTGTTCTTTTCTGGTGAGAAAAGACTTTGGGATAACGGATACTGAGAAAACCATGTTATAGTTAGCTGGACATTTCACTCATACAAAACTAATGAAATTCCCCCGTTATAGTTAGTTCAGCTAACTATAACTCGCGCGCCCGCAATGCACTGCTGATGACGTCACATTTTACATCACTCATGACATGGTCAGTGACATCACTCATGACAACACTGATGACATCTCAAACGATATCACTGATGACATCATTGATGACATCATCCTTGTGAAAGAGTGGCAGACCAGCTAACTATAACATGTGTGAAACCTATGGTCTTTTCAGTGAATTTCTAAGGTTTTTTAAATGCTAATTCCTAACTATAACGTGGCTGAAACCTATGTTTTTTTTCACTGAATTTCTAAGGTTTTTTAAATGCTAATTCCTAACTATAACGTGGGTGAAACCTATGGTTTTTTCAGTGAATTTCAAAGGTTTTGTAAATGATAATTTTTAAATGTATTAATTGTTATATTTTTTTATACTCATTTACTACATTGTTTTTAAATATGTATTTTTAGATATTTTATTTTTAACCCCTTCTATGCTGGTGACGGAACCACTCTGGCCTGCGCTGCGTTGATTACGCGCCTGCGCGGCGCGTTCTATTAGGCGGGCGGGGACGTAACGGAACTACTCCGTCATTAGCACAGCCCACCCAAATGTTTTTAAAAATATTGAAATTGTAATATTTGTTTTTTTTATTTTATATATTTTTTTATTTATATATATTTAGCAGGCAATGATATGCTATGGAAGGAAATTCAAGTTACTGGTAAGTATGGTTAGAATTACTTTTCATGATCAGTAGTGGGCTGAAAGATGCAGCACTGAGGTCTCTCCTGATAACAGGTGAGTAAATCAGAAGTCGTAGTACGGCTGATTTTAGAGGATTTTTTTAAAGTTCCAAAACTCCACACTTAGAAGAATTTCCAAGTCAATGTTAGCCTATGGTAGGAAATTCAACTTACTGTAGGTACGGTTAGAATTACTTTTCAGGATCAGTAGTGGGCTGAAAGATGCAGCACTGAGGTCTCTCCTGGTAACAGGTGAGTAAATCAGAATTCGTAGTTCGGCTGATTTTAGAGGAATTTTTTAAAGTTCCAAAACTCCACACTTTGAAGAATTTCCAAGTGAAACCAGTCAATGTTAGCCTATAGAAGGAAATTCAAGTTACTGTAAGTACGGTTAGAATTACTTTTCAGGATCAGTAGTGGGCTGAAAGATGCAGCACTGAGGTCTCTCCTGATAACAGATGAGTAAATCGGAATTCGTAGTTCGGCTGATTTAAGAGGAATATTTGTACGTTTCAAAAATAGACACTTAGAAACTTTTCTGGTGAAAACCACACAATTGATTCCTATGGAAGGAAATACAAGTTACTGGTAAGTACGCTTAGATTTACTTTTCAAGGTCCGTACTGGGCTCAAAGATGCAGCACGGAGGTCTCTCGTGATAACAGGTGAGTAAATTAGAATTCGTAGTTCGGTTGAATTTAGAAGAATATTTTGCTCAATAGTGAAGGAAGGGGGCGGGGCCTGAAGTGACATGTGTGCAAACACGTCCTGTGGCGCGTTTTAAGTTGGGAATCTAATTCCTCTTGAATCCTGAGGTCCCCTGTGGGCCAACTAGCCCACCAGGTACGCCCAGTATGCGCCAGGGAGTTGTGTTGCAGAGAGGTGTTCAGAGGCCACGCCCCCTTTTTACAACATTCTGCAATGCAGCTCCGTGGCGCTTACTGGAGGTACCTGGTAGGCTAGTTGGCACCTAGGGGACCTCTGCATTGAAGAGGAATTAATTATCCAACTTAAAACACGCCACAGGGCATATTTGCACACATATAACCTCAAGCCCCGCCCTCTACCTTCACCACTGTGCACACGCGCCCCGTAGCACGTTCTAAGTTGGGGGATTAAGTCCCCTTGCATACTGGGGGTCCCTGGGGGCCAACTAGCCCACCAGGAACCTCCAGTATGCGCCAGGGGGCTGCGTTGCAGAGAGGTGTAATAAGGGGCGTGGCCTCATTACAACTCTCTGCAACGCAGCCCCCTGGCGCATTTCCAGAGGGGGAACTAATTCACCTTGAATACTGGGGGTCCCTGGGGGCCAACTAGCCCACCAGGCACCTCCAGTAAGCGCCAGGGGGATGCGTTGCAGAGAGGTGTAAAAAGGTGCGTGGTCTCATTACACCTCTCTGCAACGCAGCCCCCTGGCTTATACTGGAGGTTCCTGGTGGGCTAGTTGGCCCCCAGGGACCCCCAGTATTCAAGGGGAATTAGTTCCCCCTCTGCAAACGCGAGGTGCAATGAGGGGGTGTTTCTTTAAAATTTACTTTTAAGAAGGGGGCTGTGTAGCCCCCCATCTTTTTCTTTTTTTTTTGGCCCTGGGGACCCCATCCCCCAGGGTCTGCCCCCAAATTAAAAAATAAAAAAAAAAAAATTGGGAAGGACTCCCGAGGCCTTTTTTGGCCCCGGGGACCCCATCTCCCGGGGCATGGCCTTTTTTTAAATGATCTTTTGGAGGGGGCTGCCTTGCCCCCTTCCTCTCGCCTCTAATGGCCCCGGGGACCCCATCCCCCGGGGCCGTTTTTATTTTATTTATTTTTTGTGGAGGGGGCCGCGTGGCCCCCCTCCCGGGCCACTACTAGCCCCGGGAACCCCATCCCCCAGGGCTGGCCCTCCTTGTTTGGGGCATCCCCAATCCCCACTAAGCATGGGCGGATCTAGCGGATCTCGAGTACGCGAACTTGCGGATTTACGGATTCGCAATCCGCGAAGATCCGCGAACTCTAGCGGATTTGCGGATTTTCCCGTTTTTTGTGTTGGCGCGCGTTCGCGCCGATTTTGGGACAAGTTCGCAATTGCGAACTTACTTTTCGGCTCGCAACGGCCGCGACTATGTTGTTTCTACGTCTGGTTTATCATCACAGGTTCACAGCACCCTCTGTTTCACCACTGCCACCCTCTGGGACACCCATGCCACCCTCTGGTACATCCTCACTGCCACCCATTAGGTTTATTTATCACTGTAGATTATGGTGGTTGAAAAAAGCAAGCACACCTGCCCTTCTTCAACTGCCATCAATTAATTTGTGTTTCATTAATGTGTCAGTAATTTTGAAAGTTCCAGTCTGGCTGGCACCTGCTTCCTTCCTTATCTGTAATTTGCTTTTTGTTGCAGTGAATTTTTTTTTCTCACAGGACCTTTATGGTCTACTTGTAGCTATTCTATGAGCCTGCTGTTTGGGTCATAGCAGGGTCATAGAATAGTTGCAAACTCTGGAGGGGCCCATCAGGAAGCACTACCTTGAATGTTACTAATGTTAAGTTTGAACTTTTGCACCTGCTCATTGCTTTCAGTTTAGCTAAAATCGTTTTTTTCTGCAATTTCGCGCGTTTTTTGGGGCGCGAATCCGTGCGAGATCGATTTCGGAAGCCGCGAATACGTGCGAATACAAAATAGTTTTTTTTGCGACGTGTATGTTCGCGTGATCTTGCGCGTGTTCGCGAGGCGCTTCTAGCTATACGTTTGCCAAGTTACCCTATCGGTCGTACACGGGCGCGGCCATCTTGTTGGCGTGACGTAATTCCGTTTCCGCCCGCTATGTGTAATCTCGCAAAGTGTGCTGCTCGCTAGTACAATTTCGCGCGTACTCGCAAGGAAAATCTCACGCGAACTTACCCACGCGGTCGTGAACGGGCGCGGCCATCTTGTTTCTCATTCATTGCTATGGTTCTGGGCATGCTTTCTCTATCCTCTCTCAATCTCTGCCATCCTTTGCTTGTTTGAAGTTTTTTTGATCTAATTTTACTTATTATCTATCCCTCTATTTTTCTAGCTCTATATTTTTGTGTTTTCTGCAGCTTTTAGTTACTTTTAAACTACTTTTTTAAACTCTTTTCTTTTCTTCTTCACTATTCTATTTCTTGTTTATCATTTAACTCTATTTCTGCCCAGACCATGGTAAAGGGAGCCGGGAAGCACCCTGAGAAGGGGAAGGGTCCCGCACCCCGTGCCCGGCTCCCGTGCGGGCGTTTAAGGGGGGAGCAAGTGGTCCCGAGGGAGATCTTCAGCGCGGAGGAAGTGGCGGCACTGATCTTCCACGTCCAGCGCCGCCTCCCCAAGACGATCCTGGGAGGCGGCAAGATCGCGACTGGCTATGGCATCCGGGAGCGTCGCAAGCGGTGGGAGAAGGTGTGCCGGGCCATGTACAAGATCTCTGGGTCCGGCGCACATATAACCAGGCCACCCACCGCTGGACCAATGTCATGGACCAGGAGCGGGACTTGCTGGACGCGCTCGGCGTAGAGGTCCCCGGGCTTGGTGAGTAGTAGTAGTAGTACATTTACTACTCTGTTTTATCCTGCTCTGTTATTTGCAAATCTTTGTTCTTTACCAAGAGCAATAATGCTGCCGATTACATTGAGGTAAATTATATTTCAAAATCTTCTATGCATTTCAGGTGCACTGCTCTCCTTCTCAGTAGCCTTGCTTGCTACTATGCTTCTTTGTTTTGTATGTTGTGTTCAGAAGCATTTCATTGGCCTGAGAAATTATGTATGAGTGTAGTGTAAAGAAAAGAACTGCGTAATGCTAGACAGTAAGGGTCATATTTTCAATTACCGGCGCATCCCTGCAAAGTAGCAGGGATGCGGCAGTAATTGTGTGCCATGCCACCACCACCCATTGGCCCAAAACGTCACAGAAGCCTTACGCATCTGTGCCGTAAAGGCAGCGCATTGCTGGAGTTGCGTGCCAACGATGGCGCAGCTCCAGCAATGCTCTGGGGTACCCTATCTCCCCAATGCTGCATCAAGCCGTACGTCGGCTTCAAGCGCGCAGGGTTTGAGTCATGCATCATTGTCCTAAAAGTGACTGATTGACATCTTGTAGATTTCCCTCAGCCACTTTTAGGATTCGTTCCTGCGCAGGTACGCCCTCCCTTGCGCCGGAACGCCCCCTGATGGCGCAGGGCTTTACAACGTGATGCATCGCCCATATGCCCATATGTGTTTTTTTTTAAATATATACGCCGCACCAACACCATGGCGAGTCTTTTGTTCTGCCGCTGCGTCAGAAAAGGCACGCAACAATGGAGGAAAATGAGCCGCAACTTCCGCAAGGGACTTCTATCAGCCCCAACAGACTGAAGTCCAGTCCTTCCTTTAGACACATGGCTATAAGAAGAAATAGTGGCGGTGGTGGCGGGTGGATTGATAGTTTGAGTATTCACTGATCTGCAAGCAGGATGGACTTTGTCTGTCACGTGTTGCGCACTGCTGCCTGCAGTGCCAGGCCTAGGCAAACCTCTTTAGTAGTCTGTTTATTGAGTTACATAGGAACTTTCTAAGTCAACGTTCCGCAAATCAGGCAATACGAATAACGTAGTATACCACATGAGATAGATCCCGTGGAATAGTTGTCTATCTATTTGCTATTTTTCCAAAATATGTTGTTATTGTTCTTTTGAAATGTTTGATTTGGTTGAAAAATCTCATCCATGTTTTCTGGTTTTTCTTTCTTTCATGTTGTACATCAGCTCCCCCCAAGGGCAAGAGGACACAGGAGGAGGGTGCTGAGGATGCAGGCCAGGATCGGGCAGGCGAGGGCTCCTTTGCTGGCCCCAGTAAGTTTACATTTTAATAAACAGTACCTATTTTTTCCTAGCGTTCCTCATTCGATTTTTTCTAAATCGTCTTTGATCTTCTTGTAGACTGGATATAAATTCTTATCCTGCCTCGAATATGACTCCCTGTGGTATTACTAGACTATTCTTATTAGTCTGTCTGTGTAGCTAACTAAGATTGGACATTTGGCAATTCCATTGGACTCCCATTATATTCAGCAATACCTCTATGCACTGTCTCCTTACTGACTAGATAGTGTGGCAGAGTCATTCAGCTCCCGAAGTCACCGATTATAGATCCCCAATGATCTCTAGATTATCGTACGCAGGACAAGAGAGTAGTACGGAGTCACAGCACAGTCAAGAAGTGTCAGAGGCACTCATGCTTGCAAAAATTCCAAAACCTTTAGCTCATCCACTCTAGTCTAGAGGAACAAAAACCACAGAGTCTATTTAAGTTTAAAAGCTTTATTAAAAGTAAACACATTTATTAAAATCTACTTTGTCATAAAACTATTTAACTGAAAACGGAAAAGTGGTTAGTGCTGACGATTAATTGGACACATTTCTAGTGGTCGAGCCGAGCTCTCACCTGGTTTGAACTTGATCCTGGTCGTGTTCTTAGGACTCAGGAGTCAAGCTTCTGTCTGTTAGGAGAAAAAGTGGTGCGTGTTAAAAATCAAAAGCAAGCATTCATCAGTTGTGCATAAAAGTGCAGCAAGACAACAGCCTTCCCTGGAAAATGGGACATTTTTACTATGGAGTAGACAGTCACAAATTATTACATTGTATTCTGTTTTTTTAACATTTCTCCTAGACCAAATATTATATAGTAGTGAGTGGTGTATTCTAACATTCTTAAATGTACTTTGTAGGTGTAACATCTGGTGACGGGGCCAGCGCGGAGGTGGCTGTGTTGGACCAGGACTCGGAGGCCTCTGGGGAGGAGGCGGTACAAGAGCCGGCGGACGTTCCTGTGGGGGATCAAACGGTGGTGGCGGAAACAGGTAAGCTATATATTCCTTACTTATTGAGATTGAAGACTGCATAGTGTGCTTTCTGCACGGGTGTTTTACAATTACAAATCAACCAGGTAGTAGCCTCCTCGAAATGTACTTCGACTTAGCTGTGAAGTTTTTGGTGAGAAGAATCCCAATAAGTTCTTAGACGAACGTGATGGATGGGATGAACGAAAAGCGAAAGAAGGGTGTAAGTAAGTGGGACGCGAACTTGTATGATGGCTGGCAAAGAAGAACGATATGTGTTTGCTTGGCCCCCGAGGTGGCTGGGAAGGAAAGAATATGGTATGGTGCATGGCTGGGTCAATGATGAACACAAAGAGGAAAGAAGTTCCTACAGTGGCCATATACTTCAATTGTGTGTATACATCTATAAGTATCCAAAAGCAGTGACAGAAAGAGATAAAGTATAAACAAAGTTTATTAAAAAAATATTTAATTTTTCTTTTTTATAAATATACATTCATATAAATACTGTTGTAAATCAAAAAATTCAATAGACAATACATCTGTTAATTGAGAAAATTCATAAGAAACACAAGAGAATCATAAAAATACAACAAATAAAGAATACCCCTGGAAAGCAATCATACTAAGCAACTCACTCACGTGCTACCAGTCATACTACATACACACCACATACATAGATGAAAGAAGGAACTGGATTCCAATTAGCAAGGTAACAAAGCTAATGTAATGCAAGGGCACCAAGATGTAATTGTTGGCCCTTGTAGCGGGTCTACGCGCGTTTCGGTGGATCAAGCCACCTTCATCAGGACCTTGTTCATCGTATTGTGCAATGATGAAGCAAGGATGGGTGGAAGGACAGCAGCCTGGGTGGGTGAAACAGAAACTGTATGTGTGCGTATACTTTGACTGAATGGATGCCTGGAGCATGGTATTCTCTGACTCTTAGATAGCACATGTGTATCTAGAGAGAGTAGATGGTCGCCAGGTGAAGTAAGTGTTACCTTGAAGAGCATGTACCACCGCACCCGCACGTCCGTTCCAGGGAAGGCAAGGAAAAGAAATTGTAAATGTGTCCAATACTACCATGAATAGTAGCAGTACTTTGTATTGCGTTTGCATTCACAGCATATATCTGGTTATTACGGTGGACACTCCGTACCTCTCTTAATAACTTTAGTTTACTTGTAGTACGTCATTCATGTGTGGGTGTATCACTGTTCACTCAATATTAAGCAAAGCACCTAAAGTCATCTCATCTGTCATTAAATACGTCCCATGTGAAGTGATAGATAATCAAATTAGTTAGCTTCTTCATTTTCCTTTTCTAGTACTCATTTGCACTGTAGGGTGAAAGGTAAATTAATTAAGCAGTAGCCCTTGTAACAGAGTATTCTCAGTGCCACCCGTAATAGAAAAGTAATAGCTTCACCATCTGCATGTACTGGACCGGTACAGTAACGCAAGTCTGTCTCACTCATCATGGTGTGCAACTTTTTTTCTCGGGTGCAAGTTCACTGTGCTGTCCATGTCATTCTGCCGGCTTGCATAAGATAACGTACCCATTTCCCTAAACAAGAGAGAAGAAGAAGAATAAGACTGGTGTACTGTCATAGTCGACTGTAATGGAAGTCCATAGTGGTCGTAGAATTAGTTCATTAAACTACCACTACTGTTAGAGCAAGGATGCAGAAGTGGGAGGTTACATAGATACTGTCCTCAATAGTTATGTACTGTGCTTTCAATTTGCTACTTGTACTCTGTGACCCAACTTTCGGCTCAATCACTTTGTGTTATTAATAAGGAGCATTGGTTACAGACTATGTCTTTCTTTCTTCATATAGTTGCTCCTTCCAAATCAACAACAAGGAGGGAGCAGGCTAGATTGGCCCGGCAACGGAGGCTGGAGGCCACAGTCGCCGAATATCGGCGGCTGGTGGCCCTGGAGGAGGAGGAGGAAACGCAGTCGAGCGGGGCAACAACGACATCCTCGACTGTGACCACTGCATCCTCCTCCGTGACTAAGCCAGCGGGACCGAGCCGGGCTAAGAAAGACGACCGCCACCGCCAAGCAACCGAAATACCAGCTGCCCCCCACAGGAGCTGCAAGGACCGCCAACGCCGCCTACGAGTCCGCATGTCCAACCTGGAGCAGGAGGTCCTGAGGTATAAGAACTTGGTTAAGGGCCTCCGCTCCGAGCTTGCCACCCTCCGCAAGGAGTATGATGCCCATGCCGCATCATGCACCAGCACCAGCACCCTCCAGTAGTGGAGTGTCCCTTGCCCTTTTTTTATAGACTTTTGGGGGGTGGGATTTGGGAGTTGGGATCGTTTTGGGACGTTTCAGAGACAATCGTTGGGGTTAGGGTGGGTGAGGGAGATTATTTTGTTAGGGCTAAATAAATATATTTTTCAACTTTATCTGACCATACCTGTTTTTTACTGCTTTTCAGTCTGGTGGGTGGGGGGCAGGGGTGTAACAGTAACTTTGTTTTCCTGAAGAGTCGTAGGACTTTAGTAGTACAACCGTCAATCTCTTGTCTACTCCGAAATAATACTCCATTATACTACCTCCCACCAAACGCTTATCTTACCTGTAATTTGTGTTAGAAATTAGAGCTAGGCCCAGGGCTGGCTCCAGGTGAAATGGGGATTAACGTTGTCAATCCTGGGCGGATGACATTTCCTCATTGCGGTGGTACTAGTGGTGTGACACAGTGGCAGTTGCATGCCTATGGAAAAAAAGAAAACGAAACCTTGTTTGTCCTCCTTACTGTAGCATTACAACGGTTACGGTACGATCGAGAAAATAGCAGGTGACAGTACACTAGAACAGTGCCATAATGTAGCCTAACAAATGGTAAAGTATTTGCTTGCAAGTATAACTAGTACTTGCGTTGAATTTATTTGACATTGGCTACTACTACTAGAAGATATAGTACTGAAGCTGAGTAAGTCTAGAAGATATCCTCGTATTCCTTCACCAGCCTGTTGCTGCTATGACCTTATCCTCCCCAGCAAGTGTGTGGAATTATTGATGTCATTTTAGTCAGACATCAAGCAAAACAACACAGCCCGGGGGAAGAGGGTTAGGGTTTGTAAAATGGATGGGAATGGGGGTTTCTTTTTGGGTAGGTTTTGTTGAGAGAAGAAAAAAAAAGCAGAGCATGGACAAACAATAATTGAAGATACAGACAATCTTTGGTTACAAACTAAAGGTAAGCACATGCAGTCACACTCATAGAATAAAAGACAACAATGGATACTGTATCTGTATTGCGTATGTTGTTGGAGTTGTCCTGTTGAATTTGGTAAGTAATAAGCATGCAGCAAACAATTCCTCTTATTGGCGGCACTCCTCCATTCCAGCTGACGCTTCGTCCATCAATGTGGTGACCACTGACAGAAGACACCCTGTCCACTGCCTGCCTGGTGGATGTTGACTGAAACCCGGCCTGTAATTATTGAACGGAAAACAGGAAGTGCTATTACAATACCACTGATAAATAAATAAAAGGTATGTACGCTGTGTGGTGCAAAAAGTCACACTTTGATTTCCCTAATAGACAGTACAATATTTTTGAAATTGCGTGCTCTGTCTGAGTCACCTTTTTAAGGATCAATAAGTATGGCCAAAATATTATAGCGGATCTTTCCCCTCAAGGTAGGTGTACTACTGTGTTTTAGAACAAAATTTGACCTTGAAAAAAAGGCTGTTCCTTATGGATTTTGTCCAAAACACTTCTATCCGGTATTAGACCTTCCCAGGAATGCCCCAGGCAAGACCCGCCAACCCACCCGCAAAAAACCACCCGACAACACCCCCAAACAGCGAAAAAGCTAAATCTCATACTTACAATATCTCTCGGCCTTCGGTCCAAATGCGGCGCTGTTCAGCTAGGTCATCATCATCAATCATCATAACTCCTGTTTTCCACCACGGATTTCCTGAAAAGCAAATGCAATCAAGATTAGACTGTCGCAGCAGTGCTTCGACAGAGACCCCGGCCGCAACCCACCCACGAACAGCAGGAAGCCCCCCAAAACGCTACATTGAGCAAGATGTCAGAAGAAATAGCAAAAAAAAGGCTGTTCCTTATGGATTTTGTCCAAAACACTTCTATCCGGTATTAGACCTTCCCAGGAATGCCCCAGGCAAGACCCGCCGGCGCCAACCCACCCGCAAAAAACCACCCGACAACAACCCCAAACAGCGAAAAAGCGAAATCTCATACTTACAATATCTCTCGGCCTTCGGTCCAAATGCGGCGCTGTTCAGCTAGGTCATCATCATCAATCATCATAACTCCTGTTTTCCACCATGGATTTCCTGAAAAGCAAATGCAATCAAGATTAGACTGTCGCAGCAGTGCTTCGACAGAGACCCCGGCCGCAACCCACCCACGAACAGCAGGAAGCCCCCCAAAACGCTACATTGAGCAAGATGTCAGAAGAAATAGCAAAAAAAAGGCTGTTCCTTATGGATTTTGTCCAAAACACTTCTATCCGGTATTAGACCTTCCCAGGAATGCCCCAGGCAAGACCCGCCGGCGCCAACCCACCCGCAAAAAACCACCCGACAACACCCCCAAACAGCGAAAAAGCGAAATCTCATACTTACAATATCTCTCGGCCTTCGGTCCAAATGCGGCGCTGTTCAGCTAGGTCATCATCATCAATCATCATAACTCCTGTTTTCCACCACGGATTTCCTGAAAAGCAAATGCAATCAAGATTAGACTGTCGCAGCAGTGCTTCGACAGACACCAAAAATTACCCACAAACCCCCGGAACCCCGCCAAAGAGCACCTCAAAGGCAAGCAAGTCAGCAAAAACGGCAAGAAATTTCCACCTCATATTTGGTCCAAAACACTTTTGTCCATTATTAGAGCTTCACAGCAATGGGCCCAAATCCGTCAACTCACCCGCAAAGAAGTACAACACCCCCACAAGTGCTGAGTCTTTCTTCATTGGGCGTAATCCAGCACTCTGCTTGGAGGGAAATCGCAGTCTGGAGGAGGAGGATAGAGGAGCATGTTCTTCGGAACTTGTGAACCTGAGGAATGTAGACTGCGGCACCTTCAAAGCAATAAGCAAACAAGTGAAGACAGTTCTGATGATGGTCTTGTTTTTGGGATTAGGTGATTAAAGTTTGAATTTAATTAACTGTGCAAAACAAAGAAAGAGAGACACAAAGCACACAGGAATAAAAGTGAATAAGGACGAAAAAGAAAGTTCTTGATTGATTGTCTCATTTTCAGGGCTCGGTGTCAGGGAATAAGAACAAGATTTTGTCATCATACTCTGCGAATTCAGGCTGGATGAGGTCAGTGCCACCGAACAGAGAAAAAATCCCCTCATCTACGTTGCCGTCCTCCTCGTCTTCATGCGGCGTGCTTTCTCGTACTTTGTAATCTGGTGGTATGAGGTGCTGATTCATCTTGATCATTGTCAGCCGCTCCACATTTTTGGGCGAGAGGCGGCTCCGTTTGGGAGTTACAATGCCACCAGCAGCACTGAAAACACGTTCAGAAGACACACTTGCGAGTGGGCAAGACAAATAGTTTATAGCCAGGTTGTAGAGCTGTGGCCACAATTGTTTTTTGCCATGCCAATACTGCAATGGCTCCTCATTAAGAAAGACCACTGTTGAGTCATTCATATAGTCCTGCACCATCGACTCAAGGTCATCAACGGTTCCTCCACTTTGCTTACTTTTTGCTGTGGCTGTGACATTTTTTCGAGAACCATACCCAAGCAAACTTAGCCAATCCTCTACAACAGCCACTGTTTTTGTTGTGTGTGGTGCAGATGATCCAGTTGCCGGTGTCTTTAACGGCTGAGAGGTCACTTGTGCCCCAGCCACAGGTGCAGAAGTGGATTCTTGTGACTGGGGATGGCCTGCTGATGCTGATGCTGATGTACTGGCTTCTCCTTCAATAACCTGCCGTTCTTTTTCAAACCTCTTGGCTGACAAGGCTAACCAATGTTTGTACTTTTGAACATCTGCATCATCAAAAGGAAAGAATGCTTCGCCTGCCAGCGCCTTTTTGTAGCGTGGATCCAGAATAGTAGCACAAATGTAATGCTGATCTGACTTGATCTTTTGAAGACGTTCATCACCACGTAGGCGCTCTAATAATTTCTCTGACAAAATGAAATGGTTTTTTTTTTCTTCATCTTCTTTTTCAAACTCAGAAGACACCGCCATCAGTTGGTGCTCCAGCATGCACAACAATGGGATAGCTTTTCCCAAATTACAGTCCTCCTGGCTGACTGCACGCGTGAAGAACTCAAAAGGACGAAGCATGTCTGTCAGGCTTTTAACTATGTCCCATTGCGCCGCACTCATCCGCAGGTCCTCCTTCTGAGATGTACCCTCTGTGAAGAAATAGTGATCGAGTACCGTATACTGCTCATACAGACGCTCAAGCATGTAGAAGGTTGAGTTCCAAAGTGTTGCCACCTCGTGGATGAGTGCTTTCACTGGCATTCTACGTTGAAGTAGCAGTCTCCGCAGATGCTTCCGGGCCTTAAAAGAATGGCTGAAATGGTTGCACATTTTGCGGCAGGTGGCCATTACCGCGAACGCTGCACTGTCTCTATCACTCAAGAATTTTTGAACTACCAGGTTGATACAGTGCGCCAAACATGGCACTCTGAAATAGCCACCCTCCGACATGGCCTTAACTACATTGGAGCCATTATCCGTGGAAACATAACCAATCTTGCGTTTTAGGGGGGATAGCATTGTCAAGACCTTTTTGTTAAACTCTTGCAAAAGGTTTTCTGCTGTGTGACTTTTCTCCAAGCCAAACATGGCTAGTGTTGCATGTTTCCGAGCAGCTTTGAAAACTTTGTCCGGGTCAACACCTGCGTTTAGCTTTGCTTTAACACCTGAAAAAGAGACCCAGTGTGCAGTGATGCACATGTAATCATGGCCTGGGCCACTGGTCCACATGTCTGTTGTCAGATGTATTGTGTGAACAGCACTCTTCTGCAAAGCTGCCCCAATCGCCTGCAGCACATCTTCATGTAGTGCTGGAACCGCAACTCTGGCAAAATAGAACCGGCTCGGAACTTTCCATTTAGGGCAGAGCGTTGCCACTAATTCAAGAAAACCTACCGCTTCTACAAAAGAAAAAGGTAGAAGGTCCACAGCTAGCATTTTAGCCAGCTTAGTGTTATACAGATGCGTCAGTGGGTGGTTGCGTTCATATGGCACATCTGAAGTAAGCATTGTTCTAATGTTGCCCTGGACCAAGCATTTACGGGCTGATAATGACTTCGTTGACCCAATTTTGCTCGCTGGTGAACTTTTGTGCGTTGGTGTCTCACTCGCTCCAACACTCTTAGTGTGCCTCACATTGGGTGTGCTGCTGACAGGGGTACTGGGTGTAAGGGACGTGTTTGACACGTCTTCTTCCTGCTCGTCATCATCAGATGAAACATCAACGTTTCCTTGATTTTGGCCTTTCTTGATCGCATCTAGGTGCGCAAACCATTTGACAGCGTGCTTTCTCTCAAGATGACCACTCTGGCCGCCGGTACCATAGTTGGTACCTGACTTACCACGACTAACTGCAAGCTTACAAAGGGTACAAATGGCAAACTTTGGATTTTTGGGACAAACAGTAAAGAAGTCCCAAACTGGGGACTTGAAGTGTCTGTGGGACCTGGAGGAGGCGGCGATACTGGTGGTGGTGGTCATGAAGCTAATGCCAGATGAAGTGGAGGATCTGGATTGCCCAACTTTTGTACGTTTTGCACTTTCACCGCCACTAATTAAGGTCGAGGTTGACGGAGGTCTCTTCTTGCCAGAAAGAAATATGGAAGCGGGACGAGTTGGTGTACTACTTAACTCCAATGATTGTGGTGTTTCCACTGCCTCCTCATCGACAACATCATCATCATCATCATCACGCGCAGCAGCTCTTCGGGCTAGGGTCAAAATGTCTGTTTGCTGCATGCCCGCTGGGGCTGCAGTGACCTTTATGATGACTGGGTCGTCGTTGGCAGAGTCTTCATCAGCAGCAGTATCCGCCACTTCTTGTTGAGCCTCATCACACTCCATAACTCTGAGACTTTGGACGAGCTTCCTTTTACGCTTAACTACCTTTGTTGGATCATGGTGTGCCTCACTCTCAGACGGCTGTGGTGCTGGTTCCCAAGTTTGATCCGTATCATCAGAAGGAGGTGTGCTTGAAGAGGATGTAGACACCACCCTTGATCTCTTCCTTGCTAGGGGTGTGGAAGACAATGAAGGATCATCAGGAGGAGTGGCTTCCTCAAATGATACCTCGCCTTGATTGTCGATTTCCTGATGTGCCCCTACTTCGGGAGGAACAACTGTTGTGGGCACTTGTGACCCTCCATGCACCTCTGCTTGCGCATCTCCTTGCGCTGCCTCTCCTTCCACATGTACTTGGGCTTGTACTTGCACATGTGATTGTTGTTGCGGCTGTGGTTGTTCAACACTCGTCAGATGAGCTACAACAACCTGTGTTGATTGAGGGACATTGCTGCTGCTTTCTTGCGATGAGCCAACATCACTGGTCGATGGTGATTGAAGAACTATACTGGCTGCCTCTGCAGCACTCAAGGGCTTGGACTTAAGTTGGCGTGGTGGTGGTGGTGGCACTGAGCCCAATGGAGCGGGGGTGCTGCTGCCAGCTTGGTCCCCAGCAGATCCCGCTGCTGCTGCTGCAGGCATACTTTTTTTTTTACTCCCAAAAAAAGGGGCGGGCGGCACACCAGTCTCCTTGGTAACTTGCTTCTTCTGCTCCTTACTGGCACCTTTCTTGCTAGAGGAGCTACGGGTTACTTTTTTTGGGGCCATCCTCTTCAGAGCAGGTCAGCAGGCAGCAGTTGCACGAGTTGCAGAGGGTTCTGTGTCCAGACGTGACGTCGCGTGACGTTATGCTGCACACACCGCTGCAGGACTTCTTCCTGGCACTGGTGGTTCTCTTGAGTCTTCTTGTGCACCTAAAAGCAATGGAAGACAGAGGAACATCAGTTCAGTTATACACCCCAAAAAATCGACAAAACACAGAAAAATTAGCACAATCCCATGCCATCCTTGATGTTTACATTGAAGACACCCCACAGAAAGACTACGGACATGCAAGTATGCAACACTCACTACCCCTGGGCATAATGGATGAAAAGTAGGCAAAATAAGTGCAGGCCTCAGACACTGCCTCTCCTCAAAATGGCCCCCTTACACCCCAAGCACATGTTGCCTGTACCAGCCAGCACTCAAGATGGCCACCACCACCACCCACATGGCCAGTCCACATCAACAGTACACCCCCAAAAAACAGAAAAACAGCCAGAAATCACCACAATCCAATGCCATCCATGATGTTTACATCAAAGAGAGTGAGACCACACCACAGGCACACTCAGTCCATGCACCACCACCACCCCTGGGCAAGCAAAAGGCCACACCAGCAGCCCCCCAAAAACGACAAAAACAATAAAATAAGCACAATCCCAGCCCATCCATGGCCTCAATTATGTTTAAATTCAAGAAGACACCACACAGAAAGACTAGGCCCATGCAACACTCACCACCACCCCTGGGCAAAGGGCCACACCAGCAGGCCCAAAAAAACGACAAAAAACAATAAAATCTGCACAATCCCAGCCCATCCATGGCCTCAATAGAGTTTAAATTCAAGAAGACACCCCTCAGAAACACTAGGCCCATGCAACACTCACTACCCCTGGGCATAAGGGATGAAAAATAGGCAAAATAAGTGCAGGCCTCAGACACTGCCTCTCCTCAAAATGGCCCCCTTACACCCCAAGCACATGTTGCCTGTACCAGCCAGCACTCAAGATGGCCACCACCACCACCCACATGGCCAGTCCACATCAACAGTACACCCCCAAAAAACAGAAAAACAGCCAGAAATCACCACAATCCAATGCCATCCATGATGTTTACATCAAAGAGAGTGAGGCCACACCACAGGCACACTCAGTCCATGCACCACCACCACCCCTGGGCAAGCAAAAGGCCACACCAGCAGCCCCCCAAAAACGACAAAAAACAATAAAATAAGCACAATCCCAGCCCATCCATGGCCTCAATTATGTTTAAATTCAAGAAGACACCCCACAGAAAGACTAGGCCCATGCAACACTCACCACCCCTGGGCAAAGGGCCACACCAGCAGGCCCAAAAAAACGACAAAAAACAATAAAATCTGCACAATCCCAGCCCATCCATGGCCTCAATAGAGTTTAAATTCAAGAAGACACCCCTCAGAAACACTAGGCCCATGCAACACTCACTACCCCTGGGCATAAGGGATGAAAAGTAGGCAAAATAAGTGCAGGCCTCAGACACTGCCTCTCCTCAAAATGGCCCCCTTACACCCCAAGCACATGTTGCCTGTACCAGCCAGCACTCAAGATGGCCACCACCACCACCCACATGGCCAGTCCACATCAACAGTACACCCCCAAAAAACAGAAAAACAGCCAGAAATCACCACAATCCAATGCCATCCATGATGTTTACATCAAAGAGAGTGAGACCACACCACAGGCACACTCAGTCCATGCACCACCACCACCCCTGGGCAAGCAAAAGGCCACACCAGCAGCCCCCCAAAAACGACAAAAAACAATAAAATAAGCACAATCCCAGCCCATCCATGGCCTCAATTATGTTTAAATTCAAGAAGACACCCCACAGAAAGACTAGGCCCATGCAACACTCACCACCCCTGGGCAAAGGGCCACACCAGCAGGCCCAAAAAAACGACAAAAAACAATAAAATCTGCACAATCCCAGCCCATCCATGGCCTCAATAGAGTTTAAATTCAAGAAGACACCCCTCAGAAACACTAGGCCCATGCAACACTCACTACCCCTGGGCATAAGGGATGAAAAGTAGGCAAAATAAGTGCAGGCCTCAGACACTGCCTCTCCTCAAAATGGCCCCCTTACACCCCAAGCACATGTTGCCTGTACCAGCCAGCACTCAAGATGGCCACCACCACCACCCACATGGCCAGTCCACATCAACAGTACACCCCCAAAAAACAGAAAAACAGCCAGAAATCACCACAATCCAATGCCATCCATGATGTTTACATCAAAGAGAGTGAGACCACACCACAGGCACACTCAGTCCATGCACCACCACCACCCCTGGGCAAGCAAAAGGCCACACCAGCAGCCCCCCAAAAACGACAAAAAACAATAAAATAAGCACAATCCCAGCCCATCCATGGCCTCAATTATGTTTAATATCAAGAAGACACCACACAGAAAGACTAGGCCCATGCAACACTCACCACCACCCCTGGGCAAAGGGCCCCACCAGCAGGCCCAAAAAAACGACAAAAATCAGCACAATCCCAGCCCATCCATGGCCTCAATGGTGTTTAAATTCAACAAAACAGTTGTATCATGCACCCATAACCAACCCTGGTCCTACTGGATACTGTGGCTACCCACAATATAATTTATTTAATTTTCTGAAAAAGTTCCAAAATTGTACTTGCAGCAACTGTAATGCCCCAAACAAACTTACTTGTGAAAGTTGATTTCTAATCCAAAAGTGATCCAAAGACAGTCAAAAAGACCTCAAATCCAAATATCCAGCAGCACCCACAAAAAGTAATCCTTCCAGCTCCAGATCCAAATGAAAGTGACCAGGAGATGGACAAAGCACTGGGAGGAGCCTGCTGGACAGGAACAGGAAGTTGGAGACTGTGGGGCACTTCCTTCCTCCCCCCCCCCCAAAATGGACTCCTTGCAAAAGGAAAGGCCATGCAAATGTCAACCTGAGGAGTGATTCTGATAAAAATCATAATTTTCTGAAGGTTTATCCTGTTTGCTGGTGATTTTCTTGTGCGAAATTGCAAAATCTCTACTTCGCAAGTGCGAGATTGTTCCTTTCCGCCGCAACTACGTGTTCGCAATTGCGAACTCTCGCGAGATGTGCTGTGCAAGGTGGCAAGCCGCGATTACGTATTCGCGGGAGCCAAACTCCCGCGGGAACACGCAGCAAGATCCAAAATGGCGCAGCACTCTCAAAATATGATCGAGAAAAACAACTCGGCAAACGCTAAATGACGGAAAGTGAACGCCGTGCACCACGCCGCGCGCCGCAACCAAGCAAAAAATCCGCCGCGAGCGGATTCACGGATTTTCGACAAATTCGCGAGCGTTCGCGGATTGCGAATTTGCCGAAAATCCGAAAAATCCGCGAGCGGAGCGGATTTTACGCCCATGCTTAATCCCCACAGGGTCCCAGCCGGCTCCCGCATCCTGCGGGAGCCGGCATTGCTATTTTACATAGGGAGTAGCTAACATGCTGTTCCCCATGTAGAAAAGCAATCAGCTTTGGTTTTTGGAAGAGAGAGCAAGTTTCCGTTGGACGATTTCTCAACGACTATGTACAACATATACATTTTCTGAAAGCTCAGATGAACACCTAGGTTGGAGTCCTCGCTTATGATCAATGTTGTTAATTGATTTAGCATCCATATTGTAAAGTATATTTTTATGATTCAGCAAATTATCTCAGAAAGGACTCTTATTTAGGATCAATTTCATCTTATTGCATGTAATCCCACAGTCGATTCACCCTATCTGTCTTTCAATATTCACGCTACTTTTTACGTATCAGTTCATTCAATGTTTACATGGTGATCCCACCGCTACTCTTCAAGATATCTACACCTATATACAAAAAAACAGTTGATATTGGAGTTCAGAAAATTCTTGCTGGATTCATCTTATGTTATATTTACAAATGTACAAATAGTTCAGCATCTTGATTATATATATATATATATATGAGCAGATCTAGAGTGTCGCTGGTGTTAAGAGTGCTCTAACAGGAGCTGCTTTCCAGCTAAACTGAGACCTACCCAGAGTTCTCTCCTTCTTTTTTGCATATATATATATATATATATATATATATAATGCTTAGCACTTGTTGTTACTCACCTGATGACAATGATATAAAGGAGGGAAAATATCGGTAGTCAGTGCTTCACGTGTATTGCACATGTCCTGCCTTTGAGAAAGACAGACCGCTTCAGAAACGCGCAAGGCGTGGGACACCTGCTATCGTGTTCGTACAACTTGCTGAGGTTGCGGTGAATAAAAGCCTGTTGGAAGAGTGCATTTAGCTTTGGGGCAACTCTCTTATTATTATTATTACGGCTGGTCCGGATGTAAAATGCACTACCACAAGATCCTGGCAGCTACAGTTTGCTCATTTAGGCAACGTTCAAGTGGGTCAACAGGGCACTACAACCTGGAACTTTGACATGTAAGATGCCCTTGCAAGAATATAACTTTATTGGCATACACAACGGAGACAAAAAATTACTGATCCCATAATGCTTGGCACTTGTTGTTACTCACTCTGGTGATTGATGGGACTTGTAGTCCATAGAGTGAAGGTTGATTATTCTTTTAAGTAAGTCCCAGTGTACATTTGATATTGTGCTTATCTTTTAAAAAATACCTTCGTAGGTTGTGTCACACTCGAGCATGCTGCATTGATTGTAGAGCGCTGTGCCAAGGAATCCAAACTCGTTTCAGACTCAGGCCTTGCACTGCTGAATAAGGTTACTCTTTCAACAGGCAATGGTGCTTTGGCCACGACCGGGCCGCCGTGCAGAAATTATTCAACAAAATGCCGTCAGCATTTACCAAAGCACTCGACATTGCTCTAACCATCCAGCCTTCGTTCACAAGTATGCTTTCCTGCTCCACTTTTATTAGTTTGCCTGACGCATTTCAGGGTCGGAAGTCCGTCTTCAGAGTCTGCAAAAACGACACATCGAAATCACTTTACTGTTCATTTCCGGCTCTTTAATTAACAAGCCCCCCAGTGGGCGACTGCTTAGTGCATCGTCACCCTGGTGATTGATGGGACTTGTAGTCTGTAAAGTGAAGGTTGATTATGCCTTTAAGTAAGTCCCAGTGTACATTTTATATTGTGCTTATCCTTTAAAAAATACCTTCGTAGGTTGTGTCACACTTGAGCATGCTACATTGATTGTAGAGCGCTGTGCCAAGGAATCCAAACTCGTTTCAGATTCGGGCCTCGCACTGCTGAATAAGGTTGCTCTTTCAACAGGCGATGGTGCTTTGGCCACGACCGGGCCGCCGTGCAGAAATTATTCAACAAAATGCCCTCAGCATTTACCAAAGCGCTCGACATTGCTCTGACCATCCAGCCTTCATTCACAAGCATGCCTTTCTGCTCCACCTTTATTAGTTTGCCTGACGCGTTTCAGGGTTGGGACCCCGTCTTCAGAGGCTGCAAAAAGGACACTTGGAAATCACTTTACTGTTCATTTCCGGCTCTTTAATTAACAAGCCCCCCAGTGGGCGTATGCTTAGTGCATCATCCCTCTGGTGATTCATGGGACTTGTAGTCCGTAAAGTGAAGTTGATTATTCCTTTAAGTAAGTCCCAGTGTACATTTTATATTGTGCTTATCTTTTAAAAAATACCTTCGTAGGTTGTGTCACACTCGAGCATGCTGCATTGATTGTAGAGCGCTGTGCCAAGAAATCCACACTCATTTCAGACTCGGGCCTCGCAGTGCTGAATAAGGTTGCTCTTTCAACAGACGATGGTGCTTTGGCCACGACCGGGCCGCCGTGCAGAAATGATTCAACAAAATGCCCTCAGCATTTACCAAAGCACTCGACATTGCTCTGACCATCCAGCCTTCATTCACAAGCATGCCTTTCTGCTCCACTTTTATTAGTTTGCCTGACGCGTTTCAGGGTTGGAGCCCCATCTTCAGAGGCTGCAAAAAAGACACTTGGAAATCGCTTTACTGTTCATTTCCGGCTCTTTAATTAACAAGCCCCCCAGTGGGCGTATGCTTAGTGCATCGTCCCTCTGGTGATTCATGGGACTTGTAGTCCGTAAAGTGAAGGTTGATTATTCCTTTAAGTAAGTCCCAGTGTACATTTTATATTGTGCTCATCTTTTAAAAAATACCTTCGTAGGTTGTGTCACACTCGAGCATGCTGCATTGATTGTAGAGCTCTGTGCCAAGCAATCCACACTCGTTTCAGACTCGGGCTTCGCATTGCTGAATAAGGTTGTTCTTTCAACAGGCGATGGTGCTTTGGCCACGACCGGGCCGCCGTGCAGAAATTATTTAACAAAATGCCCTCAGCATTTACCAAAGCACTCGACATTGCTCTGACCATCCAGCCTTCGTTCACAAGCATGCCTTCCTGCTCCACTTTTATTAGTTTGCCTGACGTGTTTCAGGGTTGGAACCCCGTCTTCAGAGGCTGCAAAAACGACACTTGGAAATCACTTTACTCTTCATTTCCGGCTCTTTAATTAATGAGCCACCCAGTGGGCATCTGCTAAGTGCATCTCCAACAGAACAATATGATCTTGGAAATGATGCATTTCTGCCTCACAAACAATATTTTAATCTTTGACAAGAAATTTTATAAGCAGAGCAAAGGAACTGCAATGGGGACTTCCTCTGTGCCCATGTACGCCAACCTAACGATGGGCATGTGGGAGGCAGAACAAATTTGGCCTGATGGGAACAAGGAAATGATTGAAAAGATTGTACTTTGGGTACGCTATACAGACAATCTGGTTTTTATCTGGGAGGAGACTACAGAAAATCTAAACATCTTCCTCAGAACTCTAAACAACAACACTTTCCAATTTCAATTCACGTATAACATCAACAAAAAGGAGATAGACTGTCTGGATATCTATATAAAAGAACAAAGGATGTGTACAACTCTATTTCGTAAGCCAACTGCTTGCAACAGCATGCTTTCAGCAAACAGTGCTCATCCCAGATGTTTGAAATGGAGTGTACTGTATAGAGAATTCCTACGAGCACGCAGGAACTGCTCTGAGGAATCAGAATTCCTCTTACAGATCAACCAAATGTATAGCAGCTTTTTTAATAGAGTATACCCCACAGTATTTTTGGAAAATGGTAAATCAAGAGCCATGCAAAGGAAGAGAGAATCCCTATTATATCCAAAGAGAACCAATATTCAACAAAATGACAATTCCGAAAAAAAAATAAGATACATCACACAGTGTAACTCCTCGAGTAAGGTAATAAGAGTTGCTCTACGAAATCATTGGAAGATCCTGACAAGGGATTTAGATATGAAGAGGGGTACATCAGACCGCCTCAACATTATGTATAAAAAAGCATCCTCTCTGGGGGACATCCTGACACACAGCCACTATCAGAGAGCAGATCATAGTGGAAGTAAAATGCAATGGTTGAGAGGAAAAGGATTCTTTAAATGTCCAAAATGCAAAGGCTTCAAATATGGTCAAAACCAATAGGAGACAAATACCCTGATGGGAGAGAAAATCAACATCAGAGAAAGAATCACGTGTGAAAAGACCCATGTGGTTTATGCCCTCTAATGCGAATGCGGCAAGGAATATATTGCAAGTACGGTGAACACGTTGAAGCTACGCATTTTACAACATCTAAGGGCAATTAAGTACAAAGATTTTGCATATGCAATTACCAAGCACATGTGGAAAGAACACAAAGGAAACTGTGCAAAATCTTGGATTCTATGGTGTTGAGCACATTCCTCTGAACACCAGAGGAGGAGATTGAGAACTGCTGTTAAGGAAAGCAGAATCCAAATGGATCATCATGAAAGGAACGGAAAGGCCATGGGGACTCAACGTGGATGCAGAAATGCACAACTTTCTCTAAAAACCCTCATCTGTATCATAATCTCCTACAAACGTTTTACAAACTTTAACCGTTAAAATTGTTGTCTATAAGATGGTGCATAATGATGTTTCTATTGTATATACTTTGGTTTATAATTTATTGAGTTGTCTCTTTAGCAAGAACTTGCACTTAAGTAGGGCAGTTTGCTTTAATATTACAGAGATGGATAGAATGTAAACTATCACTAAAACAAATTTAAGGAATAGGAATAGTAAGGGGTGATACCTTAAGTTATTTTACAATTTGTCCAACTTCCAAACCCTGAAGGAGACGATTGATCTAGGTTTGCATATTTTATGAAATTCTGTGTGTGTACCAGTAGCAATTTTAAGAGTGCAATATTTTTAGGCATTACAGTGATAGGTACTTTCCCAGGATTGCATAATATTGTACATCTGACAGTGCTTGGGATTTTTAATGTACTTTACCAATTATGAGACAGTCCCGATGACGTTGCAGCTCTGGTGCTTGACGATGCTGTAGCCGGACGGGTCACGGTGCTGCCTTCTCCTTCGTTGACGATCTTGGGCAGATTCCTCTTGGCGAACAACGATCACGATCCTTTCACCTTGCAGCTTCCTTAGCTTCCAGAAATCCTTTAGCACACTGCGGCTCGGGCCGGTGGCGGCGATCCTTACTCACAGCCTCAGTTACGATGACGGCTCGGACCAGAAACAGCAATGCAGCAGCGTGGATGATGTTTCACGCTGCAGGGGCAATGGGGTCACAGGGTACCTCATTGACAGTGCCACAGACCACATGGCAGTCTCAGGCATGCAAAAGCCCCACTCACCAAGGAGCACTAAGACACGGTTGGGAACTTTGATGTTCCGGAGTTTCCACAACAGGGGGCCAGCTCTCCTTGGGACCTTGGAGACAAGTTATTTCAGGACACAGCACACAGCAATGTCCTTTCAAGCAGGGGGACACAGCAAACAACAATGTCCCTTGTCCTCTCCTTAGTCAAATCAGCAAACTGCAAGCCAGCCCCAGAACACACAGCAAGGGCAGACCTGCTCTTCAGTCTCTTCAGCTTTTCTTCTTTGGCAGAGGTTCCTCTTGATCATGAAGTAGTTTCAATCCTTTTTCAGGCTTGAGTTCAGTCTTGAGTTCAGGGGTTTTAGCTTCACATTTATAACCCTAAATGCCTTTGAAGTCTTTGTGTTCAGGGGGGTCTTAGCCCGGTCCAAACCAGACCTGGGTGTATTCCTGCCAGTGCATTCCCTCTTCCTTTGATAGTGAGGGTCTGGGCCCCAGACACTCTGCAGGAGGTGGAACCATCCTTTTGAGGCACCACACAGCCCTCTTCACATCCAGGGGGCTACTCCTCCGCCCACATCAAATGCAGGCCAGCCTGTTGATGTCTCACCTACTCCTCCCTGGGGTCAGGACACTTCCCAGACCCTGTCACATCTAAACCCAGACAGTCAATACACAACCAGGCAGAGGCACACAGGATGGTTTAAGACAAGAAACCAGCCACTTCTACAAGTGTGGTTTCTAAACACACAATCAACAACGATCTTTACAAAAAGATGAGTTATTTAATTCTGAGTTCAGGCCCACTAAACTCCATCCCTCCATCTTATGCCTATGGGAAGATATGCTGGAAACATGGGACACAGCATTCCCCATTCTGTCCTATGGGCAAGATGGCCTTGCAACAGTGAAAAATGAATTTGGCAGTATTTCACTGTCAGGACATGGTATACACCTCAGTACATGTCCTGCCCAGGGGGGTACCTTGGGCATACAGTAGGGGTGTCAGATGTGCATAAAAAGGGAAGGGTAAGGCCTGGCAAGTGGGTGCACTGGTCAGGAAAAACAAGGCAGTTAACAAACTGTGTGCAGGCACTGAAGTGGCAGGCCTAAGATCTCTTTTTAGAGCTACTTGTGTGGGTGGCACAACTAGGGCTGGAGGCCCACTAGTAGCATTCGCATTACCAGCCCTGGCACACATAGTGCACTTTACTAGGGACTTTACTAGTAAGACAAACATACCAATTATGGACAACCAATTACCATAACACTTTATACAGGGAGCACTTTCACATTGACACTGATCAGCAGTGGCAAAGTGCCCAAAGCTTCTAAGTCAGCAAAACGAAATCTATTACAGCGTAAAAAATAGAGAAGGTAGAGGCAAAAAGTCAGGGGTAACCACGCCAAGAAATGCGAGGTCTAACAGTTCAGTAGACACATAGAAATGTTTTATAGAACAGTGGTAGGCTGGCTTCTAACAGCAGTGGTGTGTGCTAAGTTAGAACATTTAAGAAACATTTGTTTGGGTTAACATTGCTAGGAGCGCTGGACCTCCTCTTAAACTAATGCATTAACTCCAACTTCCAAAATAATTGTAAAGAAAACAAGAGCCATATTTCTGACCTGATTTGCTTTGCTTTTGTACCACATGAAAAGATGCAGGAGTGACGCAAACCTTAAGGCGGAATTTTTTAAGCCATGCAAAGCCACTTTGTGTGAGTTCAAAATCTGGAGTAACGCAATGCAGCACGAATCGCTGCATTGTGTTACTCTGCTTTGGGAAGGTGTTCCATGGGGGTTGCATGGGTGTTCCCATGCAACTTCCATTTTTTTTACGCATTCCCAGATTCACAAGACCTTGTAAACCTGGGAATACATCAAAGAGATACAACTCCTCAGGTGAGGTGTAACGAGGAGAAATATCTTTATTTCTTCTTGTTACTTCCTTTTTCTATGTGAGCTGCATTCTGCAGCACACATAGAAAGAGGAAAAAGACTCTCAGTAGTCCTTTTGTTCTGGAAGGTGCCCCTTTCTCCACAAAAAACAGTCCTACCTACAACACATGTACCCTTGCACCATGGTGCAATGGTGCCTGCGCTGGCGCTAGGTTGCCAAAATGCACCACGCAAAAGGAAAAGGACCAGATTGTGCCATATTGGATAAAAATGACATATTCCTGCACTTTCCCTGTGATGCAGAGCAGTGCAGCAAGGTGACTTGCTGCGCTGCCCTGCACCACAAAATTCATAAATATGCCCCCTTATCCCTAACCATGATGTCATCACTGACGTCCCAGGATCTCAGTTATTCCTCCTAAACTCCACCTTCAGCGGTGGGCACACAGTGAGTGTTAAAATTAGGAGGATGCACATGAGAGGTCAGCCTTCAGATATTGCAGAGTAGTTTCCTACCTTACTGGGACACTCTCTGACCTACCTTATCATTGATTTAATAGTACACCATGATTTACAAAGCACTGTCACTATCTAATTCTTCTCTCTAGTAACCCCGAAACTCCTTTCCTCCCCTTCAACCCTTCTGACAACCTTAGTATCTCCCTTTCTCCACTCTGTATGTGTTCTGAGATGCCTCAGACTGGCTACTTCTAAATATCTCTCTCTCTCTCTCTCTCTCTCTCTCTCTCTCTCTCTCTCTCTCTCTCTCTCTCTCTCTCTCTCTCTCTCTCTCTCTCTCTCTCTCTCTCTCTCTCTCTCTCTCTCTCTCTCTCTCTCTCTCTCTCTCTCCATCCCCATGTCCCAGACCAGCAACCCCTTCCACACCCTTCTCCCTCCTCTGCTCCAACCCCCCTTAGCGATTGGCCTACTTATATTTCCTCCTTCAGATTTACAACAAAGATTTTCAGCCATCTATTCCACTTAGCTATGCTCATTCCTTCGCTGTACACATCCTTTACACATATGTGTTTTCCAAGATCCACTACAGTCCCTTTTCTTAGTCTTTATTATGACCTTCCTCCCACCTTATTCTCCAATGAATATCTTTTTGCTCGCTTCATCAATCTCCCATCTGCCTTCTCCCCTAGTTCTCCACTACACTGTATTGCAAGGTCTGCCATGAAAATACCCAGTTCTTTCACAGCTGCATGGCTTTTTGGCAGGTGGGAATCATGGGCCTAGAGTTCATCAATGCCCTGGCTACCACTTTGGCAATGCTGCTCCATATGCCTGAGAATTGGGTTGTTTTTTGAAGTACCCAAGGGCGCGCATTTTAATACTGTGGTTTTCAAACTTTTTATGCCGAGCCACCCTAGTGTTACAATTGTTTTGGTACAACCCCCTCCCCATCCCTTGGCGTAACCTGCTAACATGTTTAACAGTAAACACTGATTACTCTTGATGTGCTACATTTGAATTATATGCTTGTTGATGGTTCTAAAATCAAAGATAGGAGAGCAAGCATTATATTCTCTGGTACATTACCCCACTCCACCCTCCAAACATATTAAAGGCTGTGATGTCATAGCATTCCCAATAGCTCCACCTAGGCCAATTGCAAACTCCAGTGAAATTAAGGGAGCATTTTTTTCATTCCATATTTGCTTCCTACAGCAGATTTTGCATAAAGAAAACAAGTGATGTGTAGAATGCTTGAATCATACCAGTTGCCACTTAATTCAATAGTCCATTGTTTTATTTTTGTTTGGTTGCCCACGATGCCACCTCAGACTGGAAAGAGATATATGTATATCAGCCTTAGTCCTGTTTGAATAGGAATGGTCTAGGCCAAACCAGGCCAGGAAAACTATGAATGGGAACACAAGTAACCCTAAATCACTGTTGGCATATTTGCGCCTCAGCTGTAGGTTGCAGCTTGAGTCCCATAGCACTTTGAGCATAGGGCCCAGATCTGAGCACACCCATTGCTCTATGAGTGTCACTCCAAAGAAAGCAAAAACATGATGGATGGAATGCTTCGATTTGTCTCAGTCACTGGTAATTACTCAAAGCCACATTGTAATTAATTGGTTTTTGCCCACCATGCACCCTCAGACAGTAATCAGCGATATGCAAGTCATACTTGGTACTGGTCCAAATTTGGACCGCTGCAAATGACGTGGGCTGTCCTTAACGAAGTGAAGTAATTTTATCAATGTCAGCAAGATAAAAGTTTGGGACACCCCTAATGGAATTCAAAATGTATGCAGGTTGTGTGTGGATGTCTGTGGTTAGCCATAGGTCCATACTACTAATGATATGCAATTGCCTAGAATGTGCCTAAATGGTGTCAACATGAGTGGTATCACAATGCAATATATCATTTGTGCACTTTATGTTTAAATAGCATTGCACAATACAGAGGCCTTTAAACACCAAAAAACATGTGACAAAATGCTATTAACATTGATGCTATATTTTAATATACTAGGCTAACTTAAAAGATGTTTATGCAAGGCAAAGTAAGTAAGTAAAATGTATTTGCACAATTAATTAAAATCATTGCAATATACACACTCGTAATTGACAATTAAAAAAGAAAATTTTCAGATCTGATAAAAAGACAGTAAATATGTGGGATGAAAAAGTGTCACTTAGGGGGGTTAAAACTCAGTCTTGGTCAGATGGTAAGATCAAGGAATTAATTTCTGTGATAAACTTTACAAAGCGCGCCGCCATCTGAGGTGAATCGCCCCTCATGCATACATCGAGTGCTTCTTGGCGTGTCCTGATGTTGAGAAAAACCCAAATTGGGCGAAGCCAAAAAATTCTTTGGGCTAGTAAGCGTCGACAAATGCACAAGATGTGAATGAGATTTTCCTCTTCCTGATTACAGAAGCGGCAATGGGAGGAGGCTTCTTTCTTATATCCTTGGCCAAACTTATATGCCATCAGTGGAATTAAGCCGAAGCGGAATCTCATTAATTGGAGTTTTACATGGGGTTTCATGGGAGATGTAAGATAGGGCGGTAATATTTTTGGGGCATACAGTTTGGAGGCCCAGGAGCCATGGAAGAGCTTTAGTACTTGTTGTCCTTCAGGGTAATTTGATAGAATTTTTGCTTGTTTGGTTAAAAGCTTCGATTTCGCCTCAATGGGCAGCGAGGTTGACCATATGTCCTTTGCTTTAAGGGATTCAAGACAAAAGATCAGATATTTATTCCACGATGTTTTGGCGTTGCTGAGCAATGACCATATACAGCTCTTTAAAGTGTGGGGGCTCGCTTGTTTTGTTTTTAGGCAGTAAGCGATGTATCTTGTGCTCATGATCCATAGCTGAGAAGATAAGGAGAATTCTTTTCGAATTTGGGCATGGGAGGTCGAGTTTGGCAATTGGAATACCCTACGGAAGCAAGATGATTGCGCTCTATCTAACCAATTAATCATTTTGTCTTTAAAGATTATTGCGCCGAAAGAGATTGTAGGAAGGAATTTTGCAGCAATCAGTTTTATTAGTGGGCCAAAGTCCTGGGAATGGAGAGCACTCTTTGTTCTTATAAAATCCCCCGCCAGGCTACGAGCAACTGCCTGCATTTCAGTTGTATGCACAGATGGTCTCCCTTTATGATCGATCCAAACACCCAGATACTTATATGCGGTAACAGTTTCCAATGGCTTCCCTTCGATAAACCACGTGCTCTTTTTTGTTTTCGGGGAAGATATTGCCATTACTTTGGTCTTAGTGGCATTTATCTCTAACATATTGATGTTGTAGTACAAGGCAAGGGAGTCAAGCAGTCTTTGAAGACCCACCTGGGTTTGGTCTAGGAGAATGGTATCGTCTGCGTATTGCAGGGTTTGGATTTTTCTTTGGTCAATTCCTGGGGGAAAGGCTCGAGAGCGAGACAGCCATTCAGGGAGGTCTGCGAGGTACAAGTTGAAGAGTAGAGGTGCAAGAATGCATCCTTGTTTTAGACCTCTGCTGGTATAGATTTTATTAGAGGAGGACCATCTCGATGTAACTCTTACTTTAACCCAAGTGTCTGTATGTAGGGCTATTAGTGCTTTCAATAACATCCGAGGAATACCCCATCGTGCCAAATTTTCCCAGAGTTTAGCCCGGATCACGCTATCGAAAGCTTTGCGAAAGTCTATGAAGCCCAGGTATAGCGATTTACCTTTTATGGCTAAGGTGGTTTCCATCAAGTGGGCTATGCAGATCAAATTATCTTCAATATGACAGCCTCTTTGGAAGCCGGTTTGGGTAAAAGGGATTAAGTTGTTATTTTCCACCCACTTTGTTAGTGCTGTTAAAAGGACACTTGCATATGCCTTACCGTCCACGTCAAGGAGGGCTATCATCAGATAATTGTCGGGATTAGAGCGCGAACCTTTTTTATGGAAGGGAACGAGTAGTGATCCTTGCCAAGAGACTGGGATGGGGCCTCCCAGTATTGCAGCCTCAAAGAGGGGAGTCAACATCAAGGCCCATTTCTGGGCGGAGGCTTTGTGTACTTGAGTGGGAATTCCGTTGAATCATGGGGCCCCACCTGAGTGCATTTTCTTTATTATTCCCGTTATTTCATTTGTGGTTATCTTGACGGGGGGATGGTGTCATCCTGGGGAATTAATTGATCGAGGATGGAGAGGCTACTGCAGTTGGTAGCGTGCGGGGCTGTATAAAGAACTTTAACATAGGCCTCCCAATCAGCAGAAGAGATATTAGTTGCGGTGGGAGGTTTGGTGGCTTATGCAAGGCAAAATTCTTCTGACATGGCACTGTCATCTTTTACCTCCCATTTGATGGGTACTGATTGTAGCTCTTTGGTTGGAGTGAAAGTGTTTCTTGGAACCCTGCTGTTATGTGTTGGTGAGTGTGGGATGCAATAATTGCAGCTTTGTTCATTTCACCTTTTACCGTTAAATAGCGAATGACAGTTATCTATTATTGACATGAGACAATCACAAAATACAATGATAACAACAATTTGTATTTCGTAAAACAGGAAGGCAGCGGAGATTGTATGAAGCAAAGACATCAAGGACTGTCAGGGCAGCAACTGTCCTTACAGGAATACTTGTAGTGGCTGAATTTCAGGCCATCAGCCCCCAGCCGTACCACCCCAGCTCAGGACACTTGAGTTTGAGGGGCAAAGCCCTCTCAGCCAAACGGTAGTTGTACGCCCGATTCATCCCATATAGGGTCAAATCCCCTCCTGCCATCATATCTCCCTATAGGAGCAGTCCTACGGACCGCAAGCCGTGTATAATATATGCTTCTTTATGTACAGTGTTCCCTGAAATTCCAGGTGAGCAAGGATGTCCTGTGTTAACTTTTTTTCTTTGGGAGCGTGACCTGCATTTGAGCATTCACTCCTGATAGAGTAGAAGTATGTATCCTAAATAATACTAGACATTAAGACGAAAAGGCTTAATAGAATGAAACAGAGGAAAATTTCAATTTTCTGAAACATGCAAAATTAACGTGTAACATGATTTTTGCAGTATGCACCCATTCCTATTGTAATTGCAATACTAAGTAGACTAGGCCTCTTTCATTTTCTACCTTTAGATTAATGTTCTTCTTTAATAAATAAATGCTTATAGAAAATGCTGAACTATGCAATATTATTTGATAAATGATTTACACTTGACTTGCTTAAACGTGTCATCTCTGTAGAATGTGCTGACTTTAAAAATGTACTTCTTCCTTTCCTAGGCTACATGTTCTCATCTTATTAGTTATTATTATTATTAGTTAGTTTTCTAACTGCCACATTTTCACAATGCTGAATGCTAAATAGTGTATTAAAACAATACTGCTTACATGAAGACATGAATCTCATGACTTAATATCCTAAGTTACAACTAGAATGTTTCTGCCTTTAGTCACGTATTGAGATGTTTGACACATATATTTAGCCAACCCCCACCTGCCGTTGTTTGCTAAGAACAAGAAGGAACAGAAAGGTGAAAGCATAGAAAGGCAGGAGGGAAAGGGGTGAGGAAATTGCAAGAAGACAGACTCTGTGGTTATAAGTCTTTTGACAGGTGACTAGCCTGGTTTTGGAGAGATGGGGATACCTGTTGGAACACCTACTGACCCGAGGGTTCCTGGCCGTTGCGCTCAGTTGCCTTTACCTTACCGCACATAAAAGGGGGAACAGGGGGTGTATATGTAAAATGCGATTGGCTACCCCTGTGACAGAAATGCAATGTCTTTGCTTATAAAAATTAATAAAATACTTTGAAATAAAAAAAAGAATAGTTCATTGTTACGCAGTGGAATACTGAATAGCTAATAGTTTAAACTGCAAGGTTCTCGTGGGAAATCAGAGTGAAGCTAATGCACATTACTGTTTAGTAACAAAGTTGAAACTTGTAGATAGCACCTTGCTGAATCTATACGTTTACCATGGGAATGAAGGAAGAAGCAGCAGACCATCAGATGATCTTACCTAACACTAGCATGGATTGTTACATATGCTTTTGTGTTTTATAATTCACATGTTCCCAGTTAGAATTAAGGCAGTCTGGTTAAGGCCATTCTTCTGCAACCATCCCTTTTTCTGTTGGCACTTTTTACCCTATTTTCTGTTAGCTACTGCTGACGGTGAACTGCATCACCTACTACTTTGTGGGTGTATTTCCTTTAACGGTTATCGCTACTGCTGCAACTATTTTCTTGGCTTAACTTTAAACAGTTGTTACTGTGACTGTTTGCTGATACTGATTTGAGAGAAGAGAGTTTTGGAACTCCCCTTCACTAGGAGTTCAGCTTCAATCTGTTTCTATGTTAATGCTCCTTTAAATTTTGCTCTTTTCCAAAAGAATTCTTATGGGATCTGGTCGGTTAGAATTTGCTTAGAGTAGAGTTGGTATAAAATTCCTTTATAGAACACGCTGTCATTTTCTTGATTGACTCTAACCACAACTTTCTTCCCATTTCTGTAAAGGATTTATCTGATTTACTAAATTGAATACAGAGACCAAAACGAATTACTAAAGTCATATCAATAAATAAAGGATTTCGATCTGATCCAAAACTCTCATCATTGACTTAAATAAATGACTACATTTATGATGTCTATTGAGATGTTTTTTATTGTTGCTCCATTCTAAAATGTTTGCAAAGATGCATTTCGGAGGAGAAGAATTTGGTATGGAGTTGGAGACCCCCTATTGTAAGTCACAGATTGAACTGATTAAATAAAAATAAAAAAACATTTCCACGTCAACAGTCTCGTTAATTTGCTTATACCTGCTGCCTATTAAATGCAGAAGTACCAGCTTGAATCAGATATTTGTTATTGGTGAGTTTGCCCTGATCTTTCCTGCCTAGGTGAGTTCCCTGCTGTAAGATAGAATCTGCTTGAAATGTCACCATAATCTTTACCTTTTATTGCACAAGTTAAGGCCCCTCACATTCATAGATTGTATGCTAAGCATTGATCGTAATCTTTGTTATGTTACAGGTAACGCTTCTTTTGATAATTTGTTTTACATGCATTTTAAAGGATATGTTCAAAATACATTTAACTGATTCTAGATGTCTACTTGTGCGCAACGGATTCATGAATGATATATTTGTGCACCTAAGCAATTATTATTTCACCAAATCCTGGAGCTCAACCAGAGCTGATAATAACAACTGTAGTCTTTGTGCCTTGAGCAGTGAATAATTAGTACCTCCTTTCTCTGCCTCTCCTAGGTTGGCCAATCTTAGGGAATGACCTCTAAAGGCTGATCTGTTGTGCGTCCATATTAGGACTCTTGCAGAGACTATTGGTTTGATTATGCCAGGATATCTAATAAAGTATATTTATGTATTGTATAGTTTATCAATTTTGGAGTAAAAAGAATTGAAAGGGAGATCTTAATTTGATCAAAAAGACATGTCTCACTATTGAGTCAGGTTTGAATGAAATCTGCGTGTCTAAACAAGAAAAGTGGAGTTACCTTAAAAACAAATCTAAGAGCATACATATATACTCCAGACAATACGTAAAATCTAACCTTTAGGATAGTGCTGTAATCTGCCATAATATTGGATAAGCAAGTGCATTTTTGTTGTGACACATCATTACTATTAAAGCATGATAGTAGCCCATTGCTGGAGGCTACAATGTTTGTTAAAACTTTTTTCCTCGTTTGTAGGTCCAAGCCGCAAACAAGGGCCTATAACAAGTGAGAGGGCCGTTAGCCACCATTATAGCCAAAGGCAGAAAAGGCTAGGGTGCTAATAGAGTGTTCCACGCACTTGTGAATGTTAACCTTTTCCGTGCTGATTATGGAACCGCTCCGTCATCAGCCGCGGTGGCGCTGTGCTGATGACGGAGCGGTTCCGTCATGGCCCGCTCGCCGCGCCTGTGCGGTGCTGATTTTGCGCCTGCACGGCGCGTTCTATTGAGCAGGCGGAGCCATGACGGAACCGCTCCGTCATGAGCACAGCTCAACCGAGGCTGGTGACGGAGCGGTTCCGTCACCAGCATGGGCGCGCCGCGCGGCCCCCCGCCCCCGTAGCACTGCGGCAGAATAGCTGCTGCAGCGAAGGTGTTAAAAAATAAACAGGGAGAAATGGAGAGAGTAGCATTGGCATGTTGGATGTTTATACCAGCACTATTGCCATTGAGACACTTCATGGTCTTCAACAGAGCTCTCCAATTTCTTAAATACAATTATAAAACACAGGTACAATTGAATGAAGTATAAAGGTCTCTGATTGCTACAGCTATAAAACAATCGTAATTTGCAAGCAGTTCAAATCTCAGTAGCAAGAATGGTCGTTAGCGCACCCAAGGAGGTTGCAATACTCCCACTCTGAGGAAAGTCCATTGGCTGCTGTTTAAGGCGTGAATTTTATTCAAAGCTCTTATATAGGCATATAGGTCCCTCTGTGCATTAGCACGGAATAACGGTATACCCACACCCACGCAAAAATAATGCGCTCAGGGCAGAAAAAGCTCCAAAGATCAAGGAGACAGCAACACTTCACAATTTCCATCCACTTGACCTCCTACGGTCACAGATGGAAGTTGCAAAAGCTTTATTCTCAAGCACCTTGCAAAACAAACCACGAAAGCCTGAGCAGAAGCATGGTCTTGTTCTGCAAGTGATGCATGACCCATTTACTCTCATCCCTCATACTGTGTTTTTAAAGGTGTATGAAAAGGGCTGAGTAGGAACCACTAAAGCAAGGCGAGTCCTATTGGAGTGCTGTTATTGATAAAGTGCTGTTAACTTCTAATCCATGGCCTTTCTTTTTATCATGCTTCTGTATAAAAAAACGTTACCTTCACTAGTGACACCAAAACACACACCATCACACACCATTAATTTGCAACACAAAAACGAATGCTCTCATCAGCTGAATAAAGTATTTTCGACTCGAATGCCTCATCCCACACAGATAGATCATAGCAACAAACAACATACTGAGACATATCACTCCAACACACACCATCTCAAATGCATGCAGGGTCACACCAGTAAACAACATATTCCTACACATATCACACAAATCACAGTACCACGTATGCTCATCAATACACACACACACACGTGTTCCATGCATAACTCACATCACACACACACAACTATTATGCATATACGCATGACCATACATCAGCACACATCCAAACACAATCACCTATATACACTGTGAGGGAAGCTCATACTGCTGATAAACGTATTGTTCTCCTTCGTGTGTGTGTAGGTGAGTGTGTGTAAGAGAATGAGAGACAGCAAGAGCATACTCTGCTGCTGGTGTTTGTCTGTCCTTCACAGTTCTTTGTGCGTGAGAACTTGTGCATAAGCAGTGCCACTGGGGGTGCCTGCACTTTTGCTGCCTCTATAACCCTTTCTTTCACTAATGATGCTGCCACGCCACCTGTTTTTGTATCTGTTCTTTGTGCTCGGGGATCTTGCTCTGCAGCTGCACGTGCTGTATCTGTAAAATGCCATACATTTAATTTGTAAACTCATGTTGACACACGTTTCTGAAACGATTGTCTTTGTTAATGCGCCGGGAAACCCTTTTGGGTAGCTGTCGCGCTCTAAAAGCTCAATAAATAAATAAATAAATACATAATAATGCTTGTTACCAATATGCACATCCCGGGTTTCTGGTACTGAAATGCTGTAGAATACTGAGAAAAAATGTATAGTTGTCATTAACTGTTTCCTTGTCGTCTAATAGCTGTGGAAAATATACATTTCGTCTGATAACAGCGTTCTTGTTTTATTAGATGTTGCATTGCTTGTCCTGGTCCAAAAAAAGACAGTTTTCAAGCTGTCCTGCAGAAGAAGGCATTGCCACCTCAGAACCAAACTCTACTAAATAGTTACAGATGACTCCTGGCGTCAACATGAGCCTGATCCTGTTATAAAGAAATCTGAGCAGGAATTGTCATGTTATTGCACATTGTATTTATTTAGCACAAAATCTGCCATTTTGAAAAACCACTTGCCACCTTTTGGTCTCACGATGGGTTCACTCAAAAAAAAGAGAGTGGATTTGGAGGCCTAGATCGTATGACTTTCAGTGTCAATGCCATGCCCATGACTGGTTGTCCATGCTCTTAGATATTTTTTCTGTGCGATCCTGAGAACGCAAGGTGGTCCGTGTATTCCCTGTTCCCCTGACTGCTAAATCATGGTTGTAGATCCATTGGTAAGCTTCCAGGCAGCCTTGTTCAAACAGAAAGAGCAGTGAGGTGAGAGAAAGAAAATACACAAACTTAAAACTATTATTATTTACAGGTGCAAGAAGTTGGCGTATAAATTGTGGAGGGGCAAGAACCCCTCTCAAATAGTAATCTCAATCCTTATCTGGGTGAACCACAAAAGTCACTAAATGAACCTCGGCTTAACCCACTTGTAACTTGGCACAAACTAGTCAGACTTAAAGTAGAAGCCAGTGGCGGCTAGTAGGAGATGGGGGCGAGGGAAGGTGGGTGGAAATGAAGAAAAAATAAAACTCACCTGCTGGTTTCATTGCTGGTCGCCGCCTCTCCTCCGCAGGTCAGGAACCAGGAATAGGAAGCACACAGGCTTCCAGAGTTCACTGACCAATCATGATGCTGCTCATAGCAGTGTTGTGATTGGTCTGAGCTCCATGGTTCGGCGCTCAGAGAGAAAGTGGAAACCAAAGCATGTTCTTCACCCAGGCTGTAATGCAGCCTGGGTGGAGAACATGCAAAGTGCACAACTGTTTGGCCGGCCCGGGAGGGCTGGTTGCTCCTAGGCGTTGATCCCAATGGAGCCCTCTACTGTAGATATTTTTCTGGAAGTCAGACCTCCTTCAATGGAGCAAACCAACAAAGTTAGGCCAAGGAGCGGTTCAACGTCAACGGCCGTAGCTTCGCTGCGGTCTCACTCTGTGCCAAATCTCTAAACAGAAGTTTGATCAATCCTGTAATTTGAGAACAGGAGGAATACAATCTAACACCAGAAAAGGTCCAGGACCGGGGGGGGGGGATGGACCACTTTGGGGTAAAGACTCACTCCGACAGAGGCTATTAATAGTATGCCTACGGGCATATGATGCGCTTTATAAATTTCAAAAATAAATAAATAAATAAATATCCAGAGGAGATAGTACTGGCCAGCTGGGCAGTTGTAGGTACAGGCCACTGGAAGCTTGTGTCCCTGTAGGTCAACCAAAAGGTCTGCCAACTTATCTTTGGAATCTCTTCTGGGGTCCTGGTTCAAGGCAAACAGGTGCAGTCTTCATTAAGGAATGAGACAGCAGTACAGTACTTCTTATGGTCTTCAGCGGTCCAAGGGTTTTCTGAGAGTTTACTGTAGATACCACTGTTATGCCCAGTTCCTGCTAGTGGGTGGGAGAAGCTCCCGGCCACTCCCTCGCCAATGTTGTAAAACCGTGGTTCTTCACTTTATTACTTCTGTGGACCCACACTTAATCATTACTGGAATTGATGGACTCCCACTGAAGCCTTTTTTAACTCGGGACCCTCCAACTGAGCCATTTTTCAAATCCAGGAACCCCGGCCTAAACATTATCAACAATTTGAACAGCAAAGAAATGCAGATAAATACGAAAACAAGCAGCCCTCAAACCAATACATAAATGATGAAACATTTTTATTTCATTCGCAAACAAATATAAAAAAAATCTAATTTTAATTATAATGGGAAGATTGGAGCTTTTATAAATTCAATTGTGCCCACCCATTGCCAATATTGTATTCTATTTGATGCACTTTTACTGCTTTGGCAAATCAATCCAAAGATACCAATTTAAATTACAGCATACAATTTAAATTCCTACACATTTACTTTCAATTTTACATTTTGTGTCTTTATTTATATAAACTTTGTTAATCTGTTAATTTTATTTAATGTTCTAAGCATTAGCAGACCCTCAGAGTAGGCGCCAGAGACCTCCACGGGTCCCCGGACCATAAGTTAAGAACCGCGGGGCAATGGAATGAAGTCATTTTCCCATTCACAAACGGGCCGATTGTCAGACGCGGCCCCTTTGCGAATGGGAAAAAGCCTTTTGGGATGTATCACCCCAAAAGGCCCTCGCACAATAGGAAATCACTAAATTTGCAATTCCATAGTCTGCAAATGCATTTAAGGAATCGCAAATTGCGATTCCTTAAATGCATTTCAGGAAGCACCAAAGTTGTGCGAGTTTGCCTTTAGAAATTGCAAATTACCACCAACTTCAAGTTGGTGGTAATTTGCGATTTCTATGAAAAATGCACTTTTTTGCATTTTTCAAAGTGCCATGTGGCACACAAACAAGCCGCTAGGGCATGTATATGCACCACATGTGCACACATGATTATTTCAGGGGTGCAACAGGGTGTCCTTTTGACACCCTTGCACCCTTGAAATTGCATTCGCAATTTGGGAGTACCTAATGGGTACTCGCACATTGCGAATGTCTATCCATTCATTCCTATGGGCCTCTACGCCCATAGGAATAAATGGAACGGTATTCCTTAATTTTGAAGCGCAATTTGTAATTCGCAATTAAGGAATACGTTAAAATTGCAATTAATATTGCGATTCCTACATACATTGCCTTTTGCGAGTCCTTAATAGCGAATCGCTAAAATTCACTATTAAGGACTCGCAAAACACTTTCTTCATACATATGCCCCACATGCCTAAAATGTTCACAGGGGTGACCTTACCCACCTTTGCAGCCTTTCTTGTCCTATGTATTTTACTGTAAACAATCTCACTGTGCCCATCCTTACTGACATCCAATATGGTAGAACCTTTCTCTCAGTTCTGGGGCAGCTCCCTCCTCCTATTGAGTTTGGAACCAACTGAATAGAAAGATGAAGGGAGGCAGGTGTGTGTGCTACATCTGCCAGTGACGGCTTAGGAACCCTTTGAAGCTCTGGAAAAGGCTGGGCACGTTCACCAAGGTCATCCTGCTCAAGAAATAAAAACTCATCTCCGTACCCAAGCCTTTTTCCACTATCTTGGAGTGTTAAGCATAACACTACAGGAGAGCCAATAACAGTCAGGTGACACTGGACACAGGCAGAAATATGGCTTAGGCAGGGAAATTATATGCCCCTGAAAGTGTAATTTCTAAAATAGTAAAAGAAAATCCAAGTTAACCATTAACTTGAGTCATTGACTCATGGTTCTAGCTGCTACCAAACTGTAGTTAAGTGATATAAATTATTATAATTTAACTCAGTGTTTTGCTATAGGATGGTCAGCCTTGTCACAATGAAAAACAACTTTGCCTGTTTTTCACTTTCAGGACATGTAATACATAAAAAATAAATACATATTAAATAACATGCACCCCACCCTGCCCCATGGGCATTTAGGGCTGACTTTAAGGGTGACTTGTAGGTACTAAAATGGAAGGTTTATATCTTTTACCTTGTCGCCATGGCCTTTTAAGCCTGCACCCACAGGCTGCAAGGACAGGCTTGGAGACAGGGCCGGACTGGGAACCAAAACCGGCCCTGGCAAAGTGCTCGGCCGGCCCCCCGCCCCCTGGGCGGGAGGGGGGCGAGCGCTTTGCCAGGGCCGCTTTTCAGCCGATTTTGTTACAGGGCCGATTTTGCAGCTATGCTGCAAAAACGGCTCTGCAACAAAAACGGCCCCCAGGGCCCAAAACCGGCCCCCACCCTTGCGGCCGACCGGGGGATTGCCCGGTGCCCACAACGGCCAGTCCGGGCCTGCTTGGAGACATGTTTTACAATGATACTCTAGTGGGTGGCACAGTGAGTGCTGCAGTCATCTTGTAGCATTTAATCTACAGTCTCTAGGTACATGTAGTACCATATACTAGGCAGTTATAAGTACATTAAATGTGACAATTAGGAATATGTCAATTTGTCTGAATACTAAGTGTAAAAGGTGCAAAATACTATAGCTAACAAAAACTGCTTCAATAAAAGAAGGTATACACTGAGAGGTAGCTGTTCCTAAAGAAAAAGAGAGTGGCAACCTATTCACGTTTGCACATAGGTGTTAGAGTTGTCTGTCTCAGTAGAGTTGGGATGTCCTAGAGTGAGGGGGAATTCCTCCTTTTGAATATAGTGCCCTCACATACCCTTGCGAGTGTCATGCTTCGTCATCGGGCGTTGCTCCTCGTGGGGGTGGCGCTGCTGTCCGCCACGGCCCCAGCAAGAGGACTCTTTATTGGAGATCTTTTAAGGAGACGCCGCAGTTGTGCATGCGGGTGTGTGAGCCTGGAAAAGTGAGTGAATGAGTGAGTTAAAATTACCAGCCGGTACCTAGAACCTATTCTTATTCGGGGGTCCGGGTGATAAGGTCAAAAATAAAAACAAAAACGGACGAGGAGCTCCTCTTGGAAACAAATTTAGAGGGGGGATGAATTTAATCCTGTTGCTTTCAGTATCCATGAGGGTGTATGAGAAAGAATGGGGTCTACATGTTTTGTGCATCATAACGGTCCATAAGGGATCCAAGGGTGCTTCGTCAGGACCAAAATGGTGAAAAGAATATTTATAGAGGAGAAAGTGATCAGGGACACAAAGGACCCCTGCATACCTGTAATACCTATACCCAAGCCTGGAAAGAACTAGGCTGTAGAGCTGGGGGGAACATAGGATTGCGTGCAGAGGCGTTTTGGGGGAGGGGAAGGAAGTGAGACCTCAGCTAATCTCTACTTTATCCCATATATCCCGAACTGTTCTCGTTAGGGTGGCGATGTAGGCACCGCGCAGCCTCGCTCTTATTGGCAGCCAGGCCTAGTCCCACAATGGACGCATGCCACTGTCCTGTCCATATGAAACCAATGTTTTTCCTTTCGCGAACCACCCACTCCGAAATATAACGCAGATGTGCCGTCCAGTAGTAAGCGAGAAAGTTGGGGCAGGCAAGACCCCCTTGGTCTTTTGGCAACATTAGGAGCCTGTTGGAAAATCTTGGTCTTCCTTTGCCCCAGATGAAGTCATTGACCTCTTTATGGAGGCTTACAATATCCCCTTTGGGAATGGGCATTGGAAGTGTTTGGAAGAGATATAGGGCCAGATGTAGGTAGCCTAATAACGGTCGGTAACGGCCAAAATTACCGAATTTCGGCCGTTACCGCTCGGTATTAGGTTTTTGAGATGTAGGTGGCCAATTTACAGATTCGGTAATTTACCAAATCTGTATTTTAAGGAATCGTTAAATTACCGATTCTTTAAAATACCGAATCAGTAAATTACCGAATCTGCAATGTAGGGAGCACTCAAATGAGTGAATTGCATAGTTAACGATTCGATATTTACCACCAACTAAAAGTTGGTAGTAAATATTGAAAACCTTTGGAAAAGCATTTTTGCGCATTTGCAAAAGTGCCATGTGGCACACATACATGCCCTTAGGGCATGTATGTGTGCCACATGTGCACACATGCACGATTCAGGGGTGCAACAGGGTGTCAATGTGACACCCTGCCACCCTTGAATGTGTTCCCCCATTACCAAATCGGTATTTACCGATTCAGTAAATCCCAGTCATTCCTTTCGGCCTCCAGGCCCATAGGAATGAATGGGAATTACCGAATCGGTAAATACCGAATCAGTAAATACCGATTCAGTAATACGTACCGATTTATTTCCTACATAGCATTTACCGATTCTAAAATACCGAATCGGTAAAATTTGGTATTTTAGAATAGGTAAATTAGGATTACCTACATCTGGCCCATAGTACCTTGGGCAAGACGGACATTTTAACCTCATTAAGGTGGCCTAGTCATGATATGGGAAGAGATTTCCATCTCCGAAGGTCTTCCCTAACGAAACGTCTGCAATCGGACCAGTTTGCCTGAGTCCACATCCACAGCATGGCGGTGACATTGAGGCCCAGGTAGTAAATGGAATGAGGAGGCCACTGAAACGGGGTACGAGCGCTAAGCTAGACAACCTCTTGAGGTGAAAGAGTGATATTCAATGCCTGCGATTTACTTACATTAATCTTCATTCCCAAAATGCGTTCAAATCGAGAAAGCACAGTTAGCAGCACCGGAAGGGAGCTCTCAGCATCAGTTAGAGTAAGAAGTAGTTCATCCGCGAATAGTGCAACCTTGTGTTCATCACTTCTGAATGGTACACCCTTGATTGCAGCCGACTGACGTATCCTGATCGCTAGGGGCTCTACTGCCAAAGCAAAGAGCAAGGGTGACATGGGGCACCCCTGAAAAGTACCCCTGAGAATCTGGAAGGAAGGGGCCAGTAGCCCATTGACTCTAATTTGTGCCGATGGGGCAATATAGGATGCCATAAAATGAGATACCATGACCGGACCAAATCCAATTCTCCGTAGTACCGCTCTGAGAAAGGTCCAGTCCACCCTATCAAACGCTTTCTCAGCATCAAGAGAAAGCGTAAATGCTGGGATAATGCGCCACTGGACCTTTTCCACCAGATGGGCAATTTGCCAAATGTTATTTGCCCCCTGTTGTTGGTTTATTAACCCTGCTGGATCTGGGTCTACAAAGCTTGGGATGTATGGTGCCAGGCCCTGTGCCAGAATTTTGATATATAGTTTGGCATCCAAGTTAAGAAGAGAAATGGGGCGGTAGGAAGCACAGGACGTCAGGTCTTTACTTGGCTTAGGAATGAGCGCTATCTCTGCCCTGGGCATGATAGGAGTCACACTAGTGGTATCGGAGAAGGAGTTAAATAACCGGAGTGAAGGAGCCTGCTGTTGAGGGAGGAATAAGCGATAGAAAGAGGTCACGAGGCCATCAGGTCCAGGTGACTTCCCCAGCTGGAAGCTTTTCAATGCTTTTGAAGTTTCTCTACAATGATCAGGTCTTCCAATTGCTGGGCTTGGGAAGAGTCAAGTGGAGGCCAGGTAAAAGAGGCAAGGAATGACTCAATCTCCTCTTGGATAATTTCACCCTGGCTATAAAGAGCTGATAAGAAGGTGTAGAATGCCTGTTGTCTGTCTTCTGAGGTAGCCCACATGCCCTCAATAGTCCCGACTCTAGCAATATGATTACGGGAGATACGCATACACAGTGGACGGGCCAGTAAGGAGCCAACCTTATTGCCCCCTTGATAATATTTTTGCTTTAGGGCAAGGAGGGAGTGTGCAGCTTTATTTACATGGGTCACTTTTAATTGGCCACAGAGAGAGGCCAGCCACTTTTGACGTTGCCTCAACCACGTTGCATGATCCTGATGTTAAAGCGCCCTAATATCTCTGGTGAGGCCCGTCTACATCAAATGGGATTCCCGTGTTCGGGCGATTGATATGGAGGTGATGATGTCTCAAATGGTTGTCTTAAAGGCATCCCAGAGGGTTTGGCCACTGGTGCCAGCGAGATTGTTAATTTCGAAGTACATTTGGATTGCCTGCCGTAATTCAGCTACATTGACCTGGTCTCGTAGAATGTGCAGGGGGAGCCTCCAACGTGGCTTGGAGTGTGAAATCGCTCTCAAGTCTCCCAAGGTGATCTCCAGGTGGGCGTGATAGATATTTGTTTAGAAAGAGAGAAATTAGCACCGGGTTCTGTGCACATATTTACATTATACTGGTGAACGCTAAAAAAATAAAGTCAATGTCTCAGTAAATTTAGTAGAAAAATATTTTACTTTTATTTTATTTTAATTATAAACTGTATTCCCATATTTAAATCGATTAGTGTCTGATTGGAAGGTTATTTACATGTATATAATACAGTTAGTGCTTTAACAATTCAAAAACAATTTGCAAAAAATACACTATTTCAAATAATACAGAATTAATTCCCCTTCAACGCGTTTCGGCGGTTGGCCTTCCTCAGGAATTCTGTATGTACAGGTTGATACTACAAAAAGAGAATCATATTTACAATTAATTATACACAATTTGACCCTAGAAAATCAGCGTTCATACAGTTATATTGTTATAACAACTGCACATCTGCAATCCATTCTTAGTATAGAAGGACCATTTAATCACCATTAGGTGGTTGCTCAGCCTATCGAATTCTTTAAATACATAGTACTTTCTATTCCGCCCCTTTCTGTACATTTATATACATTACTTCTCTCATTACATTCTGTACAAATTTACACTATATACAATTTTTTAAAACAAAGTCACAGTTGAACAAAAATTACGACTGTAGTGATTCTAACGTGGGATCTAAGTTACAATTCTACAAATGACCGGACTGTTTAAGCAGGTGAAGGAGATGTGAAACCCTCTATAGTTTAAGAGACAGGGAGAGGCTGGTTGCATCACTACCAACCCCCAGACCAAGTGGTGGCAACAGTACCCAATCTAATCTGGGCCTACACACTATTAGCAAGGGTGTAATTTTCTGCATCAGTCTGTACCTTTTAGCAAGGCTGGAGGACGCCTTGATTGATGTATGTTCCCGGAAATTTTGATGAGCTTCTAATTAGTAGGTGCTTTTTAGCGGTTGCTAGATAATGTACAGGAAACAAAACGTTGAATGTGACAACCGAGTCAGAATGGCTCCATCACACGTCCTAATCCTCTAAAAACAAATGCAAGAAATCTATGCATACCTGTGGCTACCTGGAATAATGCCCCGTGAATTGGTGGATCGAAGTTGCGGTCCCCAATTGATTATATGACCGATATCCCTCTGTTGGGCATCGCAGGGAAGATGTAGAGAAGATGTAGATTCCCAGGTGGATGGACGGTGCTGCCGTAATCTATAAACCCAAAAGGTGCCAGTGGTAAAACGATGGTGGTTATACTAATGTATTGTGCTCTAGCTAGGGGCTACTGTTATTTAAATAAACAAGACAAAAAGTCCTTGAATATGTTGGCTGTATCTAAAGTATATGCCACGTGAGGATCGAATTTCAACCAAGTGTTGAGCCCCCACTGTTTTTTAACTACGCGAAAATAATAACAAATCTATGCCAGTTGCGGTTCAGATAAAGTGCATATATGGAACCCCCACAGCTATTTGGCCTGGCGAAGATGTTAACAAAAAGAGCCATGTCATAATACTGCGGTGGACACTAACTGCAAGCGATGCAGAGCAGAATGCCTATGCGGCGACGCGATGATACCGACCCATACAGTCCTTACACATGGGTGCCATTTCAAAGCGTCAGTTCTAGCTAAAGATGCTACCGGTTAGAGTTAAGCTCTTGTCCGTGTGTTCAAGGTACAGTGATTGCCTGCTTCCCCCCCCCAATAAAAACGGTCTACACCCGAATATGTGTGGCATCTGTACTTACTGCTCTCTCCGATGTGGTCCGTCCGCACGATAGTTTCCCGGATAGCATTAACCCACGCTCTGATTCAGGGTCTCCTTAAATGCGGCCATACTTGACGAGCCTAACGAGCCATCTCGCGATATGTTGTGAGATGGAGTGCCCCACAGTTTCTAACGATGGAACTATGTGAATGTGGACGCCATCTTAAGATGGTCAAACGGCCATTCAATGTAGCGCAACCTGAGCAATTCGGTTATGGTTCTAATCAACTGACAGCTGATAATATCAATCAATCGCCACTGTTTCCCAAATTTAAATTACCTATATTTTTTAATAAAATGTGTTTACATTTTATTTATACGCTGTGTATCAGGAAAGGTGTTAATTATCCAGCGCGACACCCGTTATTCAGTATATCCAAGCTAGGGCAGGATAATTCCTGCATATTAATTGCATGCCTATATTTGATTTGACATTATGCACCGCGTCTAGGGCAGGTTGTGCTATTTGTCTACAGACCCAGGACCTAACAGGGCTCAGTGGAGTGGACACCGCCTGTGCGGGCGCCATCTTGAGACGGGATGGTTTTATGAGATATAAGAGTGGGGACTGATAACTACTAGAGATCTATCTCAAAGAACTAAGCCAAATGATTTCTCCGTGTGGGGGTTAACCCGGGGTGGTACTAGTAGTATAAATTTTAAACCCAGAGGTAAAACAGTCAAAAAATATGCAAAACTGTCATGATCCCAAGTTAGAAAAACTGTACATGGTTCACGATATACCTGCTCTTCTACATCATTTGGACTTGCTGGGACTAATTATGTTATTGCTTGCTCCCACGGAATATCCATATTCAATCCATCAATGGCTGTCCCCAAAATAAAAATCCAGTATACCTCTCTCATTTTTCTGATTTTATCTATATCAGATCCTATTTTGTGGTGTATCCTTTCTAAAATGTACCAAGACATATTGTCATGAGTGTGGTTATTCTCTACATAGTGAGATACCATCGGTGCTGTCAATTTTTTGGTACGGATCGCTGACCTGTGTTCCGTTAGTCTGACATTCAATGCTCGGCCAGTTTGTCCAACATACCCCTTTTGGCAAGGGCAGATTATTAAATAGATTACGTTGGTACTTTTGCAATTATTCAGATCTGCCGGTCTGATTAAATGTTTGTTGAACTTCAAAGTGGGGCCTTTAATCACTGTGGTGCAAGATTTACAGTTTAGACAGCTATATGTGCCTTGAACTGGTTCTATATTTACCAGTGATTGTTGATTGCTTGATGTTTGCAATGTCATGCGTGATCTAACAATGTGGTCTTTTAAGGACTTATTTCGTTTATAAGCGAACATAGGTTTTGGTAACTGGTCCTCTTTTTCCACATTCACATTCAAAATATGCCAGTTGGCACATATGGTCTGTCGAATTCTTTCATTGAGCATTGAATGTTTGGTAATGAACACTAGGCTAGGGGTATCCTTATTCATCTTAGGTTCCAAGAGGTGCTGTCTGTCATAAAAGCGCGCCCGCTTATATGAGTCCCGTACAATTTTTCTGGGGTAACCTCGTGCTAGAAATTTGGATTTCATCATAACTGAATTGTTATCATAGTCTAAGACACTGGTGCAATTGCGTCTTAGACGTAAAAATTCCCCAAATGGGACGCTGTTCTTTTGGATTGCGGGGTGGTAACTATCGTAATGTAGTAATGTATTCCTGGCCGTGGGTTTAACAAATAAATCCACGGCCAGGGTTCCATCACGATGTTTGATCAAAACATCTAAGTATTCCACTTGGGAATTATCCACATGGTAAGTGAATCTGATATTCTGATCACAGAGATTTATCCATGAGAGAAACTGATCCAGATTGTCTTCATTATCTATCCAGATGAAGAAAACGTCGTCTATGTACCGTGACCATACGGTCACGGATTCATAGAACGGCGCTGCCTCATTGAAAATAAATTGTTCTTCAAATCTGGCCATGTATATATTGGCGATTGTTGGGGCGCAAGAAGCTCCCATACTGACGCCTTGTTGTTGTATATACAAGTTCCCATTGAATTCAAATATATTGTCCGTGAGAACAATCTTCAAACATTCCAATATGAAAATGGTGGGCCCAGTAACTTTGTACTTATTCATGAACCAATGGGTGGCATCTAGAGCTCCCATGATGGGAATGTTACTGTAAAGAGCTTCTATGTCCATCGTGACTAACCAGTGGGAGGTGTTACAGAATTTTACATTTTCCACACAATTGATTATCTGTCTTGTGTCTTGCACATGACCAGGGATCTTGGAGACATATGGACATAGAATAGCATCTATATATTTTGCAAGAGGCTCTGTCACTGAACCAATGGTCGTGACTATAGGCCTAAGAGGTGGATCTGTTATATTTTTGTGCACCTTGGGAATGCCATAGATGCTAGCAAGTCTCGGATTCTTTACATTTAAGTATTCCCACTCCTTTTTGCAGATTTCTTCTTCCCTCAGGGCTTTGTCTGTCAGTTTCTTTATCTTATTCTTAGTTTGGGCTGTCGTATCCCTTGTTATGGGCGCATAAAATCTAGTATCGCTTAGCATTTCCTCCATTTTAGCGATATAGCCCAATGTATCGTATACGACGATCCCTCCCCCCTTATCACATGCCTTCACTGTGATGTTGTTGTCTAGTTTGATATCTGTCATGGCTTTGTATTGGTCAGATGTCAAATTAAATTTTGTTTTGGGGGTGAAGTTAGTTATATTTGTGAATTTATCACTTATAACTTTTTCAAAGATTGCAACTTGAGGTGGCAACTGATCAATCGATGGTGTAAATTGTGATTTGGGTTTTAGCCCAGATAGATTCACCTCATCCATGATACATTCTTGCCCTGAGAAAAAGAATTTTAATCTGATCTTGCGTAAGAAACTTTGTAAGTCTCTAAAAAGGTCAAATTTGTTCAACCCAGAGTGGGGAGCAAAAGTAAGACCTTTGGATAGCACTGAAATGGTGTCTTTTGTTAAGTTTTTCTTGCTCAGATTAAATATAGGTAATAATTCTAGTTTCTCCAATACCGGTTGTTTCTCGTTTCTAAATATTGGTTGGGCATCATGGGCTGCTGTCCCGGGAATTGACTGAAATCCTGTGGTGGAGCATGCTGGAAGCGCGGTTGATAATGCGGCCTCCAGTTGCCTCTCCTCTGGCGCTGTCCTAAAAAAGATGGCCTATTTTGGTACCTCGCATTTGGTCTAGTGGGCTGATGACTGCCATCAAAATACGTGCCTTCTCCCTCTGAGCCTGATGATTCCGAGAAGGTATTTATTCTCTTTCCATACTGATTTGGTCTATTCCCCCAGCTGTCTGTTGGGCCTTCAGTATTTGAGAAGAAATTGTCTGACAGATAGGGATATACAGTTTCTTTTTTGAAGAATTTTATATCTTTTTGTAATTTATCGGTTTTTCTTTTTATTAGATAGTCCGAATATGAGTTCAGATCTTTTTCTATCTCATCTAATTTCTGTTTTACATTTTCTACTATCCCTGAACTTTTGATTTTTTCTTCTAACTCAGCTATTTCTTTTGCCAGTTCCTCCAAGATGCCCTTCGATTATAGATATGTCAGACATAGTTGTCCATTCCAGCGACCAAATGAGTGGCTGGGATATGAAAAAGTAATCTATACAGGAATATGAGCAGTGGACATGAGACAAAAAAGTGTAGTCTCTCGCAACTGGTTCTGTGTACTGCCACGCGTCCACCAGGATATCCTGCTTAAGGGCTGCAGACATAGGCCCGGTGCTTTGGAAGGAGGTCACACTATAATTGAGGTGTGGGTCCCAAACTAAGTTAAAGTCCCACCAACAAGCAGCAGTCCCACCTCCCAGGACGCCAGGTCTTTAAGTAGGTTCCTGATATATGTGCCCTGAGAAATAATTGGGGGCATAAATGTTAATCAGCATCACGTATTGCCCCTCTTTGTCTCGCACTATTTGAGTTCCCATATGTGCAGGCCCACTTTAAAAAGGATAGCCACCCACGCTGTTTTGGATACTGAAGACGCCCAAATTTCAGTCGGATATTTAGGGTGTGCCATGTTCTGCATGTCTGCTCATAGGAGATGGGTCTCCTGGAGGAAGACAATGTCAGGGTGCTGGATCAAGAGGTAGCGCCATACCTGCTGCCGCTTCTTGGTGGCATTAAGACCTTTCATGTTAAGTGAAAGACATTTAACTTGTGCCATAGTTGTTTATGTGTGAAGAAGTGTACAGCCCAATTTGAAGACCCCCCTGCCACCAACACCGACTCCACTGTCCCGATTAAAGATGTGCAATTTCAGAGTGCGGGATATACAAGAAAACGTGTCAGTTAGAGCAACTACATGTATGATGCCCCATATAGAACTATGCATCATCCATGTTGAAGAGGCAAGACAAAAGGAAAGTATGCTCTCCACCACCCCCAGGGAACTTGAAAGGAAAGAAGGGGAGAAAAGGGAGAGAAGTAACCAAAACGAACAAGAAAAGGCCAACCGGGCCACAGTAGTCCATTCCAGTTCTGGAGCGTTCCTTCAGTAAAAACCAGGACGACTCTGAGGAAGTCACACCTCCTGGGGACCAGTTGAATGGCGGGGGTGCCATCATGATTGTGCTGTTGGCCGCGGTCTCTCTACCCAGCTGTCGGTCCATGCTGCAGAGTCAAGGAGGGGATGAAATCTCCCCCCAGGAAGCAGGACCCCCTACGACGAAACCAGGCACAGAGGCGGCTGGGGCGAGGGCCGCAGAACATGCATAAAAAGGCCGTAAGCCCTATACAAGGCCTTTCCCAGATGACCTGTTGCAGCTATACAGTAGAAGAGTGAGCAACCATTGGCCGTTAGGAGTCAAGGTGTGAGAACGCACCACTTCCGGGATACGAGGGTGCCCAAGAGGCCAGGTTCCTGTGCCTATGATTTCGTGAGGAGGGATGGCTAGAGGCTGGTGGGGAACGGCCCGTGGACTGTGGGGCATGGACTAAAGGTGTTGTATGATCTCTTGCTTGGACTGCTGTGACAGCTCACTTGCTCTTCGTGCCCGACTGCGAGGGCGAGGTATGGTTGACCATTGTGGTCGCAGTGGTGCCCAAGACTGGGCGAGGCCAGAGTTTGGGCTGGGAGGGCTGGATTCGGTCTTGAGTTGGAGTAGCTGCTGGGCTTCCCTGAGGGATCTGCACAATTTGCGCTTGCCCTCCCATGTGAAATCAAGGCAAAGGGATAGCCCCACCGATGTTTGATTTTTCAAGTCCCACAATTTGTCAGTGACCTTAATAAATTCTCTGTGCCTCCACATAGTAACGGGAGCAAGATCCTGTAGAATTTAAAAGTGATGTCCACCATAAGTCATGTCGGTCTTTTACGAAGGATTGCCTCCTTCTTGGTGAAGAAGTGCACCTGGGTTAGGATGTCTGGGACAAGGCTGGGACAAGGCTTGTGTTTCCATGAGGGACTGCTACTCAGTGCGCCCTGTCCAGTGCTGGAGGGGAGTAATCATCATCACCCCTGACTGCCTGGAGGAGGTCTGCCATGAAGGTCATTATGTCCTGTCACTCCGTGCCCCGGTTGATGGAAAGGTTGTTCCTCCGATTTCTGTTCTCCAGGTCCTCTTGTTTTATTTGTAGTTAAATATGCTGTTCTTCAAGCACAATCATGCGGTGCCATAGCTCTTCCTGGTCCTCTGTTTGCGTATTGAGTGTTTGCTCAAGGTTGTCTACTCTGACCCTGATTTCTGTCACATTGCGCCGGATGTCATGCAGCCATGTTTTGAACTCAGTGGTGAGGGAGCCAATTTCTGCCTTTATCTCTTGGAGAAAGATGGTCATAAAGGCCTGCCTGAGGGGGCTCGCCTCGGGACCCTCGGGGGATGTCTTCATCGTAAGGACTTGCTGGACCACCGCAGCAGAGGGCGGTTTTATCCACAATCATATTATGTTATAATATTTGTAAAGCGCATGGCTGCCCCAGCAACAGGGGCAGCCATGTAACATGTAACTGTTGCTTCCTCAGAGGGATCTGGGGCGGTATCATTTCCCACCATAGTGTGGGGCAGGGTTCCTCTGAGAACCCCTTCTTCAGTGCACCCCACTAAGGGAACCAAAAGCCCAGTTTGCTGGCCCAAGGAGGGCAGTTGAGTCACCTCTGGGGCCGCACAGAGTATCGAGGTCCCCCAGTGTAGGAATGCCAACAGTGATGTCCCAAGGCTCAGTGACCCGTGGTCACCAGGATGTTGGGTGGGCTCAGCCCCAGGCCAAAGATGTAGTCTGGGGGGGCATACTCCTGCCACCCGAAAAGATAGTCAAACCTTCCACCAACACTCAAAGCGGGGGGAGGCCAACCCCACAACCAGATCCCGATTTCTCTCCACTTGGCTGGACTACCCGAGGGCAGAAAGCACTGAAGGGGCTAGGAAGTTCAACTCCGGTTAATCACCTCCAGGCCAAGATGGTCAAAGGGGCAGTGAAACAAGTCCCCACCCCTCAGGCAAGAGTTCCACTGAAGGCTGAACATGGAGGAAATAGAGCACAGGAATGGTGTCAGGCTTGCTGCCCGATTGCATAGCCAGTTGCCTCAACCCCATTAGCACAGACAGCCGCAGCCTCGCTGCCCAGGCACCCGCTTCAGGTCTCACCCCTTGTTTCCTAGTTCGCGGTTTCCCTTGAGTCCCTTTGTCCAGCGCGATGCTCCGCTGGGTCTCCGATGAGGCAGGTCGCTCTTCCTCTGGTACAATTGTTGGTGGGCTCGACTCAGAGTGGGAGCCCGCAGTGTAGTTTCGACCCCACCCTAGAGTCCCAAGGGATCTCCCAGTTGCTCCATCGGGGGACACCACGATAAGATGCAGGCAGTGCAGGCTGGGCGACTTCTCTTCTTCTCCTCCGGGAGAGCTCCAGGCAGCAGATGCTCAGGAGGGCCGCCAGATGATACAACCAGCCCCAGACAATGGGGGCACCCCGCAGGTGATGGGCCCGCCTTATGTAGCTGTGTCCCCTGTGCAGCCCTCGGGTGCAAGGGTCCTCTCAGCACTCCAGGAAGGAGGGCTTGGCTGGGCACCCAGCAGGTGAGGCTCGCCTCGGCCATGCCACTCGTCGGGAAGTCCACCCGGCTCCAGCCGCCCCAGTGCCAAAGGTTCGCGAGGTAGGGGTGTTGGAGTTCCGTCCATTGCCTCTGAGTACTGGTCCCCCACCCCGGCCACCGGAAAGCACCACACAGGGCCTCCAAATTGAGGCTCCCGGGCCTCCACCGCACATGCCGCTCACACGAAGTCTGGGCCTAAGATGGTGGATCAAGCCGTTCCCTTCTAACTTCCGCTTTGATCCGACCTCCATCTCGGTCCTGGAAAGCAGACTGTGCTTCGATACCGGGGCGGATGGCTTACTGCCCACTAGCTGGGTGTCTGCCAGTTCTTTCAAGGCCCCGCTGGTGATCGATTCATCGGGCCTGTAGCGGGAGGACGGAGACACTGCAAGGTGCTTCCTACTCAATCGGAGTCTTGGCCACGCCCCCCTTTGGCGCCCTTTTGGCAGCCTAGCACCAATTTAGGCACTCTTGCACCATTGTGCAAGAGTACCTGTGTTGCATGCAGGATTGTTTTTGTGCAGAATCCTGAGAGGGATTTCACTCTTTCTATGTATGCTGCATTCTGCAGCACACATAGAACGAGGCAATAGCAAGGAGAAATAAAGATATTTCTCTTCGTTATGCTTTTCCTGGGAATGCGTATATTTTTGGCACATCCCTAGGTTTACCAGTTCTGAGAAATCAGGGAATGTGACAAAAACTGTGGGAGTTGCATGGGAACACCCACATAACTTCCATGGAATGCCTTAAAGTGATTTGCTCTGTGTTGCCTTACTCCAGATTTATGGAGCCACTCAGGGCCACACAAAGTGATCTTGGGTGGAATAATGTATCTGAGTTGCTCTTGCACCATGTTGAATAGTGCAAGAACGACACAAACAGGGTCATAAATAGGAACCTAATTGTTTAAGCTGGCTCAGTGACTTCTCACAGCATTATACTAGTGTTCCCTCGGGCCATCTTTAGTGACCTGTATGACAGGGGAGAGCCTCGACTGGTTACCCTACCTCATATCTCTCTCACTGAGAACCTCCCTCCATCTCTCATAACACTGCCAGACTGGTAGCATCACATTCATTTTGGGGGTACATTTGCTTCACCTGTGTAACCTTTGGTAATCTTATTTTTTGGGTTTGCCCTGGAGGTTCACTTTTTCAGAATCTGGGTGAGTTACAAGAGGCTTTCCATCAGTGCAGCCATTTTCGTTTGGTGGAGCAAGCTGAGCAACCTGGAAGACCAGAGGAAGCTGATCAGAGCATCAGGAAACATTTCTATCCCTCAGCAGAGATCAGAGGGAGATTATCCAAGAAAGCATGCATCAAGTGTAGGTGAGTTATCTGGCGTCTTCAACTGGTGAGTACAATTCCCATGTACCAAAATGTTCTTTGTGTGGGGTTCTCGCTTCACCCTATTCTTGCTGCTGACTAACCTCTATTTAAGTATTGTGAGCATGGGTCCATCACAAGCCTTGGGTGTGTCAGTTTTTAAAGATGGGTCTTTTAGTCACATTTGCTTGTCCTCTGATCCAGCCGGTAAGTGAAGAAGTTCAATAATCATTTGTCTTCTATCATAGCTGGATCCAGACCTAAAACAAGCCATTGCATGTTATTTCTCTGACCATGTGACCCTGTGAGCTCCCATCCCAGTTCGCATCTCCATGAGGGCCATAGCCCAGCCTGACCCTTTCCATTGGTCGATCTTGATCTTCCAGGACTGAGACTTGAACCCAGTGTTTCCAGAAACCTGGAGGTTGCAAGAAAGTCATCATTCAGATTTCAAGAATACTCAAACCCTAAACTGTGAGAACAGAGTCAATTACTCTGATAAACACTGCTGTAAAAATGTGACACTAAGACTGATATCTATAATATAAACGTTCTGATATTTTACAAGGAGGAAAACATCAATGTACTGTTTCGCAGGATAGCAGGTTGCGACCGATGCATTGTCAACCGTGCGTCACTATCACTATCCACTAACAACATAGTGGGAGTCATACATATTCTGATGGGCAGCGGTGGTCAGATCTCCTTCTATATGATAACATTTGTCTGGGTTTGCAATGAGAGAGTATTTCGGACCGTACATTTTGCAAACACCTATTTGCTAACTGCATCATGATCATCATGGAGATCACAAAAAGTTATGAAAAATGTCATACTTTTGGGTGAAACTTGATTTAGTTTTAGGATTACACAAAATTATGTGAAAGAAGGTGTGTTGCTATATTGAATGAACATTTCATGTAAGAAATACTTTCTATAAACAAAAGCAAGCAAGATACCAGGACAGTAGTTTAGGCAGAAAATGACTCTCGAGAGAGACTTTCTGCACAAGCACAGTACCAACAGTAAGCTCAATTGCAAAATGTAAAAGTCCAGCAAATGTCATAAAGTTCATCTAATGCAAAATGTGCAGATTTTACCAGTTTCACTGGTGTGATTAAAATTTTGCCTAGGTCTAATCACAAGAAGTATCTTTTGAAAAAAACAGTAACATAACTTCTAAGTGTTGTTTGGCTGTTTATTCTGGGCAATTTTTACTTATTGTATTTCTAGCTGGGAAACGACTCTTCTTGGAACGCCATCTTTAACGAGGTTGTAAACAATGCTTTGTGCTCTGTATAAAGCTTCAACCTTCACTCCAACACCTTTGTCCTTGACTGCCCCCTGAAGCTACTCTGGAGGGTCAAAAAGGTGTCAATGCTGACTATGCAACTCAGACTGTGTACACAACATTATGCCAGTAGGGAACACATGCAGTCTCACATTTAATACTGATAGCTGTTCCATATAATGTAATGTATCTGGGGAAAGACCTCTTGCTTGCTCTCTTCCGTTTACTGCTGTGGATGGGCTTAGATGTACTCTGTAAAACAATCATGAGTTTTCAGTAAGACACCGTTAGACCTATCATCTTTATGGTGGTCTTCCCCAACCTTCTGCCTGCTTACCTCCACTTGTTGCTGTATCCTAAGTGATGATAACTTCCTAGAGGTTGGGTAGATCTCCCCACTTTCAGCAAGGGAAGGGGCCCGTGTTAGACCTGTCATTCCTAGGGCTGTGTTCCCCGGACCTTTTGCTTGCTTAACTCTACTTTTTGCTTGATCATTTTGTTGGCCTTAGGACTCTGAGCACATTACCACTGCTAAACAGTGCTAAAGTGCATGTGCTTCTCCTCTAAACATTGTAACATTGGTGTATACCCGATCGGCATATTTAGGTTACCTGTAAGTCCCTTGTTAAGTGGTATACCATATACCCAGGGCCTGTAATCTAAATACTACTAAGGGGCCTGCACCACTGATGGTGCCACCCACACAAGAAGCCTTTCAAACCTGTCTCAGGCCTGCCATTGCAGGGTCTGTTTGTGCAGTTTACTGCCACTTCGACTTGGCATTTAAAACCACTTGCTAAGCCTTAAATTCCCCTTTCATTACTCAACTCTCTGAGCTTGTAGAGGCTTCTGGCGCCCTCCACCCAGCCAATTCGGGCTTCAGGGCCTTTTATAGTACTGAGACGGCCCTGGTAGAGATGGCAGAGGCTATTAGAGAATGCCTTGATTCCGGCGGCAGAGCGGCCCTGGTTTTATTGGACCTCTCTGCCGCGTTGTTCGACACAGTACCGCATCATCTACTTCTAGCCTGTTTGTCCAATATCAGAATTTCTGGCTTAGTGTGGGATTGGATTGAATCTATCTTGGCAAACAGAACACAGCAAGTGTGGCTGCCTCCATTCTCTTCCACACCGAGAAGTCTGTCCATGGGGGTCCCTCAGGGCTCAACCTTGAACCCTCTTCTTTTTAACGTTTATGTGACGCAGCTAATCTATCTGGCGGAAGAGCTGGGTGGTAAAATCATAGCGTATGCTGATGATACCCAGCTTCTCCTCATGTGTAAGAAAAATGATTCATCCCCTGATCTAGAAAAAACTGTCTAGCTGCAGTGTTTGAATGATTAGCCCTGGCCCAACTCAAATGCAGTGAGGATAAGGCTGAGGTACTCCTCTCTGGGTCTTTCCCCATGCATTTCAGGGATGACCTCTGGCCTGAGGGTTACCCTATGCCTCAGTCTACGGGCAGCCCAGTAAAAAATCTGGAGATCTGGTTCAGTGAGGACCTCAGATTCCTACCGCAGATTAAGAAATTGGCTAGAGTGTGCTTCGGCACATTGAAACTCCTTAAGAAATTTCTGCCACTATTGCCTAAAGCGGCTAAAGAAATGGTGATTCAAGCTCTCATTCTCTCACGGTTGGACTATGCCCACTTTCAGCTAGGGAAGGGGCCCGTGTTAGTCCTGTCATTCCTAGGGCTGTGTTCCCCAGACTTTTTGCTTGCTTAACTCTACTTTTTGCTTGATCATTTTGTTGGCCTTAGGACTCTGAGCCCTTAACCACTGCTAAACAGTGCTAAAGTGAATGTGCTTCTCCCCTAAACATGATAACATTGGTGTATACCTGATTGCCATATTTAGGTTGTCTGTAACTCCCTTGTAAAGTGGTATACCATATACCCAGAGCAGGTTCTCTCAATACTACAAGTGGGCCCGCAGCACTGATGGTGCCAACCACACAAGTAGCCTTTCAAACCTGTCTCAGGCCTGCCATTGCAGGACCTGTGTATGCAGTTTAGTGCTACTTCACCTTGGCATTTGAAACCACTTGCCAAGCCTTAAACTCCCCTTTTATGACACATGGGTCACCCCTAAGATAGGCCCTAAGTATCCCTAAGGACAGGGTGCTATTTAGGTAAAAGGTAGGACATATGCCTTTACTGTTTATCATGTCCTGGGATTGACACACAGCTAACTTCGTTTTTCACTACTGTGAGGCATACTCCTCTCATAGGCTAGCATTGGGAATTCCTGAAAACACCTTAAAACTGTAATTCCTGATTCGAAAGGAATAGCTGCATCATGCTTCATATCTTTGGAACGTTAATGATAAATCCTATATAATGGTAAAGTTGGATTTAAGATTACTACTTTAGAAGAGCCACTTTTAGAAAGTGGACATTTCTCTGCTTTTAACTTAGCTTGGTGTGCCTGCAGCCTGTCTCCGATACACGTATGGGTGGGGTTGACAGCTACACTTTGTGCCTTCCCTCTAGACAGCCACAAGCACAGGAAGGGTGGATGTGACAGAGGACTCATCTACATTCATTTGCATTCTGGGCAAGAAGGGGGAGTGGGAATTGACACTTACACCTGAATAGACAGTGTCCTGTGTCCCACACAAAAGGCTGATTACCCCCAAAGATAACCTGGCAGACAGGGTTGGGATGAAAGGGGACCTGTGCACTTCATTGTGCTGCTTTGTAGTAATCCCCACTTCAAAAGCACATTTGGGTATAAGTACTGGGGCTCCGACCCAACCAAGACAATACACTCATGGACTTTTGAAAAATTCTGCCAGGAGTAAGGACTGCTGTTCTGCAAGGATTATCACCCTGCTTGACTGACGTTTCCAAGGAATTTCTTCACTGATGGGCTGAGCTGCCCCTACTGTTGTCTGCCCTGCTGAGGTCAAGGACTGGACCCATTTACCTTGAACCCAGAGGGACACCAAGTGCTTGCTGGCTTGGCTCCTCTTTTCCAAAGTCTCAGGGTCAGAAAAGACTTCTTGCAACTCTGCTGGTGCTGCTGGACTCTGCAGCATCTGTGAGTCCTACACTTCTTTGAGGTGCCCCATTCCAGTCCTGGGCCTCAGAAGTGGGTTCTGCAGCTATTTTTGCAACAAAATCGACATATCATCACCACTGTGCTGATCAAAACAGATTCAATGCCCTTCAACACCAACGCAGCGCCGATCAGAGCACATCCCTGGAAGGCTTGGCAATGATGTAGTGCCCATCCGATCTGAAGACATCCCTGCATGGCTCGACGACGATGCAGTGCCGATCTGAAAGCCCCAACTGCAAGTCTTGACTTCAACACATTTTTTTCTTTTTCGTAGTTTTACATAGCACAAACTTGACCCAAAGATATCAGGTATCAGAGCGCTTTCATGAGCACCAGTTGCGTTACGCAAGGACACATCATTTTTTTCTGTTAGGCACAGGGAGATGAAGTGATTTGCCCAGAATCACAGGATGTTGAGTGTCATTGCTGAGACTCAAGCACAGTTCCCCAGATTTGAGATTGACCGCCATAGCCGTTAGGCTGCATCTTCTCCCCATTGATCCAACTGCGTGAATTGGAACCAACACCCCAGACTCTCGGCGAGGACGCTTCGCTCCATCCAAAGTACTTTGTCAGCAGGACCTCTTTGACTCCTGTAGCCAGCCTGCCCTCCACCATGGTCGGCCTGAACTTTAGATTTACCCCAGTCTAGCGCGACCTCAAGTTACCTTTTTAGCTCTATTGTCTTCTAAGCGCTATTTTTGGTTTATTCTTTAAAAATTCATAACTCTGGCACGACTAATTGGATTTTTTGTCATTTTGGTCTTGAATGTCTCATACAAGTATGCTCTATTTTTAGAAAACTGTGTGTAGTCTTTTTGTGGAGTATTCATTGTGTTACTGTGTGTGCGTATGTGTGTGTGTGTGTGTGTGAGTTGCACAAATACTTTACACATTACCTCTTGAGATTAGCCTGACTGCTATATGCCAAGTTACCAGTAGGTGATCACAGGTTATCTTTTAGTGTGGGTGCATACCTCTTCCAATAAGAAACCTAGTTTCTAACAGACACTTCAACAAAGTGTCCTGTAGTTCTTGGAGATTCATAGTTGGGACTGATTTGTGATTTTAAGGCATTTTAAACTGATCAGTATGTGAATACCAGAATTTTGTAGCTAGTAAGCTAGTATGTTCTTTTAAAAAAAAATATCTTTATTCAATTTTTTCCATTTTACACGAAGCACCCTCCCCCCACCCTTAAGACCAAAAGCCATACCCGAACAGAAAAACAGATTTTTGCATACATAGTTCGGCGGAATGTTCTGTTACGTACAAAGGTGTGAAATGAATTTGTCATATATACATATTACAGTTACAATTTGTCACAATACGCACAATTCTTGGTGGGATACTAGATCTTCATATGTACCCAGAGGTCTATGAGGAACAATAGTCAGTCCCAGGTGTGGCTTTGAATCCAATGTATCAGCGATTCCCAGATCATCATACCTCTTTTTCGTTTGTTATATCCTTTGTTTTTATAAATGGCCAACTCGAGGCTACATGTCGCCAGCAACCTAGCCCTCCATTGTAAGAACGCCGGTGGATTCGGGTCCAGTCATGATGAAGCTATACATAGACGTAAAACGGCCATTGCCACAAAGATCAGCCCCTGCATACATTTCGGCCGGCTAATATTTGCTACACCCAACAAGATCTCTTCTATTGCAATACTCACTGTTGAAATATCTCAGATAAAAAAACAGAGATTTCTGTTATCAGATTTGACAATGCATTACATGAGGCAAACATGTGAACAATATCGGCCTCAAACAATGTGCAGCGAGGGCATGTAGTTCCCTTTCCGGTCCCCCATTTTGCTATTTTGTACGGGGTATAGTATAACGAAAAAAAGTTTTATAAAATTGGGCTTGTAGTTTTATTGACATCAAGCAGGTCCGAGATAGTTCATAGAAGTGAGGGGGGGTTTGGGGTAATACTCCTAGTTTAACCTGCCAGACTGCTGACTGTTTATCCATGTCACCTGGAAATAAAAAGTTCAGGGCCTCATATATTCCCCCAATTTTAAGAGTAGATTTTTTACATAGATTCTCTATAGTTTGGGTTATTTGAAATTTTAACCTGCCTCCCCCTTTTTTTGACAAAAAATCTCTAACCTGTAAGAATTAAAAAAAAATCCCTATGGCTGATATCGTACTCAGTGAGCAATTCATCAAAGGTCTTTAACCCAGTCAGTGTGTAAAAGCAGCCAAGCTGTCGCATCCCTGCCTCAATCCACCTATCCATACAGCTATCATGGAAGATCTTGGGGAGATCATCATTATTCCTCACAGGGGTATAGTGAGAGTAGCGCCCAAGCCTGAGTAATTTCCGAACATTACCCCAAACCTTGTATATACTAGATAAGGTATTGAATTTGACTTTCTTGAAGGAGTTATCACTGACAGGTTGCCAAAGACATCCTTCACAGCCCTCCCCCAGGATAAGTTCTTGCGGAGTGGGAATGTTACAAAATTTTAACAAAGGAAGGAGAGAGAGAGACTATATGGATTCGTTCTCCCTGGGTAACGTTTACAAAACAAGAGGAATCCATAAAATTAAGGGTTGACGATGTCCCTACTGTGGTTGGGAGCACGTCTGGTGTTTTTAGGTACCCCTCACACACCAACAGGCCCCTTGGTGTCATGCTTCATCATCGGGGTCATCGTATCCCTCTACGGGATACGGCGTGCTGCGACCAGCGAATACGCGGGAGCACTCTTATGTCTATGTGTGGTGTATAGTGAGGGTTATTTAATCATATAGTGAGTGAGTGTGGTGGTGGGGTCGGGATAGTGAGTGGAGATTTAAAAAGGACCTGACTCGTGGGTAGACTCAAAAACTTTAATGGTTCCCCGAGTTGGTACTATTAAAAAAAAGGTTGTAAGAGGATGAGCGTAGTATTATGTGCGCTGCCTCTGGGTGTGTGTCAACATGTTTCGATGTAAAAACATCTTCTTCAGGACAGGGTTACACAAAATCCCCACCTTACTCACGTTTTTCTAATTTGTGTATATACAAAAAGTGATATTTATTAGTGAAGGTCTATTATTGTACCTAAACTTTAGCCGCTATTTTGCAGACCTGTAGAGAGAAAGGATAAAAAAAAAAAATTCTGGTAGTCCTTGCTTTCAAAAAAGACCATGGGTTAAATACATCCGTGGTATTGGTCATGCAGAAAAAGTGCGGTTTTTTATAAAAATGTTGTTGAAAACAAACATGGCACGAAGTGTTAATTCTACACAACTATTTTTAGCGTGCCTATTGTGAAAAATACTATTTCCAAAATATTCGAAAAATATTCGAAAAAAGAGGACACATACAAAACGAACACACATACAACATAAAGCACACACTCTAGAAACGGGCCATGTTTAGTGCCACCCGTATTTTGCAAAGGTGGTAAGGTAACTGTGCTGTAAACAGTGAGCCAGCTAAAACATACTGTAAAAATGGGAGTTCAATGCTCCATGAGACCGTGTCTAACGCAGGGGTTACCCGGGCTTCCTTGCTGCCTGTGAACATGAAAAAAGGAAAAGATATATACATCCTGCTGTTTATGCTGATTGGTACTTACAATGCCGTCTGGAAATGTCCGTTTCATTCAGTTACTCACGGGTCTATGAGGAGAATCCCTCTTCGCTGCCCCTTACGCCGGCTCCGTCGTATCTAAGAATGCGTCTTAGACGAGCCTTTTTATGTGCTGGGTACACGCCCAGGTTTATCTTAATTAGTGGCCGGTGCGTGAGTATTTAGTCAATTACTCGCCGTGGAGCCCATATTTGGTCTACCGGTGATCAGCCTGTTGATTGCCGGGCGGCCGCGCGATTGTCTTACGCGCATGCGCATAACGGAGGCCTCACCGTGTCCCACGAGAGGGTGCGGCTCTGTCTCTGCGCATGCGCAATGCCTCAAAACCCGCGATGCGATGTTGCTGATGCTCTAAGAGGCTTGTTGTTTACAATGTGAGAGTCCGTCTCCGTTGAGCGCATGCGCATTGCAAAAAACCGGAAGAATTGATTTCAAACCCTTCGATTCACCAATTTATATTAAAAATATTAAAGTGGGACAGCATTTCGGCCCCTGTTATTAAATCCTGTTCTCTGCATGCTCATTTCATCCCGCTCATGTTCCTTCATTTTGCATGTCAGGCAAGCAAGGTGTAGGTAGTTTACTGCACGGTCCCTGGATGGATTATTTTTAGAGGTGTCTCAATGTACATTCAGTTTCTTAATTGCCCCCAAGGTATATCATCGTTGAGGCCTGATATGTGGGTCCCCAGACGGAACACCCAACGCTGTTCCTTCTCAAAAAGGCCATGTTCTGAAGGTAACTGTTCAATGATGGTCCAGTGGATGTCATTGACACAGTGTCCCATCTCCAGGAAGTGGTTGGCCATTTTGGTGGTGCTTTTTTTACACCGTATATTGCTCTTATGTTCATTGAGTCTCGTTTTTATTGCTCTCGTTGTCATGCCAATGTATTCCAAACGGCAGGGGCATGTAATCATGTAGACAACGTTTTTGCTGTTGCAGTTGGTCAACCTCCTCTGGTCCCATTTTGTGCCATTGGAGAAGGTAAGTTGTGTGCTCCTTTTTGTCAGGTGACAGCTGGCACAGTTGCCACATGGGAAATGACCCTGTGTCCCATGTATAGAAGATTGGTGTTGTGGAGAAGATCTGGGGCGTGTATGTACAAGGATATCCTTTAAGTTCTTCCCGCGTCTGTGGGAGAACATTGGTTTTTCTATCTCCAGCTCACCGCAATTCAGGATGCGCCAATGTTTGTTCACTATTTTGGACACCTCATTTGAATGGGTGTTAAATGTGGTGATACATATTGGCCTGGTCGGTTTCTCATTGGTTACCACCTTGTTTTCAAGGAGAGCCTCTCTGTTGTTGTTTTTGGCTCTCTTCATTGCTGTGTTGATTACTCTGTCCGGGTACTTCCTGGCTTGCAGTTTCATCTTTAGGTCCTTAGCCTGTGATTTGTAGCTGTCCATCTGTGTGCAATTTCTCCTGAGCCTTAGGAACTGACCATAGGGGAGGTTCATCCGGAGGTGTCGCGGATGAAAACTGTCATACTGTAGTAGACAATTCCTGGCCGTGGGTTTAAAATGTGTGGTAGTTTCCAAACCTCCATTCCGATGGTAAATGTTGAGGTCAAGGAAAACCAGTTCTTCTTTAGAAACTGAATGGGTGAATTTTAGGAAGCGATCTTGGGTGTTTAACCATTCCATGAAACTAGTCACGGTTTCTATGTCGCCTTCCCAGATGATGAAAATGTCATCGATGTATCGCTTCCAGGTGAGTATATTATTTCTGTAAGGATTCCGTGGGGTCAGGATTTTGTTGGTTTCCATATGGTGCACATACAGTCCCGCCAGACTCTGCGCAAATGTGCTCCCCATGCTAGTTCCATGACTTTGGAGGTATATGGTGCCATTAAACTCGAAAAAGTTTTTAGTCAGAGCTAGTGCAATACACTCCATTACCACTCCTCTTGGGGTGTGGTACCGCCAGCTTGCACTGTACAGAACGTCCTCAATTATGGCCAGGGTTTCGTCATGGGGGAGGCTGGTGTACAAACTCTCCACATCCAGGCTGAGTAGTAGTTGGTGGTTTGGATCAAATGGTAAGTCTCGGAGTAATTGTAAGACAGCTTTTGTATCTTTCAGATAGGTATCTGTGGCCTGAATTAGTGGTCGTAAGAATGCATCTGAGAATTTTGAGAGTGGTTCGAGGATTGAACCGATACCCGAGACAATTGGTCTCCCGGGTGGGTTGTCTATGTTTTTGTGGATTTTGGGTATGCAGTAAAACTGGGGGGTCCGTGGATGGCTCTGTATTAAGAATTCAGACTCTTTTTTGGACAGCCAGTCATGTGTCAAAGCCTCTTCAATCATTCCACCAATGGTTCTCCTGAGGGATTCAGTAGGGTCTTGAGCAAGTACTGTGTAGTTGCGTCTGTCCGATAGGAGTCTCAGGCATTCCTGGTTGTATGCCTCAGTTGTTTGCATAACAATTGCTCCGCCCTTATCAGCGGGTTTTATGGTTATGGCCTGGTTTTCGGTCAGTTCACGTATTGCCAATTGTTCCTCCTTGCTGGTGTTATGGAAAACTGGTCGTGCTGTCGAATTCAAATTCTTCAAGTCGCTCATTACCGCCTTCTCGAAGGTTAATACTTCGATGGGAAGCAGGGCATCTGGTGGTGTAAAGGATGATACAGGTCTTAAACCTGTGTCTGTCTCTGGGACACTCTCTTTGTCCTTAAAGAAAACCTGCAACTTGATTTTACGCAGAAATTCTTGCAATTCCGCGTGTAATTTGAAAAAATCCAACTTGTTGGTGGGGACGAAACTCAGTCCTTTGTTCAATACTGCCCTTTGTGTTGTTGTCAGGTCCCAAGGTGTGATGTTTACTACTAGGTCCCTCTGGAACTGGTTGAGGGGTTCGCTAGTGCCCCTGTCATGCCCCTGTCATGCTCCTCGTGTTCACTCTCGGGTCCTCTTGGTTGGGGTCTTGCCACATCACTGTGTTGCCTTTTCTGTTTCGCCCCCTGCTGGTGCCTCGGCGGGTGCCTAAAAAAGGCTGATTGCTGTAGAAATTTGGGTCATACTCAGGCATCCATGGTTGGTACACTGGACCGAAAGGGCCTTGACCATAGTTGAATGGCGGGAAAGGCGTGGGTGCTGTGAAAGGGGGCTGGAACGGTTGTGCCTGATAACCCCGCCAGCCTCTCTGTCTCGGATAAGATTGGCCTTGACGTCTTTGGTAACCTCTTTGCCGCTGGTTGTTGCGGGTGCTTGAGCTAGAGGAACTGCTGTCTGAGCCATCGCTATCATGGTCACTGTTGGTGTTGTTTTTATTGTAGTCGTCTTTAGTGTATGGGTAGGCTGTCTCCGGAGTGAAGCGATCTTTATCTTTACCCAGTTTCTTGAATTTACTTTGTTTGAGTGTGGCCTCGAAATCTGCCATTTGTTGGTTCAGTTCTTCCAGCCTTTTTTTGAGTTCTGCTGGTTTAATGTATGCCTTCAACTGGACCTAAATTTTTTGTATGTCCACTTTTAGTTCTTGTGTTATTCTGGTGGCAGTTTTCACTATGAGGACCAGCCAGTCCCGAGTGCAGTGCCACGAGATCAATGACCACTCCTTTTTGAAAATGTTATCATTTTGAAAGATGAATGGTTCATTTTTGACCAATAGGCCCTGTGGTGCTATCTTGTTTCTTAAATACTGAGTCATCAGGAGGCCATGTAATGCTGCCCTTATCTGTGATTTTCTTAAGTTGACCAATTCATCCCAGTCAGCAGTGCTGGGCCCAGGGTCTGTGTTGCTCAATCCTTCAAAAGGGTTGAGGGCTGCCAGAATCGCGTCCACATCCTCTTCGCCAAATGTGAGACCGTGTTCTGAATCCATGGTTAGTCTGATTAGAGGTGTGCTAAGTGTGTACGATGTGATGCATGTATGTGCCTCTTGGGAATAGGGGAACTCCCGCAGCTGTGCGCTGCCTATAACTAAATTTTAACAAAGGAAGGAGAGAGAGAGACTATATGGATTCGTTCTCCCTGGGTAACGTTTACAAAACAAGAGGAATCCATAAAATTAAGGGTTGACGATGTCCCTACTGAGGTTGGGAGCACGTCTGGTGTTTTTAGGTACCCCTCACACACCAACAGGCCCCTTGGTGTCATGCTTCATCATCGGGGTCATCGTATCCCTCTACGGGATACGGCGTGCTGCGACCAGCGAATACGCGGGAGCACTCTTATGTCTATGTGTGGTGTATAGTGAGGGTTATTTAATCATATAGTGAGTGAGTGTGGTGGTGGGGTCGGGATAGTGAGTGGAGATTTAAAAAGGACCTGACTCGTGGGTAGACTCAAAAACTTTAATGGTTCCCCGAGTTGGTACTATTAAAAAAAAGGTTGTAAGAGGATGAGCGTAGTATTATGTGCGCTGCCTCTGGGTGTGTGTCAACATGTTTCGATGTAAAAACATCTTCTTCAGGACAGGGTTACACAAAATCCCCACCTTACTCACGTTTTTCTAATTTGTGTATATACAAAAAGTGATATTTATTAGTGAAGGTCTATTATTGTACCTAAACTTTAGCCGCTATTTTGCAGACCTGTAGAGAGAAAGGATAAAAAAAAATTTTTCTGGTAGTCCTTGCTTTCAAAAAAGACCATGGGTTAAATACATCCGTGGTATTGGTCATGCAGAAAAAGTGCGGTTTTTTATAAAAATGTTGTTGAAAACAAACATGGCACGAAGTGTTAATTCTACACAACTATTTTTAGCGTGCCTATTGTGAAAAATACTATTTCCAAAATATTCTAAAATATTCGAAAAAAGAGGACACATACAAAACGAACACACATACAACATAAAGCACACACTCTAGAAACGGGCCATGTTTAGTGCCACCCGTATTTTGCAAAGGTGGTAAGGTAACTGTGCTGTAAACAGTGAGCCAGCTAAAACATACTGTAAAAATGGGAGTTCAATGCTCCATGAGACCGTGTCTAACGCAGGGGTTACCCGGGCTTCCTTGCTGCCTGTGAACATGAAAAAAGGAAAAGATATATACATCCTGCTGTTTATGCTGATTGGTACTTACAATGCCGTCTGGAAATGTCCGTTTCATTCAGTTACTCACGGGTCTATGAGGAGAATCCCTCTTCGCTGCCCCTTACGCCGGCTCCGTCGTATCTAAGAATGCGTCTTAGACGAGCCTTTTTATGTGCTGGGTACACGCCCAGGTTTATCTTAATTAGTGGCCGGTGCGTGAGTATTTAGTCAATTACTCGCCGTGGAGCCCATATTTGGTCTACCGGTGATCAGCCTGTTGATTGCCGGGCGGCCGCGCGATTGTCTTACGCGCATGCGCATAACGGAGGCCTCACCGTGTTCCACGAGAGGGTGCGGCTCTGTCTCTGCGCATGCGCAATGCCTCAAAACCCGCGATGCGATGTTGCTGATGCTCTAAGAGGCTTGTTGTTTACAACGTGAGAGTCCGTCTCCGTTGAGCGCATGCGCATTGCAAAAAACCGGAAGAATTGATTTTAAACCCTTCGATTCACCAATTTATATTAAAAATATTAAAGTGGGACAGCATTTCGGCCCCTGTTATTAAATCCTGTTCTCTGCATGCTCATTTCATCCCGCTCATGTTCCTTCATTTTGCATGTCAGGCAAGCAAGGTGTAGGTAGTTTACTGCACGGTCCCTGGATGGATTATTTTTAGAGGTGTCTCAATGTACATTCAGTTTCTTAATTGCCCCCAAGGTATATCATCGTTGAGGCCTGATATGTGGGTCCCCAGACGGAACACCCAACGCTGTTCCTTCTCAAAAAGGCCATGTTCTGAAGGTAACTGTTCAATGATGGTCCAGTGGATGTCATTGACACAGTGTCCCATCTCCAGGAAGTGGTTGGCCATTTTGGTGGTGCTTTTTTTACACCGTATATTGCTCTTATGTTCATTGAGTCTCGTTTTTATTGCTCTCGTTGTCATGCCAATGTATTCCAAACGGCAGGGGCATGTAATCATGTAGACAACGTTTTTGCTGTTGCAGTTGGTCAACCTCCTCTGGTCCCATTTTGTGCCATTGGAGAAGGTAAGTTGTGTGCTCCTTTTTGTCAGGTGACAGCTGGCACAGTTGCCACATGGGAAATGACCCTGTGGCCAACCACTTCCTGGAGATGGGACACTGTGTCAATGACATCCACTGGACCATCATTGAACAGTTACCTTCAGAACATGGCCTTTTTGAGAAGGAACAGCGTTGGGTGTTCCGTCTGGGGACCCACATATCAGGCCTCAACGATGATATACCTTGGGGGCAATTAAGAAACTGAATGTACATTGAGACACCTCTAAAAATAATCCATCCAGGGACCGTGCAGTAAACTACCTACACCTTGCTTGCCTGACATGCAAAATGAAGGAACATGAGCGGGATGAAATGAGCATGCAGAGAACAGGATTTAATAACAGGGGCTGAAATGCTGTCCCACTTTAATATTTTTAATATAAATTGGTGAATCGAAGGGTTTGAAATCAATTCTTCCGGTTTTTTGCAATGCGCATGCGCTCAACGGAGACGGACTCTCACGTTGTAAACAACAAGCCTCTTAGAGCATCAGCAACATCGCATCGCGGGTTTTGAGGCATTGCGCATGCGCAGAGACAGAGCCGCACCCTCTCGTGGGACACGGTGAGGCCTCCGTTATGCGCATGCGCGTAAGACAATCGCGCGGCCGCCCGGCAATCAACAGGCTGATCACCGGTAGACCAAATATGGGCTCCACGGCGAGTAATTGACTAAATACTCACGCACCGGCCACTAATTAAGATAAACCTGGGCGTGTACCCAGCACATAAAAAGGCTTGTCTAAGACGCATTCTTAGATACGACGGAGCCGGCGTAAGGGGCAGCGAAGAGGGATTCTCCTCATAGACCCGTGAGTAACTGAATGAAACGGACATTTCCAGACGGCATTGTAAGTACCAATCAGCATAAACAGCAGGATGTATATATCTTTTCCTTTTTTCATGTTCACAGGCAGCAAGGAAGCCCGGGTAACCCCTGCGTTAGACACGGTCTCATGGAGCATTGAACTCCCATTTTTACAGTATGTTTTAGCTGGCTCACTGTTTACAGCACAGTTACCTTACCACCTTTGCAAAATACGGGTGGCACTAAACATGGCCCGTTTCTAGAGTGTGTGCTTTATGTTGTATGTGTGTTAGTTTTGTATGTGTCCTCTTTTTTCGAATATTTTTCGAATATTTTGGAAATAGTATTTTTCACAATAGGCACGCTAAAAATAGTTGTGTAGAATTAACACTTCGTGCCATGTTTGTTTTCAACAACATTTTTATAAAAAACCGCACTTTTTCTGCATGACCAATACCACGGATGTATTTAACCCATGGTCTTTTTTGAAAGCAAGGACTACCAGAAAAACATTTTTTTATCCTTTCTCTCTACAGGTCTGCAAAATAGCGGCTAAAGTTTAGGTACAATAATAGACCTTCACTAATAAATATCACTTTTTGTATATACACAAATTAGAAAAACGTGAGTAAGGTGGGGATTTTGTGTAACCCTGTCCTGAAGAAGATGTTTTTACATCGAAACATGTTGACACACACCCAGAGGCAGCGCACATAATACTACGCTCATCCTCTTACAACCTTTTTTTTAATAGTACCAACTCGGGGAACCATTAAAGTTTTTGAGTCTACCCACGAGTCAGGTCCTTTTTAAATCTCCACTCACTATCCCGACCCCACCACCACACTCACTCACTATATGATTAAATAACCCTCACTATACACCACACATAGACATAAGAGTGCTCCCGCGTATTCGCTGGTCGCAGCACGCCGTATCCCGTAGAGGGATACGATGACCCCGATGATGAAGCATGACACCAAGGGGCCTGTTGGTGTGTGAGGGGTACCTAAAAACACCAGACGTGCTCCCAACCACAGTAGGGACATTGTCAACCCTTAATTTTATGGATTCCTCTTGTTTTGTAAAAGTGGGAATGTTACAGCCATTAGGTTCTTTAGAAATGAGTATCACACAATATCTTAATACGGTGGCCAAGTAGTATAACTTAAAGTTGGTCATTGCCAATCCCCCTCTTTTTTTTGAAAATGTGATCCATCTGAGGGCCCTGCGGGGTCTCTTATATCCCCATGTGAACCTCGAGAACATAGACTCAACAGATTTGAATAACTGGGGAGAAAATTCCAAGCATATTGCCATAAAAAGGTATAAAAATCTGGGTAGAAAAAGCATTTTGACTACATTGCATCTGCCGCCTATGGTTAAATGTAAATTATTCAATCGGACCAATTCTTTTTTTGTGCGCTGGATCAGTGGTTGCACATTATTACTAACTATATTTTCTATTTTAGCGCTTATGCTAACCCCTAGGTATGTGGCTTTATCTGTAGCTCTTACATCCCTCATCCTAATTTTATCATTAAGCACAATCCGGGTTTTGATGGAATTTAATTTGTACCCGGAGACTACTCCGAACCTTTGGGACTCCTCTTCAATCATGCTTTTGGCCCTGATGGGATCACAGGTGACAAGAGCGATGTCATCCGCATATGCTAGAGTTTTTGCATCGTGGTTACGTGCCCGAATAGGTGGTATTAACACATTATTTTCTAGCCTGCATACAAATGGGTCGATATGAAATTGCGAATAGAAGAGGGGAACAGGGGCAACCCTCTCCCCCCCAAGTAATGGTGAATCTTTCAGATAAAACCCTGTTAATCAAGACGCTGGCACCTGGATCAATGTATAGCCTTTGGATAGCCTTTATAAATCCCTCGCTAATTCCACAGTGCGACATGGCTGCCCACAGATATTTCCAGGAGACCCTATTGAATGCTTTTTCTGGGTCAAGTAATATAAGCGCCATAGGGTCTCCTGTCGTCTCTGTATAGTCAAAGAGAGAGATTACTATTTGCACGTGGTCAATTGTAGATCTCCCTGGGATAAACCCATGCTGGCGGTCATAGACAATTTTGTATATAATTGGCGCCAGTCGGGCGGCTCAAAGTTTAGAATATATTTTAGAATCCCCGTTTATCAATGTGATAGGGCGATATGACCCCATACATTTCAGTACAAATGGAGCCTGATTTAATGTGAAACTACTATTAACATAACATACAACAATAATGACCCATTTGTGAAACCACCAATATTGGATAAATCCATAGTGTCCATAAATCTGGGGTCACAATCACATTTGCTGTATCAGTTGACCTTTTCCACTTTGTACATTGCTGGTGACATGAAAACAAAAATAAATCTTACTTCTTTTATATTACCATTACACACAGGAGATTGCCTGTGTGTGGTGCTGCGGGATACCTGGAATGTCTGATCTGTATTTCTAAGTCTGTGATGTTCAATTTAACATGCACTCTTGTGTTTGTGATGTGCTCCACAATTTAGAGTGATGTGATTGCCATCTATCTAGTATATCTATGCTGTGTCATGTGCATGTGAGATGCTCTGTGTAAAGTAGCGGCTCTCAATATCTTTACCTCTATAGACCCTCATTGAATCACTACAGGAAGCAGGGGACCCATGCCTAAGCAATTTCTATATTTTGAACCTAAAAATAATGCAAAGAAATAGGGAAACAAGTATAAATCAAACAAATACAAACATTATGACATATTTTATTTCATTCAAAAAAGATGAAAAAAATCTACATTTTAATAAGAAGGCTGGAGACTTTGAAAACGTAATTTTATTTCCAAAAAGACCAAGTGATGCTAGAGACTATAGCATAGCGATACAAAAGGGGATGATGGATGGAGCGTTTGAACAAATCAAACACTCACCCCCAGTCAACTGATCTGGGTTTAATCCATCACCATTCTTTAGTTCAGTCAGCCACCCCAGTTCAGACATGGCTATTTGCAAATCAGTCTGACCCTGTGCCTCATGGGAACAGTGCCGCCCGAACTGCCAAGCCATGTCTTCCCTGGACGGGAAACAAGCATCCTGGGACCGGTTTCGGATTCATAATCCTCATCAGCCAGGCTATCTTGAATCCAGTGGCCAAGGGAACAAGGGACTCACGTCTGAGCATACCCTGCCACACTTAGGGCGAACAAAGCGATACAAAAGGGGATGATGGACGGAGCGTTTGAACAAATCAAACACTCACCCCCAGTCAACTGATCTGGGTTTAATCCTTCACCATTCTTTAGTTCACTCAGCCACCCCAGTTCAGACATGGCTATATGCAAATCAGTCTGACCCTGTGCCTCATGGGAACAGTACAGCCCGAACTGCCAAGCCATGTCTTCCCTGGACCGGAAACAAGCATCCTGGGACCGGTTTCGGATTCATAATCCTCATCAGCCAGGCTATCTTGAATCCAGTCTTTTAAATACATACAGAGAGTCAGTCACTCATGCATCTATGTGCTAAGTAATACCCCCACTAAACCAAACAGACACTCATACTGATACTAAAATAAACATCTAATAACCCATATACATACAGATGTAGCTACTCACCAACCCATGCAGCCACTTATACACAAAGTGAAACACTAATACATATATTTAAATATTTAAACATTACTCACTAATATATGTATTCACTAAGATACACTTAATAAGCCAGTTAACCAATCAATTAAAAAAAAACATCCATGTAAACACTTATTTAAACATTTATTCTTCCTTCAACTTTTACATATACATATATAACACATATTTATTTTTCAGAAAGACACACATTCACTGGATGGTGTCATCAGTGATTTCATGAGTGATGTCACTGACCATGTCATGAGTGATGTAATATGTGACGTCATCAGCAGTGCATTGCACGCGCAAGTTATAGTGAGTCCAACAAACTATAACGTGGGAATTTCAATGGTTTTATGCGAGTAAAATTTCCAGCTGACTATAACTGGTGTGAAACCTATGTTTTTTTCAGTGAATATATATATAAATAGATAGATAGATAGATAGATAGATTGATAGATAGATAGATAGCTAGATAGATAGATAGATACATTGTGAGAAGTTGGCCTTGTATATATTGTCCACTAATTAAAGTGGGCACCTTGCACCAGTTCAAACAACCCTTATGATGATTCGAGAGGTCAAAGATAACCTTAGAAAGCTATTCAAGCGGTAGCTGTGGAGAGCGGTTCAGGCTTAATCTTGAAGGAATGTTCAGCAGCTTGTTTTACCAGAATGAAACCTTATAGTATTGGTTAAATGAAAGGAGACCCACACAGTAGGTATAAAATATGTATTTATAAATATAACACTATCTAGTACAACACAGGAGCTCCTACATTGTGATACTCACAAATTAAGCACAGAAATGATAGTAAATAGCATGAATACACAGTGGGCCCGGAGGGGGGTAGACCAAACCATATTCTAAGAAAGTGCTATAAGAACCACAACTTGAGTCAAGCCAGTGTTGAGAGGATGTAGAAACGCTGTGACCCCATGGAACCACCCCAGGTGAGTAAGTAGGGACCCCACGGAGGACAGGTGCAGTGTGGGGACACAACCACCTGCTCCGTACAATTGTATGGGAAAGTCGGAGCTGAAGTTTTAGAGTTTAAGGACCCTTCCCGGTGGACTTCAAAGAAACCCCGTGGAAGACAGAAGGTTGGAGAGCCACCCAACCGATGGATACCGAGGTACCCAAGTTATCTATCCAAGGGAAGCCATGTGCATAGGTTTGAAGTGGCTTTGGAAACCGCCGTCAAACTCAATGGAGGACTTCGAAGAAGAGTCCCTGCTGGAAGGAAGAAAAGTGTCAGTTGGAATCCAAAGGTAGATTCTTGTCAAAGAGTATCTGAAAGCAGAGAAGACAGAGTCTGGGTCACTCAGGATTGACCAGGGGCACAGTAGACGAATGCCCACTGATGTCGGATGCTTCAGGTGCTTTGATGGAGCCCTTGACTTTGCAGCTATATCGACTAGGAGATGTCGAGGACTACCAGGAGCTGGATACGAGCTGTCCCATGAAGGATATAGAGTACTGAATGGTCGGTGTCCGGTGGGAGCACCAACAAGACTTGGCAATAGCAACCCATGCAGAAGGTGAAGGATGTGTATGTTTTGGACCAGCAAGGCCCAGGAAACTCACCAAACACAGGGGAGTCAGGGAAAGCCTGGGGCAACCAGGGGAGCCCAAGAAAAGCAAAGTTGACCCTCAAATGGACCCACAGGCTGGAGGCACAGCAGTTGCGAGAGGACCTCAAGTGATATCACCAAACAATATCCCCACAGAGCACTAGGTGCGAGGAGGTCAAAGTTATTGGTAGGAAATGGTGCCAGAGGTTGGGGCTACTCGGTGCCCAATGCACTTGTTTGGGAAATGGCAACAAGAATATGCACCTGCAAATTTACATGGTGCACTGGGCTCAGGTATTGCAGCCTCCACGTGGGATTCTGACCTCAAATATGGTGAGAGGCCTGCTCGGGCCTCGAGGGATGTAGAAACCACCTCCTGTGTTGCTGAAGCCTTCGGAGTTTGTAGGAGCTCAGGGTCAGCAGATCAACAGCAGTGTTGCGGTGCCTGCAAATGCAGGGGATGGACTCCTTCACTCCAAGGGAGATATCTTTGGTTTTGCTTGATGCTCCACAGGTCCTGTACGGATCCTGTATGGTGCACAGGTACAGACGATGCTTTAGACTGAGAGGGAAACAAAGTCCAGAGTGTCCAGACGGTCAAAGTTCAGTGGTTTCTGGGTCAGAATCTTGTCCAGGTTGAATCTAAGGTCCTACAGCCAGGTAAGCCCTTAAGTACCCACGGAAGAGGGTTCACAAGATTCAGGGGACCCTCCCAGGGGAGGGTCTGGACAGTGGAGAGGTTACTCTCATGTCCTTTGTCCAGTTTTGTGTCAAAGTGGCAGCCTTGGCTAGTTTGAACTGGACTATGCACAGGGACAACAAATGTGCCCCTCATGCAGACTTTCAGTCGCTTGCAAGCACACCCACCCAGCCATAATACACTAAATCCTGCCAGCTCGAGATTGGCTCAGCGGCAGGAGGGCAGAAATGTATCTCTGGTTGGCAGCAACTATTTTGTTCTGTCAGGGAATAGAAGGCTGGTACTGGAAACACCATGCACGCCACAAAGCTCGCTTCTGAGGGGTGGAATCATACCTCCCACACCAGTTACCAGTGTGGGGGTATGATTCCAACGTGTTTGTCACCAAACACGATAGGGTTTGTTTCAGCCGTTTTAGAGTTCGTCATCACACAGTCGCATATATACATGCTATATGTTGTAAATGGCTGCCTCACTGACAACCCGGGAGAATGGACTCCATAGGTTGAAGGTGTGTTCTGCTCATGCAGTGGCAGCCTCTCACGTAGAAACAAGCATCCTGCCCCCAGTATTTTAAAGGCCTGCTAGAGGGGTGACTTATAGGTTTTAAGTGCAGTGACCCTTAGATATAGTAAACCTATATCTTAAGTAAGTGGTGCATGCACCAACTTACACAGGCTACAATGGCAGTCCTGTAGTTCCAATTTGCATGGCCTCTCATGGGTGGCATAATACATGCTTCAGCCCATGGGAGGCCTCTGGGGTACCTATGCGCTGGGTAAAAGGGTACCATATACTAGAGACTAACAAGGGTACACCAGTATCCAATCTGGAGTGTACCTAAGTACACAGCATAACAGTTTAAGGAGAAAGCAGATAGACTGGGATCCCAGTCAGACTAGTGAAAAACAGTATCACATTTAGCAAAAAGTGGAGGTAACCATAAGAAGCAGATCCTACTTTCCTACATACATATATATATATATATATATATATATATATATATATATATATATATATATATATATATATATATATATATATATATATATATATATATACACTCATATATATATAACAATGATATAAAAACAGTGGCTGGGTGATGGCGCACACTCCAGTTGAGTTAATAGATGTCCATGCACAATACAAAATTGTATCTTTGGTGCTTCAGGAGGAAGGAGAGCCTCCTAGTCTCCCACAAAACAAAAGAAGATCTGAGTCTTCTCCTTGCACAATTTCTTAAACAAGCTCCAAGCACTCAATAGTACACTGACAAATATAATTGCAGTAATTAATGTCAGAAGTCTTTTATTCAGATATAAGTTATTTTTCCTTTATAATTTTCATCTTTCCAAAAATCTTGGTCCACAGCAGCTTCAAGCCATGCCAACATGTGTTTCGTCAGTTTAGTTACAATTGGACTTCATCAGGGCTTAAATTAACAGAATTGTAAAATAAGGGAATGAAGAAAGTCAATAAGTTGCAATACACTAGGTTACCAGGTGTTGCAACAGTGGTGGTGGAAGGTTCTGTAGTTCATCCATGTTAGTAATTAAGTGCGTAATCTGTATGCATAGGTACAGGTACCTAACATATAATTATATTTACATACTCTGACATATGTATTATAAAACAAAGAAGCATTAACTCATATACAAACACTCTTGTTCACATAGGCTATCTACATACAATGACATTGATATGTAATGATCAACATACATTTATTGTCATACATAACAGGTTTTCTACATATATATAAATCGTATATCCTCATACAATGCAAAATCATCAGTTCATTGATACATCTACATGCACATAGACATATTTAATATCCACACATGCGTGTACATCTAACGCATATGCATGAATGCATTCTCCAAATCACAAATATTGTAAAATGTATATGCAATCCCACACACTTATCTATCTATATACACATATACACACATATGCAGGTACATCTCTATAAAAAGCCTAAACTCATTTTGATGCACACATTCTTAAGCACACACCAACAGTTACATATCCAGATGCTCATATTATTGTGATTACTAAACATAATACATTACATATACATGACTGATTAATTTTATTTTGATGATTTTGTTAAAACATATATAGAAATGGCTAGACACTGACATATGCATTGACATATACATACACTTAAAGGTGCCATTCCTATAAAAAGTACGGACCCATGTACCTGCACATATGTAAATATCCATTACAATGTTTTGACACATAGACATATATAAAAAACATTTAAGGTATAAACATACATGCATTGTGTTAGACCTAGCATATCTTGGTGTGATTACCCCTGACTTTTTGCCTCTGCCTCCTTTGCTTTTAGATGTTGTGGGTACTTTGCCACTGCTGATCAGTGTCAAAGACCAACGGTTCCCTGTCTAAAGTGTAATGGTAATTGGTTGGCCATGATTGGTATGTTTGCCTTACTAGTAAAGTCCCTAGTGATGGGCACTGAGTGTGCCAGGGTTTGTAATGCAAAGGCGTGTGGAGAAGGGAACTCGGGCCTGTAGTGTAGGGCCTGCACACAGTTTGCTAAGTTAGCATGTTGTCCTGACAAGTGCAACCACTTGTCAGGCCTTACTTTCCCTTTTGCATACAAATTGGGCAACCCTGTGGTAGGTCCAGGGTAACCACTGGGCTGGTGCAGTGTAAGTAAAAGGCAGGACATATACTAAGGTGTGTGCTATGTCCTGACAGTGAAAAGCCCTCCATTTCGTTTTTCACTGATGAAAGGCCATCCTGCCCATAGGACAGAATGGAGGAGGCTGGGTGTTGTGTTTGTTAGCCTAGTTTCCTATAAGTTCAAAATGGAGAGTTGAAGTTTAGAATGTATAAACTCGCAGTGTCATAACACATCTTTCTGGTGAAAGTGGTTTTTTCACTTTGTGTTCAGAAACCACTCTTTTAGAAAGTGGCTGGATGTTGTGCTTTAAGCATTTATTTCTGTCTCTGCTGAAATGTGGATTGACTGTCTGGATCTAAGAGGTGAGAGGAGCTGGGAGAGGTCTTGACCCATTGAGGGATTGAGATGGCACCAGGCTGCACTGCATCTGGAGAGTAGTGGGAGGAGAAGCCTCGGAGTTGAAAAGGCCTGGGCTGGTGCTATAAACCAATTGACCCATCTCCTGCTGAGTGAATAAGGATCCAGACCCCCAGTATCAAAGGGAGCAAGGTGACACTGGGAGGAAGACACCCAGAATTGATTTAGGGCGGGGTCAGGGAACCCTGAGCACAACAAACTTCAAAGACATTAAGGCATATAACTATGAGAGCTGAAACCCATGAACGTTGGAATGAAACAGAAATGGATTGACACTGAAAAGGCTTGGACCTATTTTGTAGTCAAGAGGAACCTCTGCTAAGGAAGGAGCAACTGAAGAGATTGCTGGGGAAAGACCAATCCTTGCTTCGTGATCTGGGGCTGGTCTGCAGTTTGCTTTTCTAACCAAGGAAGAGTCTGTAGAGACTGTGCTTGGAGGCGCTGGGTCCCCCTGCTTGATGAAGACCATTCTTTGTGATGTGTCTTGAATCCTAAGTGCCCGAGGTGAGCTGGCTCCCTGTTTGGAAACACAGGAACATAAAAGTTTCAGGAGAATTCCCAAGCAACGCCGTGTAAACATGCTTTTGCAGCTTGAGACCCTCGGAAGGTATGCTGTGTGATTGTGGGTACACAGAAAGTAAAAGGAGTCTCGGACGCGCATGGTGCGTGTCATAGTGCAAGCCAAGGCGTTAGTGAGGAGCACCTAGTCGTTGTGTGCACTGGGAGAAAGAGGAGGCTCGGACACGTATGGTGCATGTCGTGGTGCAAGCCAAGGCGTTGGTGAGGAGCGCCTGGTCGTTGTGTGAACCGGGAGGAAGAAGTGAGTCTTGGACACACAGGGTGAGTGTCGTGGTGCAGCCGAAGTATTGGTGAAGAGCGCCTGGTCGTGGTGTGCACTGAGCGAAGAGGTGAGACTCGGATGCACAGGGTGCGTGTCGAGGTGCAGCGGAGGCATTGCTGAAGAGCACCTGGTCATCGTGGGCACCAAGGAAGAGGCGAGCCTCGGATTTGCAGATTGCGTGTCGAGGTGCAACCAGAGGAGGTGGTGAGGAGTGGTTGGGTACGGTGTTTACCGAAATTGAAGTAAGTCTCCACAGTGCTGAGGGCAGGTTTTGGTGGCCACTGAGACCGCTGGAAGGTGGGCCAGGTCATTGGGCCCTCGGAGTGAAACTCGCCATGCCCTTTGACGGAGTTCTGGATCAAGGCCCAAGTGGCTGAAGGAGGAGAGGAGAGTATTGTGGATCACCACCTGGGGTGGGGTGCGGGCCTGGAGGGACACTCTCTCGGCCTCTCGCTTTTGTCAGCTGCACGAGCCTGTTGCTTCGGCTCAGATCTAGGCCTGTGCTGGCTCAAGGAGGGACAGTACTGGGGCCAAAGTGAGAAGCGGTTCTTTTGTGACATCATTGATCCATCTTGGGGGCAACTGTTAACGGAGCACCTAAACTGTCGTATTGCACTTTGCATTATTGCTGCTAATGAACTATCGAACTGTCGTATGACGCCTGACCTTATTTGTGCCTGACGAACTACATGCTTGGTGCACACCGCACTGTGTTATTCTTCTCTTGTAGAGTACATGATTTGTAACGTAGTGCATTGCATTATTTCTTCATTGCGCAGTACAGGATTGCAACGTAGTGCTTTGCATTATTTCTTCATTGCACAGTACATGGTTGTAGCGTGTCCCATTGCTTTGTTTCTTTCTTGCACAAGGCATGCTGGTAGTGATACGCATTTCATTATTCCTTCTATTGCAAAGTACATGACTGTGGCGCTACATATGGCATTGTTTCTCTTGCACAGAACAGGAGTATATTGTTACTCATTGCAGTATTTCTTTACTTTTGCAAAGTGTGTGATTCTAGCAATACGACCTGCCTAACCTTTTGGAAACGGTTAGACGTAAGCTTAACTGTTGGTTAGAAGCGGTGGTTGGGATTAGAACCTACCAATCCACCGGAAGGCATACTACCCATTATTATAGGTTGTTTTTTATTGTGTGGGCATATCGTATAACTGCTTATATAAAGCTCATACTCGTTTTTATAAAAAACTTGTGTGGAGTCTATTTGTGGTGACATCATTGGGTTGCTGTGAGTGTGGTTGCACATATTGTACACTTGTGCCTTGGAGATAAGCCTGGCTGCTTGTGCCAAGCTACTAAGGGGGTGAGCAGGACTATCTCAGATGGTGTCCTTACTTAGCCTAACGTTGAAACGAGGGGTCAGGGACTACCGCCTCCAGCATTTGGTGCCAGCGGTGAGGGATAAGAACCCCCACTTCCAACACATTGTTATATATTAAGGATTTTAATGTATTTATTTATTTTTAAATCATTGTTTTGAGTGACTATTATGGTCCTATAAGGAAGAACCCAACCTTTATTAGTCTTCTAAAGCTGAGATGATTCTCAGTGAATCTTAATTTTTCGGGGTAATACATTTTATAATTTAGCCATTTGCACTGAGAAAGATGTTCCACCTATATATTTTATTTTTTATGGTGGGATTTTGAGGTGGGGTGCCAGTCCAGAGCGTAACTTCCTTTGTATTTTGCGATTGCATTCCTTATGAAAAAGTGTAGATATTTAAATGCATCATGCAATTGCAGTGTGATGCTAATAGATGCTTTCTCCATGTGCATGGGCATAAGTGAGCACCCTTACAGCATCATTTTCAGAGAGGTAATTCTCATAACATTAATGTCAGGAAAACAGTAGTAACTGTGGTAGTCTCTCAATTCTCAATATATTTAGAGCATTGCACTTGGGCAGTACAGGGAAAAAGAAAGTAATTTTAGATGCTGCGAAATCAGTAGTCATTGCGGGTATTTTCTGTCTGGCGGTCTCATTACGAGTTGGCTGGAGTTTGCAGTTGTGATACTGGAAGGCAAGAATTACTTTTACCAGCCGGTATCCCCTAAGTAAACTCCAGCCATTACAAGTTTTTTTTCTCCCAAGAATAACTGCCCGTATTTGTTGGGTACTTTTCACAGCAGTTATTCACCAATTGGAAAAAGCTTCAATTTTTGGCATGCTCTTGAAATTTATTGCAGCAAATAGAAGAATTGGAAGAATTTTTGTTTTTAAAACTGTAATTGTTGGACCAATAGCCCCACCTTCATAGGTTTTCTCAAATCGACTGATGCTTTCAATTGTCGCTGTTGTCGTTTATGTTCCAATTTAGCTTTCCATCAATTTTTAGATCAAAATAAGTATATTGTGTCAATAGATCTATTTTATAATTAGCCAGCATCCAAAGATATTTTACATTGGTTCCAGTAAAGTACATTATTTTAGTTTTGTTACGCATAGCTGCCAAGGTTTCAGATATGTTATGTGTGACATTTTCATAATTTCAGTGTATTTATGAGTGACATTCAATGATTATGAGTGACACTTCCTCACAAGCAAAATCAAGCAATGAAGATGAGGGAAACCTGTAAATATCAGAAATTACACCCGTTTGAGCAACAAGAAACTATAGAAAGATGTTAAAACTGCTGCAAGGACAAGAAATGTAAGGCCACTAACTTCACAGGAGGGACTCGTAGTGATAAATTAATGCCAAAAGGCCAGGAAGATTTAAGTATGTTATTAAGTAAAAGAGCTTGTAAAGAAGTGCACCACAGCTGTAGGATCCGAACCTCAATCAAGGAACAGCCAAACGGCTAGACTGCTGAGCACATTTAGTACAGAACTGTGAGCAGAGCTGTAATTTACAGGCTCAAAATGATGACGCAGCTCTGACTAAATTAAATAAAATTAGGAGATAAATACTTTGGCATTAGTGTGAGTGACAGACCAAGAGCAACCATCGTAGGAGCCCGCTCGGCCATGACGGCTCTCTCAGCAGCTGTGGTCCAGTCTATGCACTTTACATGCAGCCATTGTCTTTGATAACAGTTTTTAGGTACCTCTGTAGATTAGGATTGAAGTTTATGAATTTCAAGTAACATATGATCTCTGTGACAAAAATATGACCTTCCTGAGCTACCCACATAAAATAATGATCTGTGATATGCAGAATACACATTCTTTGCAGCAGGCATTTTAACCCTCTGTGCTACTGGTAAGTCAAAACCTGCACAAGATAAAAAGTTCTGATCTCTCCCCAACAGGAACATAATTAATTACCAGGTTACTAAGTACTTTACATGCAGCTGACGCATTTGATAACTCTTTTTAGGTCATTGTGTAGATTAGGATTGAAATTTATGAATTGTAAAGAACAAAAAGACCTCTTTGAAAAAAGCATGACTCCATGAGATACCCACATAAAGTACTGGTCTGTGAAATGCAGAATACAAGTTATTTGCAGCAGGCATACTAACCCTCGGTGCCACTGGTGAATCAAAACTTGCACTAGACAAAACTCTGATCTATCTTTCATTTACCAAGGAGTCACTGACAGTGCTGGGTAATTCCTTCCTACAACAATCTGTGGGGTCACTCACTGCTGATTGGTGCTCTGACAGTGTTGTGATGTGCTGGAGACAAGACTGGCCCACCTGCAGCTGTAGATTGTAGTCAGGGTGAGAGGTCGTGGTGTGGCAGGCTGTCTTCAGAGTTGTGCTCTACGCCCAGGGCACAAGTCGTAAAAAAAGAAATGGGGGGATGCTGTCACCGGAAGTGACGTCACAAAAGGTGCCGAGCTCCTCGTCCCAGGGAGGCCAAAGAGTGAAGTCCAGCTGTTTGGCAGGGGGGACGGCGTCCCACGGTAAAATAAGTGGGGGGAGGCCGTCCACCCGCGTGGTACCTCGACTCGAGCCCTGTCTACACCCTTAGACACACGGCGCCCACTCTCACCATGATTGGCCCAGCCACCAGTGAGCTTCCATGCCAAGGAGAGGGAAGCACTGTTGAGGAGGTCCTGGTGGTCGAGTAATTATTAATTCTGCCTGTGGCAGAAGCAATTCCTGACTGTGGCAGGAATTTGAAATTCAAACATCCTGCTGCCGCTCAGCTTGCACTGACCAGAAGCCTTTCAGTGAGAGTGTCTACATGTGAAGCGGCTGCTGAAGTTCTGTGAGGGCTGGAGGACAGGAGTGCCCCTCCTGTAGAGTGAAGTTCTATTTTACCCGTGCTGTCAGCTGTCAAGAGCGCACATGCATCATCCTGCGCCAGCCACAACAGAGACCCGTATGGCTGGTAACAACTATGATGTCGGGGGGCTGGTGCCATGATTAAGGTGGCAGAGACAAAATCTGGTCAGCACGCACTGGGCCCAGTGCATGTGTCCGAGAGGCTAATGCCCGGTCCTGGCCATAGCAGACAACTAGTTAGTGGCACTTACTGTAAGCGAGCACACCTGTAGTGCCGGTCTGAAGCTGGGCCGGCCCCAACTGCTCAGACGACTCCCCCTTGCATGGGCTTGGCTGCAGATCTGTGCTGCTGGACTGCAGTGCAGCAGGCTTCTTGAAAGGCACCACCCTTCGGCGGCAGTCCAGACTGGGACGGGGCCCACTGCAGGTTAACAGACTTGAGAGTCTGTCGCATTACGGCACAGTCTGACTGAATCAGTCAACAAATGTGCCATGTGATCAGCTGCAGCCGGGCGCACTTCTCATGTTAACAAACTTGAGTCTGCCCACCAATGTGTGTAGCAAGTGTGCCTGTCCTCTCCTGGATGTCTCTCTCGGCAGTAGCCATTGGTCAGTTCCCCGACTGACTCACTCCGTCACGTGCTGCAACCTGGTTTCCTGACAGTGCTCTGGCTTCACAGCTGAGGCGCTATAAATGCATGACATGGACCACAACACTGATCTGTGTTAGTCTTTTTTTTTTTTGTTTAAGACATTTTTAATCAGTTTTAACAATACATAAAACAATGCCATACAGTAATAATAATGCATGAAATAAGGTAAAACAAGAGGCATATAATAATAAAAAAACAGAATAACCTAGAAGATGAAGGAAAAAGGAGAGAAACGAAGGAAAGAGAAAAAAAAGAAAAGAGAGGAGAAAAGGGTAGGAGGGGATGAGGGAGAGGAGGAAGGAGAGAGGGAGAAGCCAGAAGAAAGAGGAATATATGCTGAGAAAGAAAAACAAATTATGCAGTTAAAGGGGAAGGTGAAGAAGACAGGAAATTAACAAAGGGGAGCCATAGGAGATCAGACTTAAGTTTTAACAATATAGAGGAAGAAGAAGCAACAGCAATCCTATGCTCATCACAGATGAAATTCCACCAAGTAGTAACAGAGAGTTTGGAATTATCTTTCCAGCAAGATAGAATTACTTTGAAAGCAATAGCAAGAAAAAGATCAAGCAATTTAGCATTAGAAGAGGGAACATCAATCTCGTCTGATAAAGAACCTAAAAATACATTCACTAATGTCAATGGTGCAGAACATTGAAACAATTGCATGCATATATTCCAAATAGATTTCCAAAAGGATAAAACTGAGGTGCACTCATACAATTGATGCTTAAGAGTACCTGTTGCAGAAGAACAAGACCAGCATGAAGAAGACAAAGAGGGCGAAAACTTGGAAATACTTACAGGTGTGAGGACAGCCCTTTGATAAATGAAAAAAAGGGATTGTGTAATACGTGCAGCAAGAGAAACTTTGAATAATTTGGACCATAAGCGGTCCCAAACATCAACTGGTAACACAACATTTAAATCAATTTCCCAAGCATCTTCAATAGAGGATTTGGGACGGTCAGTAACATTTGCCATTAATATTTTATAAACAAGGGCAGCTTTGGGTATATGTCGAGAGAACAGAGAATAAAGAGGAGACAAGGAAGAAAAAGAAGGTAGAGCATCAGGTGGTGAGGGAAGCGATAAATGAGATTGTAAGGCATGAGTTATGTTTGTATACTCTTGTAAACACGATGCGGGCAATTGGTAAACATTTTGTAATTCATGAAAAGGGATAATAGAGTCATTTGCAAAGAATTGATACACAAATGAGATTCCCTTCTCTTTCCAGTACTTGTAATAAAAAGACTTGCCCTTATATTTTAGAAACTTATTATACCACACAATGGATGCCAAAAAACACTGTAGGGGAGATAAACCTTTGGAAAATGTGTCCCGTAATAATGATTGGGAGTATTTAATAACTGGGTGTTTGGACAAAAATGTACAGTTGGACATATAGACAATATGTTGAAATGAGAAATCTTGCAACAATGAGCGTTCCAAGACAACCCATCTAGGAATTGGGGAAACGGAAAAGTCATAAGCTAAGGAGAAGGATTGCTTAATCACAAAAGCAGAGTGGTACATTTTGAAGTTAGGAAAACGTACACCTCCTTCGTTTTTGGGGCGGATGAGTTTTGCCAACGCAATGCAGGGGTGTTTGTCGTTCCACAAGAATTTAGAACACAGGGAGTTCAAGCGAGCAAAACAATAGTTAGGTATTTTTATAGGACGCATGGAGACCGTATAGATAATATGGGGCATAATCATCATTTTAATAGTATCCAGTCTCCCCCACCATGACAGGAATAAGGGAGACCAGCGATGAAGAAGGGATTGGAGTTTCTTGATAAGTGAGTCAAACGTAAACTTAAGTGTATCAACTAGGGAGGAGGAAAACCAAATATTTTATTTTGGAAGGGCACCAGGTAAAATCCATTGAGGCAAACATGTATTGGTAACAAACAGCATTTAAAGGTAAGACTTCAGTTTTAGATAAATTAGGTTTATAACCTGAAATTGAGGAATATAAACGAATTTCATCCATGAAATGTGGGAGTGAAGTAACCGGGTTAGCCATGTAGACAAGTATGTCATCTGCATAAGCAGAGATTTTTGTTTCAATAGATGCCAGTTTAAAACCAGTAATATTGGAGTTGTGACGGATGCGCTCCAAAAAAGGCTCAAGGCATAAAATAAATAACAAAGGAGAGAGAGGGCAACCTTGCCTTGTGCCCCTGGAGAGGGGAAAACATCTAGAAAAGTGGTTGTTGACAAAAACACTGGCACGAGGAGAGGAATAAAGGAGCTTGACTAAGGAAATGAAAGAGGGGCCAAAACCAAACCATTGCAAAGTACAAAACATAAATCGCCAATTGATCTGATCGAATGCTTTCTCAGCATCCAGTGACAAGGCTGCTAGGGGAAATTTGAAGGCTTTGCTGTGAGAAATTATGTTAGAAAACATACGAGCATTGTCAGAGGCTAACCTACCTTTGACAAAGCCAACTTGATCAGTTTTGATCAGGAGTGGAAGGAGGGTATCTAGACGGGAAGCAAGAATTTTGGCAAAATTTTTACAATCTTAATTAATCAGGGAAATCGGGCGAAAGTTCTTACATTGGGCATGGTCCTTATCTGGTTTGGGAATGATAATTATGAGGGCATCCAGAAAGGATCAAGAAGCTCTAGCGGGGGAAATAAAGGAATTAAAAAGTTGGAGCGGCTAGGTAAAAATAGGGCATGAAACGTATAGTAAAACTCAATAGGTAAACCATCAGGCCCCGGCGCCTTAGATTTTTTGAGGGAGTTGATGGCCTGAAGAATTCCCAGAAGGGAGATATCATTCTCCAGTTGGGCAAACTCCTCGGGGAGTGAGGGTGGGGAAGGGAGACCATCAAAGAAAGACGCTGAATTGGGATCAGACGGATGGGTGTCATCAGTGTAGAGAGAATGGTAATAATCATGGAAAACTTCCGCAATATCCTCATCAGAGGAAACCAATTTGTTTGTACGTTCATTAAAAATAGGACCAATGGTTTTACGTTCAGATTTGATTTTAAGATAATTTGCTAACATTTTACCCGCTTTGTTTTGGCCCCCATGATATTTAGATTTGATTTTTAAGAGGGTATTGCAAGCTTCCACCGTTGCAATTTTGTTCAAGTCAGATTTTGCCTTAATTAAATGGTGAAGAGCATCAGTAGATTTTGAGGAAAAATATGAGTGTTCAAGTAATTTAATATGTTTAAGTTGGTCCTCATATTTACTTCTATTAGCTTTCTTTTTCTTAGCTACATACGAGATTGTGAAAGCTCGAAAGGCAGCTTTGAAGGCATCCCAATTATTGGGAACAGAAGTGTCTGAGGGGTCATTAAGGGTAAAAAACTCATTAATGAAAGCCGTAACTTCCTTAACAAAAGTAGTATCAGACAACAGGTATGTATTAAATTTCCAACGACTAAAACTGGAGGAAGTTAGGGTAAGATCAAGGGCTGCATAAACAGGGGCATGGTCTGAAATAAAAATAGAACCAATATCAGACTTTTGAAGGGAGGGAAGGAGGGCCTTACTAACCATAATGTAGTCTATCCGTGAGAGAGTATGATGAACATTGTAGAAAAAGGTATATTCCAGGGAATCAGGATTACAAGTCTTCCAAACATCATAGAGAGGGCGCGTGGCAATGGCAGATTGGAAACATCTATGAGACTTATCCGGTTGAAATTTATGTGAGGAAAGTCTGTCAGAAAATGGGTCTAACCACTGATTAAAATCACCAGCTATAACAATATTTGAGCAATCAATATTAGAGATAAGAATTTTAATGTCGTTCCAAAATTTGGGGTCTGGTCGAACCGGCCCATAAATATTTAAGAGGACCAAAGTCTGATTTTGGATCACAACCTTTGCCATTACCCAGCGCCCCTCATCATCATTCTGAGACGATAGAATTTGGACCGACAGACCTTTGTGGAACAAAATCGCAACACCCCCTTTTTTGTTAACAGCAGGAGAGAATACCACTTGACCCACCCAATGCCTTTTCAATTTAGAAGATTCGATATCAGTACAGTGAGTCTCTTGTAAAAAAACGACTTGAGAATTAAGTTTGGATAAATGTGATAATACCTTTTGACGCTTGACAGGGTGTCCAAGACCACGAACATTCCACGTCACAAAATTACACATGACGGAAGGCGAGGATGGGAGAAGCAACTAGGGAAAGACACATGGCCGGAGAATCTCTACATAAAATGACACAACAATAAAAAAAGAAATAGATGAAATATTGGAGCCAAACAACCAGTACATATAGGATAAGAAAGATAAAAACACCCAAAACCACAATATATAAAAATATGGACCAGAGAAATCGACAAAGAGGAAGTAAATTTTGTCCAGTAAGGAAAAAGGATAGGAGTGCACAAGTCAGTGCGGAAAAACAAAGAAGGGGAAAAGAAGTAAGAAAAAGAAGAAAAAGAAGAAAAAGGAGGGAAAGAACAGGAGAGAAATAAGAACACAGATCAAGGCAAAGAAGCCAGGTCTGAGAGGAGATGGAACACCACAACAACATCAGGGGTGGGAGACGCCGATGAGGACGCGGACTCCATCGAGCCACAGAAGAGCAAGAACAGGCAAGGAGAGGGAAAAATCAAGAGATCTCAAGAGAGAGGAACAATACAGAAAAAGAAGCATGATGGATCCAGAGCAATCAGAGAAAACAGAACAGTTCCAAGCACATATGAAACAAATCAGCCATTAATGTCCATATCAGGTGTAGAAACAGACTGAAGATACGCATGGAGCTTCTGAGGGTCATCAAAGGAGCGAGTCTGACCATTGTGCGTGATCTTGCACAGACACGGATGTAGGATACCATATTTAATATTGAGCTGTCTCATTTGTGGGCGAAGATTCAAAAAGTCCTTTCGTCGGGCATTAGTCGCGTTGGAAAGATCCTGTGAGATAAAAATATTATGACCTGACCATATGAGACGACGTTTGAGTCTGGCAGACTTAAGTACAGTCATTAGTTCAGTGAACTCCAGGAATAAAATGATGATGCCACGTGGTTTAGTTGAATTGGGGTTAAGATGACCCAAACGGTGAGCACGCTGGATATTAAGAGGATTAGACGCCGGTTGGAGGTCCAAAAGTTCATGCAGAAATTTACGAACAAAGGACACCATATCCGATCCCTCAATATTCTCCGGAACTCCATATGAGCGTAAGTTATTCCTCCTGTTACGAATTTCAAGGTCCTCAGTGTGGAGCTTGAGCAATTGAATCTCTTTTTCCAGTTGGGGTATTTTAGTCGAGATATCCTGAATATCACCGACGCGTTGTTCCAGGTTGAGAACTTTACCCTCCATAGTGACCCACCTCTCCTCAATCTGCTTGAGCTTCTCATTAGTGGCAGACATAAAGGGTTGTAAACCTCGAACCTCTTCTAGTATAGAGTCCAGAACAGGATTAGGAGATGTATGAATCGGGGAGGGTGGGTCGTTTTTAAGTCTTTTAGGTTTGGTGCCTGTGAGGGATGACTTCGTAGAACTAGCGTCATGAGACATTGTGGCACGCAAAGAGCTCATCCAAGGCAAGGGAGAAATATGACCACTGAGAAGAGCAGTGTAAGTGACTCAAACAGTGTAGAGAGATAATCGTAGGAGCGGAGAATATGAGGATAAAACAGTAAAAGCGCACCAGCACGATAACACCAGCAGCTCACACCCTGATGAGAGACCAAAATCTGCAGTAAAAATGGTCACAATCGTCTCCCAAGCGACATAACGCTCTAAGTCAGCAGAAATGCCATGCAGAGAGGTTAAAGTAAGGCAAAAACTGTAGGGTAGGAATATCCAGGCGAATAAACGCAGTCATGGACGCATGTTGCGCAGGTAGAAATACAAGGACAGACCAGGTTCTTAAAATGGCCGCCGTAGATTCAGAAGCGAAGACGTTGAGGGAACAAGTAGGCAGAAAGAAAGCGGAGCATCATGCACAGTGCCACATTATGAAAATAGAGAAATAGTGAGAAGCTTTACATTACAGGAGTGCTGGATGGTAACCACGTCGGCAGCTGCAGAAGACTGGAGAGCTGGTGTGAGGACGCAGGCACGGCGGCTCAAAATGGCGGCCACCCGCGTCGAGGGTGAAGGAGCAGCTCCGACGACTGTAGCCTCCGAAAACCGGCACCAAAGTCAGTTAAAAAATAGGCAGAGGACGGAGCCCATGTTCCGCTACTGATACCTCGATATTCCGACAGGAATCAGCTAATTTGAGGCATTTTTAGTCAAAAAGCCGCCTGTAGCTCTGCGGAGCTCACGGAGGGTCCGTCTCGACCCATCTGCGCGTAAGCCACGCCCCCCTGATATGTGTTAGTCTAACATCTGATGCATGGTACATGGCAGGGCTGAATTAGTAAGACGTTTTGCTTATTATATTTGCATAAGCAGATGTCTTTGTAACCCCCTTTTGTGTGATTTACAGTAGGACAAGGTCATCTGCATACACTAGGGGTGAGATTCTGTTCCCCAAATTTCGGGTAGGGGAGCACATTCCCAACACATTGAGTTAGTGTTGTGAGATTAGAAAATGTAAAGTGAAAAAAGTAAAGAGACCATTATACAGTTTAAGGCTGTTGTTGGTAAAAACTCTTGGGTTTAGGACTTTACCATTGGTTAATTTAACTTGTACCCATATTTCACTATGAAGCTCAGTTAGTAGGTGTAATAGCCCTAGGTCAGTTCCCCACATTTGTAGTTTTGAACAGAGAATAATTCGGTCTAATTTATGGAAGGCAGTAGATTAGTAAATGAAACATGCAAATAATTTGACATATTTGGTTTCAATTAATCAACAACCCAGGATAGTTAAAATAAAATTGTTTTGTGTAGTAGTGCAAGTTGGTCTAGATCCTGTCTGATTTGTAGGAAATATTTAGTTTGTAAAAGCCCATCATTCGAAGAAGAGGAGATTTTTGGCAAAGATCTTGCTGTCAGCATCTATTAACTCAATCATTAAACAGCTATTTTGAATCCATTTTCAAGTCGTTTTTTAAACAGGTTGTTTATGGATCCTTTCCATGACAGCAGGATCTGCACATAGGGAATCATATTATTGAACAACTGAGATAAAATAGAGCTCCAATTTTTGGAGAGATTTTTATTATGTTCACGAGTGGACCGTTTGGTCAGTCTCAGCTGTCTTTCATGTGGTGTTCGACCTGTTGTGGTGTTAAGTATTTATCATGTCCGTCTATGCAAATAGAATACTGAGAAATGCTTGTATTTGTTCCTCATAAATTAGTGATGTACGCAGCCGCGGCCCATAGAGGGAGTTGCGGTGGGGCGAAAGGCGGGGCGGGGGAGGGGCAGGATGGGGGATGATAAAAACCGGAGTATGGATAATTGGAGGTAAGTAAACAATAAAAACAATTGTTTTATTCATTAAATTGTTTACTTACCTCCGACCATCCATATTCCGGTTTTTAGCATCCCCCACCTTACCCCTCCCTCGCCCCGCCTTCCGCCCCACCGCAACTCCCTCCACGGGCCGCGGCTGGATGTACGTTTTCCAGCTTGCAAATTAAATGTGATGCTCAGATACCTCTTTATATTTTTGTGGGTTGTTACCTATTACTGACCAAAATTTGCAGGCATTCTTAATGTTAATTGCTGATTGTAGCTCGATCCAGGTGTCTTCCCGTATTTTTGCTTTAATGCTATACATTTTCGTTTTGTAGTCTTGTTTAACAGTCTTACTTTCATTAAAGCTCAATTCTGTTTCACTCAAGAGTCTTTGGGGCATATTACAAGGAGATTACGCTAGCAGAACGTCACTTTTTACGACGTTCCGGTGGTGCAATGCCTTGCACCATATTTACAGAGTGGAGTTAAGCCACTTTTTGTGGCTTAACTCCACTTTGTAAATATGGTACCCTTCCACGCAGGTATTTGAGTGAAAGGGGCAGGCAATTGGTGTTGCTGTGGGCGATCGACCACAGCACCAAAAACTAACACATAGCAGATGTTAGAATGGAGCAACGAGGAGAAATACTTGACTTGACCCTCACAATGCAGCAGACATAAAAAGAGCAAAATGCCATTGATTGTTTATGTGCAGGAAGGGACATCTTACTGCACATAAACAATCATTCCCTGCAATGCAAGGACCCTTGCACAACTTGTGCAAGGGTGTCTACGTTGGCAATAAGCAACTATTTTTAGCGCCAGTGTTAGGGAAAACACAGAGGTGCGCCATATTGTTGTAAATACAGCACATGTATGTGTTTTGGAAATGGCGGAGCGTGGAGCTGCAAAATTTGCCACAGCTTCATGGTTCGTCATTTCCTTGTCAATATGCCCCTTAGTGTTTTTTCAGTATTTTCTTCTTTTGAAAATTATTTGAGTTTTTACAGAAGAAGACAAGAAATAAAGATGTTTTTCTTAGGGGGCTTTCCCTCATGGGAATAGTTGCTTTGAGCTGGAAATCAGTAAATACATTTCAGTTACATTTATTCAGAGATATAGGGTTGTTCCCACATCCTGACCAAACAAGAGTCAAATTAACATTTACATAGTTTGCTTCAAATCACTGGTAAAGAGCATGGCTTTGCAGTAAGCACGATTGGTTGTCCAGGTCCAGAATATATACCAAGCATTATGAGCGCTCTCTGCTCTTCTAATAATTTAAAAATCTGTGTATTTGTAAAAATCATCAAGATGCAGAAAAGTATACTCAATTACTCATTTGTTTCCTGCAGGCTGGAATGTATACGATGGTCGTTTGTCATTTGGTGGCCTTCTGTTAAGTTGTCTATTGCCAAGTTTCAGAGTAAAGAATAAATAGACCTTCCACTTAAAGTGGATTTGGAAATGTTACTTTGTGCTTGCAAGATTGTTTGTCAATGATGTTAAACTCAAAGTTTTAAGGACTCGCTTAAAAGATTGAAATTGAAATCTGCGATTAATATAACTTTACCCTCTGTGGTGCAGCCAATTAGAGATGCACGTTTATTGAGAAAAAAAAATGACTTTTTCTTTTTTGTCTTTTCGGAGTAATATTAATTTTAACAACAGTAAGCTTTATACCGGCCTTAAATGTAAACGATACTATCAAAATTGTATTCAATGTGTTTACCGATTAAGTTTCAATCATTCAAGGATAATTGTTAATGTGGTATCTATCTATTTTTTTGTAAACAAAATATGTTGTGCTGATTTCAATATCTGGACAATTTTTCTCCACACTCTTTCAACTGACTGGCTTGGCCCACTATATTTCAAGAAAACTGAACCATAACATCTTGAGCAAAGGTGTTAGAGTTTAATGTAAGGTTAGAAACTTTGTCGGAAAAGATCTGTCCCTGTATTGTTATCATCTCTGCTTCCCAATTTATTTTCCCTCAAGGGAATGTAGGGATGAGTTATCTTTCTTGGTATCATACTGCCTTTAATTAGGGTGATTATCAGGTTGTTGTCCTTAATAGACCTGTCTATTTCTTGTCCTTTTTAATGGTTTGTTTTGTAACTAGTTGTATATTTAGATGATGTATATTTGTCAGTGGTAAGGTTACTGTAGTGAATCAGTACAAAGTAGATTTGAATAAATTCTCCTTTATTCCTCAAGATAAGTAGTGCAGGTAAAAAGGTGCTGCCAGCTTGTAGAAGAACTCAGGACTGACCAGCACTCCAAGTACAAGCATAATGACATACACACATTCTATACATGACCTATAACAATTCTAAGATTACTTAAGAGGTACTATAATAAATAACATTATAAGCATTACTACACATCCTCCCCCTAAAATAACAAAAGAAAACAAAATCAAAATAAGGAATTATTTACAGACAAAATCACTTAAAAATTTTGGAGTGACAACACTTCTACCACTTCTGGTAAGAACCGGAGACTGCACAGCCTTAGAGACAAAAGGATTGTGATCACCTTGAATTTGAGAAGAATCAGAGTTATTACCTTTGGAAGTTTCAGAAAGAGATGATGACAATGAACAAGGCCCTTCACCTGTGTTCTGAGACTCTTCAACCAAAGACCCAGACCCAAGCAAAGGAGTTAAAGGCTGACTAACAATATTGTCTCTGTCAAGAGAATCTGTACTGGAATCAACGGACCCAACTGGAGTCAACCACCAAAAACCATCAACATCACACACATCCCCTTTCTTATTTTTGCGAGAATCAGACCCTCTGGCAAAGGCAATCTTACCCATATGATGAATGGAACCATCATCTAATAAGACGGTATTGCGCATTACTTTAGTAATGGTCTTGGGATCTGAAAAACGAGGTTGCAACTTACCCAATTTCTTGGAAGACTTAACTCTAACTAATTGACCAACCTCAACGCGAGTATCCCTAGTGCCATGTTTTCTATCATAATACACTTTGCTTTTCTCCTGAGACCTGCAAATGTTGTCAGTGACATTGACAGCATTCCAAACATATTCTTTGCTTCTGCCCATCCACACAGGATTCAATTTGGAATAAGGAAATCTGCCCCTCATTAAACTAAAAGGACTCTCACCACACGTTTCATGAACAGTGATTCTATATGACCATAACATTTTATCAAGTTCAGCATACCAATTCTTTCTGTTCTTGTTGGCTAATTGTAAGGTTCCTTTAATGACTCTGTTAACCCTTTCTACAACAGAATTGCCTTGAGGGTGATAAACCGCAGAAAATCTTTGCTTGATACCAGAGGATTCCATAAAAACCTTCATGGTATCAGATTTGAACTGAACACCATTATCAGTTAGAATGGAAGCAGGAAGACCTTCTCTGATGAAACACTCATCCAAAAATGCTATAACAGTTTCCGTGTTTACTCTGTTAACCACTTTCAATTCGATCCATCTAGAAAATAAATCTACTAAGATAAACTTGATAGAATCATCTTGCCACACAATGGGTCCCATAATATCTAACGCTAATTCCTCCCACGGTAATTTGGGACAGTTAAGAGAGGACATTGGAGGATTAAGCGTTTTCTGGCTTTTATCAGAACATTCACATTGCACACAGTCTCGAACAGACCTTTCGATCTCCAAATCAATGCCAGGCCACCAGTACAAAGCTTTTATAACCCTTTTTGTTCTGGATATTCCAGGATGTCCCTCATGGCCCAATGAAATAATCTTTTGACGTACTCCTAACGGTGGTACGAGTTTGTCACCTCGACATAAGAAATCACCGTCAACACTGAGCTCATCTTTGACCTCCCAGAATGGCTTAAATTGAATGTCCTTTTTAGCTAAAACAAACCAACCTTGGTTGATTTTAGTTTTGATTGTTTCAAACACCACATCTTTGCCAGATGCTGAATCCCACTCATCCTTTGATAGGCCATGAGGATCAGAAAAAATTCCAGCAACACAACAATCATTCCAAGCATTCAAATCAATCTCCTTCATTGGCAAAGGTAACCTACTTAAGAAATCAGCGACCACATTCTTTGCACCAGGTACATATTGAATAGTGTACATGAAATCTTGTAGTCTCATGGATAAACGAGCAATCCTGGCTGAAGCTCTGGACAAACCCTCCGTAGTGAGAAGTTTGGTCAGAGGTTTATGGTCTGAACGTAAAATAAATTGTTTACCCCAAAAAAATTTACGAAAATGTTCCATAGACCATACAACAGCAAGAGTTTCGCGCTCGATCACAGAGTACTTTTCCTCACAAGGCGACAAAGAACGTGAAGCGAAAGCTACAACCACTTCATCACCTTGTTGAGAAATCTGTGAGAGAACACTCCCCAAGCCAACTCCACTAGCGTCAGTGGTCAAATAAGTTTTGGCGGAAGGGTCAAAACCTTGTAGCATAGGTGCATTCACTATGGCATATTTGATTTCCTTAAATGCAGCACTACATTTTTCATCCCAAACAAAAGGTGATTTGTTCTTCATCAGAACACGCATGTGAAAAGTCTTCTGTGAAAATTGATTAACAAATTTAGAATAAAATTCAGCTAATCCAAGAAATGATCTAAGTTCATCCTTGGACTTAGGTTCAGGTGAGTTCACAATAGCCTCAACTAACTTCGTCTTAGGTCTTATACCTTCATCACAAATTTCGTGACCTAAGTAAGTAACAGAGCTCTCCGAAAATTTACACTTGCTGAGCTCTCCAACTAAACCATTATCAGCTAAAACCTTCAGAACTTTTCTCAGGAGGCTGTCATGGTGATCTTTATCTTTTCCCATGATTAAAATATCATCCTGGAAAAAGATTACCCCTTTGATGTGTCCAAAAAGGTTGGTCATAAGCCTCTGAAATACTGCCGCAGCAGAGGCTAAGCCAAACGGCATTCTTTTAAATCGAAAACATCCAAATGGGGTAGCAAATGATGTTAGATGTCTACTGTCAGGATCAAGAACAACCTGATGGTAAGCTGCTGACAGGTCTAAGGTGGAAAATATCTTTGCATCTTTGGTTAAGGACAACATTTCATCAATGCGTGGAAGTGGATATTGATCAACTAAAATTTGACTGTTCAAATATCTCAAATCCACACATAAACGGGCCTTACCATTGGCCTTGCGTGCGACGACCAATGGCAAAACCCATTCAGCCGCCTCAACAGTCTCAATAATATTGGCATTTAACAATTTATCCAATTCGGATTTAACCTCATCCCTAATGATGAGAGGAATATTCCTAGCTTTGTGAAATTTTGGAACTGCATTGTCTTTTAACCTGATTTGATGTGTAAAACCTTTAAGTTTGCCAATAGTGCCAGTAAAAACAGAAGGAAACTCATCAACCACCCATTTCTTGGTGTCTTCACTTATGCAGGAAACCAAAACTTGTTCCTTACTGTTGGGATCTAAAATTATGTGTAGACTTTTTTGATCCCTCCAACCTAACACTGAAGGACCATCCTTAGAAACATAAAGTTTGCAGGTGGCATGCATCCCTTTAAACTTGAAAATCAAGAGCCTGAACCCTAGAATCTCAATTGTGTTGTCAGTATAACTAACAGGTGAGATATCAGAAGGTTCTAACCAACTTCCAATTTGGTTAACAAATTTCTGATCCCAAACATTCTTGTTCACAATAGTGTAGGGTGATCCAGAATCTGCAGCAAGCTGTGTGATGACTCCACCTAATGAGACTAGGCATAAGGGTTTACTGGAGTCAATATCAGAAATATTTAACACTACTTTTTTTTTAACTACATTCTGCACCATTAGCACTTCTTCATCAGAAGAGGAGGTACACTCCTGTGCTATCTCTTGAATGCAAGCAATCTTACCTTTGGAATTTTTAAAGACTTTCTTCTTACAGACCTTAGCAAAATGCCCCATAACCCCACAATTCAGACATTTAGTGTTCTTAGCTGGACATTTAGGATAATGAGCAAGGTGAGAGTGACTACCACACCTATAACACACTGGTTCAGAAGTTTTCTTATAGTCAAAATTTTCCTTTCTAGAATTACCAGACCTGAAATCTTTGCTACTTTTAACAAAAGATTTCCCTTCAGAAATTTTGTTTACACGTTCAGTTTCCTTTTTCTCAGTGGAAAGAGAAGCTTTAGCACAACGTTCTGAAAGTTCATCTTTTTTCACCATGGCGATAATTTCTTTCAAAGGTCCATCACCTTCAACCCATAACTTGTTTTGAATGGTTTTAGTTTTAGTGTACATGACAATTTGATCACGAATGAGATCATCATGAAGTTGAGCAAATTTGCACTTAACAGCTAATTTTCTAAGTGCAGAAACGTAATCCTCTACTGATTCGGATTTCTCTTGCTTACGTTGAAAGAAAGAATGTCTGGTGACAGCAATGCAAACACATGGAGAGAAATAATCATCAATATCCAAAAGTGCTGAATTGAAAACATCAATGTCACCCGCAGATCTATCAGTCTTGTCCAATTGATTGTAGATTCTTAATCCTTCTGGGCCAAGACCTAATAATAAAATCCTTTTCTTCCTTTCAGGAGTGAAAAGTCCACTCACATCCTCAAGATTTGCAACATAGTTCAAGAAACATTCTTTCCAATCTAACCAAGCAACAGGAGGATCACCAGGAACAACTAAAAACTCTCTGGGAGCATTTAAGTTCAAGCCATGTACAGGCTTTTCACTAGATGTAGTGGCATTGTTAGTGTCAGGCATAATGAAAGAAGAAAAGTAATATGTATATCACTGTATATCAGTTTTATCTTATTTGAGGAGGAGAAAGAAAAAAAAATAATTGCAGGCAGCACCTTAACTTAAACAAGTTTTGAAATTGTATATAAATAACACTAAAGAAAATCGTTGATAAATACCACACGAAAAGCAGTTGCCCGTGTCCAGATTCAAAACGAAGTGAAATGCGATGAAATGCGAGAAATCGGCAGAAAACCAATCCAAAATGGCCGCCGGCGTGACCTTACGTGGGGTCGTACCCACAATGCACTGCACCGGTTGTTGACGTAGGTATCAGTGACGAGTGGTGCAATGACGAACAGCAACAAAGAAAGGTTCTTTGAGAAAATGCCGCGTTGTTTGAATTCGCTGGAGCAGGAGCGGAGACGCTGCAGCGGTTTGTCAAACGGCAACGTTTGAAAGATGCCGGCACAGACGCTGGTAGGAAATCAAACAAAGTTTCTTCTTCTCTTTTTTTTTTTTTAAATAATAAATGAGAATCTCACCGCAATTGAAGTGAAGCAGTTCTGAAGAGAAACAGGAAGTTTTTCTTTAAAACGAAGAGTTTTGTTAAATCCGGAGACAGGCAATTGTACTGTTGAATGAAGCAGGATCACAAAATCTTCATTAAATTAGCGGTTTCCCTCGTCGCCAAATTTGTAGTGAATCAGTACAAAGTAGATTTGAATAAATTCTCCTTTATTCCTCAAGATAAGTAGTACAGGTAAAAAGGTGCTGCCAGCTCGTAGAAGAACTCAGGACTGACCAGCACTCCAAGTGCAAGCATAATGACATACACACATTCTATACATGACCTATAACAATTCTAAGAGTACTTAAGAGGTACTATAATAAATAACATTATAAGCATTACTACAGTTACTAAGTGGAAATTGATACTTTTCTTGGTACACCTGTTTAAGGATGATACCCCATTTGGCAAGATAACTTTTCTTGGAGCAAATACTATTTTAGAAGGTTTCTTGTGTCCCATGTTTTGCAAGTAATCTCTTTCGTCCTGGGTTCATAACACTATATAAACAATATGCCTACTAAGGGCCCGATTCCGATCTCGTTCGGAAAGCATTGGGACCGAATCATTTCTGGAATGCTTTCCGCATGACTTGGGTCTGGGGAGTCCGACCGAAAAAGTACAATGCATTTGAATGCATCCGGATATGATTTGGTGAGACTCCCATTGACTTCAATGGGAGCCTGTGTACTGAACGTGTACAAAGACTCGAATTGTCAAAAGCGGTGGATGGGGATTCTCGTGCGCCCTGTGGTGGGCACCCCATGGTGCCTGCCACACTGTGCATGGCCGGGAAGAGAGGACCCATGGGTATCCCCACGGGCCCGATTTGGAGGGCCCAGGGTGGAGGAGGGCCTGCTACCAGCCCCCAAAGACTGAAACCGGCAGCTTTTTCAATACAGGCACACCGACTTGTGAAGGCTGTCCGAATCATTCATCGTACCTGCTCACTTGGAAAGCCTTGTCCATTGAGCTGTACGATTCGGCTCCGGAAGGCTCTATCTCTCCGAAAGCCTTGCAGAACCGAGTCGGTCGTCAGGCTTTCAAGGCATCGTACTTGGTCATTCGGAACTGTGAACAATGTGGTCGGGAACAAGGGCTCTGGATCGGTTAAGGCAATTCCGCACACGATTCAGAGCCCTTCCGAACGAGATCGGAATCGGCCTCTAAGTCTTTACATGGTATTTAATTCAGGTTGTCAAACAACAACATTAGTTACTGAATATTTTGCCTATTTAATATGTCATTCTTGCCTTACGGTTGATTTATTGGGCAATGGTCAAGTTGAGCAGGTTCAAGGTTGTTAGATTTAGAGTCAGCCGCTCAAATTATGTTTAGAGTTGTTGTAAGTTTGTCCAGAATACTAGTAGCAGTAGGAATTCGGACAGATCATTTACATAGTGATATGTGAGGTGGACACCTACTCGTTTGAAACATGCAGATTTTATTCATAAATATTCCTCAAGCAGAAATAATGCCAGTAACTGGAAGCCCTGCAGCCTTTCCCCACATGAATGTGTCATATGAACGACCTCAATGGATAGGATTGTGCAAGTAAGCAATGGTGCACCTCTGAGGCAGCCACTCTTGGTACTTCAAACAAATAAAGGTTACTAATTTATGTATTTACTTAATCATGTAATTATATATAAATTTTATATATAGTGCACACTTAACCCATTTTGACTTCAGAGCACTACACGCTCAGAGCGCTGCAAATACATGGAGTGAATGACAGAACTCAGACTCTAGTTTTCACATAATAATTATACTTGGAAAGAAATAGTGTGTTGTTGTTGTTCTTTGCTCTCCAGTATGGCGATGGTATGCTCAAAGAGCAATGTGGTCCAATGATTGCAGGTCGTGTGACCATGCACCAATCTTGTATTGATGTGTGTAGTCAACACGAAGGAAGGTTGCTCTCAGAATAATATATAGGTACATCTACATTCATGCAACTGTAATTACACAGTAATTTGTTATACTGTGGGATCATGCACAATTCCCCCCCCCAACCTTGCCACACAGCCTTGGCATTAAAACACACAGAATCACCCTAAATAGTACCCAGTCAGCTGTATTTCCTGTCCCATGTACTGTACCAATTGCACAAAAGAACACATTCAATAGTATGTGAGACAGCAGATTTACTAAATTATAGCACAATGCAGTGAATCAACCAAAGTTTCTGTGCTGTGTTATACTGGGAGGAGAGAGCAGCTTAGAGCCATATTTGCTAAATATGGCTGGCTGCTGCTCTCTTACCCTGCACTAGTGCACACATGGGCTTCCTACCACCACACAAGCACCTTTGCACTATAGGACGAAAGTATATGTCTGATGTCTTCCATAGATTTTGAAATAGTAGAGTAACTTTCCAATACAAAATGCTATACCCAGGCAATTTTTTACATATTTCACACATTGAATGTGTGCTGTACAGTGCAGCAAAATGAAAAATGAAAAGAGTTCCGAATCTGCACCTGCCTCAAGGAGGCATTATTTTTTATGCAAAGCTTGGTCTGACAATTTTTTATTTTTTTTTAGGGGGGGGGTTAGTGTGATATCTGTGTATTGTGTCTCTTTACTTTGAATGTTATTCTTGTTTGTATTTGAATCATATCCTGTGTCTCCTGCCTGCCTGGTAGAATGTAGAATGTATACTTTCAAAGACTTTTGGACCTGTAAGCAGGCTGGAGACCGGAGTGGGTGGAGTTTCCCGTTCTCCTGGAATAAACTTGAAGTTTCATCTACTCTCTGGCATCCTTGTAATATTGAATCAACTCTGACTACACTGTCAAGCATCCAACTATCACATCTTTAAAAAGCTTCTAGTCATTAAGGTATGGCACACAGAAACACGGCAAAACCTATTGGACATTACTGATTCAATGTAATAGATCACTTTAGACCAGAGATTCTTAAACTGGGGACTGCAGACTTCTGGAAGTCTGTAACACGTATTCAGGAGTCTTGGACTATTTAGAAAATGAAACATTATTAAAAGATCTACAAGGTATTTATACATAAAGAAGTAAAATAAAACATTTTAAAACACTCTGTAAAAGTGAAGGAATTTGAAATTGGAAGCTAAAAAGGTGTGTATCCTTACCTTGATTTGTGGGAGCGGCACAACTACATCAAACAGAACGTTTCGTTTCATAAGCTTTATTCGATTATTCAAAAAAACAATCATAAAAGCACACAGAATCAAAAAGACATATTAAAATTGTGACAGGTTAAAAGAATTACAATATATTACAGACAATAAGGGCAACTCGAGTAAATACAGTTTTATAGGGCTAGCAGCAACTAATTATACAAAGACAATGTTAAAATTCCAGGCTTTTTGTAATGGACACTGATTTTTAAATAAAAGTTGCGGTAAAAAAACAGATATCCGGGGTAGCAAGTGTGAAAAGTAATCTCATGGCAGTAGCAGTAGTGGACACACAATATTTCTTAAAAAGGGGTTTGAGATAACAAATACGACAGTGCATGTACAGTGGACAAATTAGCATAAAGTGCAACGTGCTTTGTTTAGTGATACCATCACAGGGGCAAGGTGTTGAGGTATAGATTTTCATCTTTGGGAATGCCACCAGATTATGGACAATGCCTAATCTTAACCTAGTAAGAACAAACTGGTGAGATTGTTTGGTAATTACTTTTAGATACTCAGGCAAGCCATAACCTTCCTCATGATTGGAGAAATAAAAGACATGGGTAGTAAAAAGGCTACATTGTTCTTTGCGCCTGTTGGATTTCTTCTCCAGAAAAACACCTTTAACCACCTGTTTAGGTATATTGATGGCACAAAAGGGGTCACTAAAAATGTCCAGGTCAAAAATTTATTTGAAGGAAGTTAAAACATAATTTAACCATGGGATCTTGTGGGCTTTGTCCAGGCGCAGACAATCTCGGATTATGCGCCTGGTAAACTCAGTTTCGTCCTTAGCCCAAATGGACCTCCATGTCATAAGGGGTCTTAAACCTGTTAGGTCCGTCAAGTATTTCAACCCCACCTCTTTATGGATCAGTTCAGTGGATGCCGAGGGGGGGAGACAGAGGAGTCTCTTTAGGAATAGGTTTTCGGCTATTTGCAGGTCTCCTTGATTACAATGACCCCACACTCCTGATCCATAAAGGGCAATCGAAGCGCATCTGTGCCGGTAGACGTTCAACATGTCAGGGATGCGACGACTGCCTAGTTTAGAAGCGAAGCGGAAAACTCCTGAGGATCCCTTACCCATCTTGGCCTTGACATTGAGTAACTCCGGTGCCCATGACCCCCTATTACTAAACGTTATGCCTAAGTAACAAAATGTGTCCACTACCTCGATTCGATGTTCCTTGAACTGAAATAATTTGAGGTGGTTCACCTTTTTCCCCACATGCCATAATAAAAGTCTTGGAGTAATTAATTTTTAGTTTCCTCCCTTGGATAAAATCATAAAAGTGGTTCATAAGTTTTTGTAGACCTATTGGAGTTCTCGAAAGTAGGACAGTACCGTCTGCATAAACCAGTACCGGTATAGATTGACCCTCGACTTGGGGAGCGTCGGCTTGGACCATCTTCAAGTCGGACTCCATTGAATTTATAAAAAGGGAGAAAAGTAACGGGGCCAAGACACAGCCTTGCCTGATGCCATATTTAACATTAATCTTCTTCGTGCATTCCCCCGCATGCCCAAAACGGATCTGGGCTGACAGCTTATTGTAAAGTCTAGCTAAAAAATGGATTATTGCTGCCGGGGCTCCCATTCCAAGTAGGGTGGACCACAGGAGAGTATGATCCACCAGGTCAAAAGCACTGGAAAGGTCTGCAAAGCAAAGAAATAAAGAGCCCTGTTTAGCTTTAGTGTAATTCCCTATAATGAGGTCTAAATTAATACACTGCTCGATTGTGCCGAGACCCTTCCGGAAACCATATTGGGAGGCTGCGAGGATATTATTTGCTTCTGCCCAATCCTCCAATCGTAACAATAAGACCCTGCTCATAATTTTTAGCGAGGAATCCAGAAGGGAGATAGGGCGGAAGTTCTTAGCCTCTCCTCTATCTCCCTTCTTATAAATCGGCAAAATTATTGATTCGCTCCAGGTAGAGGGGGTACTATCCATAACGCAGGCGTTAAACACTTGGGTCAGGAGGGGGCTCCATAGTGCCAGATCTGTTTTATACATATCAACCGGACCTCCGTCTGGTCCCGGGGCCTTCCCTCCCTTGCTGTTGCGCATGGCGTTATCTACCTCTTGTAATGTTATCCCCAGGGGTTGTTTAGGTCCGGAAATATCGGCACTAATACCAGCCTGACCCTCTCCAGCAGGATCAAAAATTCCTGTAAAGTATTGAACCCAGCTATCCTCACTAACCTGGGCTGTCAGAACAGGAAATTCCTCCTTTTGGAGGAATGGGCTGTTGACAGTACTCCAGAATAACTTACTGTCACGTAGCTCCGCCGCTTTGGTCAGGTTGTCCCAGGCTTGTTCCCTAAGTTCCTGTTTTCTACGGGTCAACTGGTTTTTATAGGACACCCTAAGGAGTGTAACGGCATCCCTGTCTCTAGGGTGACTCGACAAAGCACTCTTTAGTTCTTGTAACAAATTCGTGCAGGCTCTGTCGAACCATCCTACAGCAGCCCTCTTAGATATACCCTTAGCAATAGTAAGGGACCGTTTGATTATATCGCCAAGTCTCTCAAAATTAGTAATAATGCACCCAGGGGTTGCATCAACATCAAGGCAACGCAATAGCTCTTCTGAACCTGCTCCCACTATTTTCTGGAGCAGTTTATCTGAGTTGTCCCCACACCATTTTATCCTAATACCATTTTGCCTGCAAGGGGTAATATCATCAACAATCCTGCGCTTAGAGCTAGACATAGTCCCCCAGATGGAAATCGACATGGTAGTGGCATTGTGATCACTAATGCCAAAATCAACTATGATGGGGCCCGTACATAGTGGGGCAATATGCACCGATAACAACAAGTGGTCAATAACGGAGGTTGAATTCCTCCCAACAAAAGTCGGTGCAATATTACCGTCTTTGTCCGCTGCAGGTTGGTGGATCAACAGATCAAAAGTTAACAAAAGGGTATTAAGGGAGTCGCCATAAGGAGAGTGAGTAAAATGAGCCCGATTCTTCCCATTATCGCCATCACACCCACATACATTTGTAAAAGAATTGGGGCAGGTCCGGATATTAAAATCCCCTCCCCAAATAATATCATAAGGCTTGTGAATATCTCCACTGATTTTTATTACAGCTGTCTCAAGTTCATCTACAACATGGGTGCTAGTAGGACCAAACAAATTGTTGTAGTGGTTGATTAACAGAGCGTCACGGCCCCCTCTTTGTTCTAACCTTAGAATTTGCGAGTGAGATCCCACAATAGTGTGGGATCTTACACATACTGGAAAGTTCACGGACAATAAAATTACAAGGCCACCCTTTGCCCCACCCATGTTGGACTCTTGTGCTAAACAATTGTATGCCACAAAGCCATCAAAGTGGATGTCTGTCGTAGACCAGGTCTCCTGAAAACAGAGGATGTCAAACCCGGAGATGGATTCCCTCCAGCCCAAGGATGACATCCTCTGTCGCCAACCGGCGATATTCCAGCTCACCATCTTGAAGCCAGGGGGACAAAAAGTAGACTCATCAAACCCAAGAACACTTGGGGGCACTAGAGTAGTAAGTGGCTCCTCAGATAAATCCAAAGGGATTAATGGGTTAGAGTTATCAGCTGGATCAATTTCCAGGGGAAGCTATAGGGGATCAATGGTGATGAGGGGAGGTGACTTTATGTGGACTACAGCCATCGGCCGGTGCTCTGCAGGGGGTGATTCGAATAACTTAGCCTCTCCAGCCATAAAGCCACTATCAGTATAAGAGGGGGGAAATCTTGGGTCGTGGGCAGGGGAAAGTAGTCAGTCCACTCCGTCTAGACCATCTAGACAGCTGTACCGATTGAAGTCACAAAAGGGGGCAAACTGGGGCAGCATGGCCGAGCTTACATCATGACGTCTATATCTACCCCTCCGCTCAACTCTGGTCCATTCATCTCTACCTCTACCAAAGTTCATATGATTGGGTGGAAAGAAGAAGGACACTGGAAGGGTCTGGATAGTAGAGTCAGAAGACCTAATAAAATCTCTACAGATATGCAAAACGGTTCTAGGGTCTCTAAAACTAACCGTTATGCAGTCGCCGTTTATGGTTTTGGCTGTTTTACCCAGCCAGGGCACCCTCCTGACCATAATGATTTCATTGTGGAGGTGAGCCGGAAGCGGTCTATTCCAATTGAGCCACCTAACAACTTTGCTTTTTAGGGAGTTGAAGGTTTCTGCTTCTCCAGCTTCCAACACAGGGGCTCCTGCTAGGACTACCATAAGGCGGTTTGCTTCAGGTGGAAGATCTGGCAAGCGGGGTCTAGGGGCTCTATGTTCATTTGCCGGGGGATCGATTTGACCTTTACCAATTAATCCAGTTGCATTAGCATTAATTGGTTGTAGTCCAGAGATTTCTTGCGTGGGGATAATAAAGTTACCTGGGTAGAGTCCTGAGGGCCTACTAAGGGGCAGGTTAAATTTAAAGCCTCTTTAGCTGGTAGGGGACCAGGAATTGTATGGGTAGTTGGGGGGGTGCTCAGGTTACTGGGCTTGACGGAGTTAGCCAATATAGCGGTTGTGACTTTCTCAATATTTGTCAGTCTGAGTTTTATGTGCTCCATTTTAGCCACTAAGGGGAATAGAGTCGCTTTAAATAAAGCACCCAATCTTTCGTATAATGTGTCATTGCTAATCAAAGGTTGGGTTGGACTAATTGGGGGGAGGGGGGTATCATGTTTTAGCTTAGCTGATTTAGACTTTCTACCAGATTTCCTGTTATAAGTCCGCTTGCGTCTTACAGTAGCCCCTTCGTTGACCCCCAATGACAGAGTATTATGAGTAGTCACTTCAAGTTCAGGAGAGGAGGGAACAATATCATTGGGGACTAGGGTATGTTCGGGGGATATTACATTAACCAACAAGTCCATGTCCAATGAAGTCTGAATGTCGACTTCCGAAATAGTAGCATGATCGGCCACATCGCTGGTAACAGAATCGACGGGCCTTTCAGGGCTTTTAGCATTGGCTAGTGTTCCCAAGGAGGATCTCCTGAAAGCCGACAGTTCTTTGGACAGGCTTTTTTCAATGTCTAGGACTGTATTGGCTCTAATAAGGAATTTTTCCATGCCCCCAACTGTTGACCCTCCGGCTAGCGGGGTCTTACTCCTCATTTCGTGTCCAGCCATAATGGGCTGGAGCAACTTGCAAAGATGGGGGACAACAATAACAAGAGGGGGGCCCGGTCCGGTCAAGAACGGTCACGAACGGGCACAAACAGGCCCGTCCTTGGCCAGGGCTTTGCCCGGCGCCGACCCGCGCGCGTCCCGCGTGCGCGGTGGGTGGAGGAACTATAAGGAAGTGGGCGGGAATAGTCTCCAGGTGCGGCCGGTTGTGCGCCGCACTGTCCTCTGGGACTCGCAGTCCCGCTTTCAGCGCTGTCCAAGATGAATTTCCCCCAAAGCGCCGGTCAGGTCACACGGAAAAGCCAGGGAAACAGTCTCTCGCCTCTGCCCTCACGCCTCGACTGCGAGCGGCAGAATCTATTATGAATGATTGGATGCCCCAACTCAAGCACTGGTATGTGCGAATAAATTAGAGCATGCGTTAGGTGCAAAAGCAAAACTATATGCTATGCTATAGAATGGTGATGGATTAAACCCAGATCAGTTGACTGGGGGTGAGTGTTTGATTTGTTCAAACGCTCCGTCCATCATCCCCTTTTGTATCGCTTTGTTCGCCCTAAGTGTGGCAGGGTATGCTCAGACGTGAGTCCCTTGTTCACTTGGCCACTGGATTAAAGATAGCCTGGCTGATGAGGATTATGAATCCAAAACCGGTCCCAGGATGCTTGTTTCCGGTCCAGGGAAGATATGGCTTGGCAGTTCGGGCTGTACTGTTCCCATGAGGCACAGGGTCAGACTGATTTGCATATAGCCATGTCTGTACTGGGGTGGCTGAGTGAACTAAAGAATGGTGATGGATTAAACCCAGATCAGTTGACTGGGGGTGAGTGTTTGATTTGTTCAAACGCTCCGTCCATCATCCCCTTTTGTATCGATTTGTTCGCCCTAAGTGTGGCAGGGTATGCTCAGACGTGAGTCCCTTGTTCACTTGGCCACTGGATTCAAGATAGCCTGGCTGATGAGGATTATGAATCCGAAACCGGTCCCAGGATGCTTGTTTCCGGTCCAGGGAAGACATGGCTTGGCAGTTCGGGCTGTACTGTTCCCATGAGGCACAGGGTCAGACTGATTTGCATATAGCCATGTCTGAACTGGGGTGGCTGAGTGAACTAAAGAATGGTGATGGATGAAACCCAGATCAGTTGACTGGGGGTGAGTGTTTGATTTGTTCAAACGCTCCGTCCATCATCCCCTTTTGTATCGCTTTGTTCGCCCTAAGTGTGGCAGGGTATGCTCAGACGTGAGTCCCTTGTTCACTTGGCCACTGGATTCAAGATAGCCTGGCTGATGAGGATTATGAATCCGAAACCGGTCCCAGGATGCTTGTTTCCGGTCCAGGGAAGACATGGCTTGGCAGTTCGGGCTGTACTGTTCCCATGAGGCACAGGGTCAGACTGATTTTCATATAGCCATGTCTGAACTGGGGTGGCTGAGTGAACTAAAGAATGGTGATGGATTAAACCCAGATCAGTTGACTGGGGGTGAGTGTTTGATTTGTTCAAACGCTCCGTCCATCATCCCCTTTTGTATCGCTTTTTTCGCCCTAAGTGTGGCAGGGTATGCTCAGACGTGAGTCCCTTGTTCACTTGGCCACTGGATTCAAGATAGCCTGGCTGATGAGGATTATGAATCCGAAACCGGTCCCAGGATGCTTGTTTCCGGTCCAGGGAAGACATGGCTTGGCAGTTCGGGCTGTACTGTTCCCATGAGGCACAGGGTCAGACTGATTTTCATATAGCCATGTCTGAACTGGGGTGGCTGAGTGAACTAAAGAATGGTGATGGATTAAACCCAGATCAGTTGACTGGGGGTGAGTGTTTGATTTGTTCAAACGCTCCGTCCATCATCCCCTTTTGTATCGCTTTGTTCGCCCTAAGTGTGGCAGGGTATGCTCAGACGTGAGTCCCTTGTTCACTTGGCCACTGGACTCAAGATAGCCTGGCTGATGAGGATTATGAATCCAAAACCGGTCCCAGGATGCTTGTTTCCGGTCCAGGGAAGACATGGCTTGGCAGTTCGGGCTGTACTGTTCCCATGAGGCACAGGGTCAGACTGATTTGCATATAGCCATGTCTGAACTGGGGTGGCTGAGTGAACTAAAGAATGGTGATGGATTAAACCCAGATCAGTTGACTGGGGCTGAGTGTTTGATTTGTTCAAACGCTCCGTCCATCATCCCCTTTTGTATCGCTTTGTTCGCCCTAAGTGTGGCAGGGTATGCTCAGACGTGAGTCCCTTGTTCACTTGGCCACTGGATTCAAGATAGCCTGGCTGATGAGGATTATGAATCCGAAACCGGTCCCAGGATGCTTGTTTCCGGTCCAGGGAAGACATGGCTTGGCAGTTCGGGCTGTACTGTTCCCATGAGGCACAGGGTCAGACTGATTTTCATATAGCCATGTCTGAACTGGGGTGGCTGAGTGAACTAAAGAATGGTGATGGATTAAACCCAGATCAGTTGACTGGGGGTGAGTGTTTGATTTGTTCAAACGCTCCGTCCATCATCCCCTTTTGTATCGCTTTGTTCGCCCTAAGTGTGGCAGGGTATGCTCAGACGTGAGTCCCTTGTTCACTTGGCCACTGGACTCAAGATAGCCTGGCTGATGAGGATTATGAATCCAAAACCGGTCCCAGGATGCTTGTTTCCGGTCCAGGGAAGACATGGCTTGGCAGTTCGGGCTGTACTTTTCCCATGAGGCACAGGGTCAGACTGATTTGCATATAGCCATGTCTGAACTGGGGTGGCTGAGTGAATTAAAGAATGGTGATGGATTAAACCCAGATCAGTTGACTGGGGGTGAGTGTTTGATTTGTTCAAACGCTCCGTCCATCATCCCCTTTTGCATCGCTTTGTTTGCCCTAAGTGTGGCAGGGTATGCTCAGACGTGAGTCCCTTGTTCACTTGGCCACATATGTTTTAATCTAGTATATGTGAATATTGATGTATATAAGTGAGTATATGTGAGAGTAGGAGATTGTAAGAGTTCCTGTTTAAACAAGTATGTGTTTCTATAAGTGATTGTTAAAGAGAGTAAATATGTGTAAGCTTCCTTAGAAGTAAGTTGGTAGTGAGTGTATAGCTGTATATGCAAATAAATGGATGTTCAATAGTTTATTTGCATGTGTGAGTATGTGTGTGAGTAACTTTTGGATGAGTGTCGGTGTGTAACAGGATGTATAGGTGTATCACTACATATGATGAGTGAGTATATGTATGAGTGACTATATAGAACTGTTGGTGAATGAGTGGATGTGTATATAGATGGTGGAATTATTGAATTGGTTGTTATAACTGGTATGGGTATCTCCATTTTTTTGAAAATTTTAGTTTCTATTTCTGAATATGTGTTTCAAGGGTTACATTACAGTGAAAGGAGGTCCGTCACTCTGTCACAAGGATGGTGTCATCAGTGATGTCATGAGTGATGTCACTGACCATGTCATGAGTGATGTAATATGTGGCGTCATCAGCAGTGCATTGCACGCGGAAGTTATAGTGAGTCGAACTAACTATAACGTGGGAATTTCAATGGTTTTATGCGAGTAAAATTTCCAGCTGACTATAACTGGTGTGAAACCTATGGTTTTTTCAGTGAATTTCATAGGTTTTTTAAATGCTACTTCCTAACTATAACTGGTGTGAAACCTATGGTTTTTTCAGTGAATTTCATAGTTTTTTTTTAATAGCAAATCTCTATAGCTATGAAATATAATATTTTTTATAATGAATTTTATATTGTATATTTTTGTAATACTATTTTTTTAATGTATATTTTTCCCTTTTTTTTAAAAAAAATGTTTGCCCTGGAGCGCTCCCGGTGCGCGTACCGGTGAGCGCACCGGTAAGCGCAGTCTTGCGGTGCGCCCCGGTGCGCGTACCGGTGAGCGTCCCGTTAGCGCTATTGCCGCGAACGAAAACAGCATTGTGACGTATCGCGTACCCGCGACGCCGCGGGTCATAAGACACGTATTGCGGACCCGCGAAATGCGTCTTATGACGCGCCACGTAAGCGCCCCCGGAAGCGCCTACATTCGCGCTGCGTAAGCGCCCCCGGAAGCGCTCCGGAGCGCGTAACGTAAGCGCGTCATGCCATGTGACTTTAAAATAACACTTTTCATTGGTTCAGAACATTTTTTTTTCCAAATATTGAGAAACCCACCCATTTCTCTCACTATTGCTTTGTACTTGGAGAGAGCAAGAGGTGTTCTGTGCATTATCTGCTTCTCAAAGTTTCCTGATCTACAGCAATGACTGAAAGGGAGTCATCCAGCAATGATTCTGATGGTTTTTTGCCTGAGGACCCTCCTCACCACAAAAAAAAGGACCACTTCATTTGGAAATGTTTTGACATCCCTGAAGGAAAAAAAAAGGTTAATGCTGCTAAGGTAACCTGCAAGATATGTGGCACTATTTTATCCAGAGGCAATCCTAATAGGAAATATAGCTTTGGAAATGCCACTTTAATTAGGCATGTCCATAGAATACACCCAAATAACTATGCCAGGGAGAGTGTCAGGGACCTGGCACGGAATTTACCAAGAGATGGCGGCAGCACCTCCACTGGTGGAGCAACACCGTCAGGAACACCACGTGGAAGAATGGTCCCTAACATGCAGCCGATCTTTGCAGGCATAAAATTTCTATGCGTGGACTGTGATGAACTGCTCTGTTATGGGGAGCAGAGCGTTGAACTCATTGCTATGAAGAGACAGGAACACCGCTGCCCTCCCCGTCCCTAATTTTTCACAATTTTTTTCTCCCGTTGAGCAGTTTTGGAATCCCTGTTTTTGTTTTTCCCCTGAAAAAAATCCCCAAAAAATATAAAATCGTTATAAAAAAGTATAAAAAAATATAAAACAACAAAAAGAATAAAAAAAACAGTTCTTTTCAGAACTACCTCCAATTTATAAAAAAATGCTACATTTTTTAAAAACTCTGTCATTCTTTTTTCTCCAGGGTATGCTCCCCGGTACGCTCCCCGGTACGCTCCCCGGTGCGCGTACCGGGCGCTCCCGCCGCGAAAATCGAAAAAAAAAATGTTTCCCCCGCGGGGCCATTTTATGGCCCCCACATCAAACCTAGGGGTGAGGGGGGGTCTACCCTGCCCCCTTTTGGTCATTTCCCCCTTTGTTTTTGCCACCTCTTGTGTCTCGATCCTACCAAGACACAAGATGGCGGCCGCTCCGGACTGTTTGGAATGTTGACAGACACCCGAGAGCCAATCAGCTTTCCGTTCGCGTACTCGCTTAGCGCGCTGGGGCTCGCCCCGGTATGCGTACCGGGGCGTGCATAAAGATATATGTTTTTTTTTAACCTAAATTACTCAAAATCCACTGGAGCACATACCTTGAGACATAGCAAAGGCACATCGGGCTACCAGTCCCTACAATTTTGCCAAGTTTGGTGGAAATCCATTCAGCCGTTCGGGCTAAAAGTGAGTCCAACCGCCCTATGGAAATTAACATGGAGAAAACACGTTTTGGGACCCCCTTTTATCTCGTCCCCCACTTGACGAACCCCCCCCAAACTTTCAGGGAAGGAGCAGAGCGGAGCAGGCAATCTAATTTGAGAAATTCGTGAAAATGTGTCCACCGGCGCCAAAGTTATTCCCAATAGAATGTTGTTGGTTATAATATATATATATATATTCACTGAAAAAACCATAGGTTAGAGACCATATATAGTTAGGAATTAGCATTTAAAAAACCTTGAAAATTCACTGAAAAAACCATAGGTTATAGACCATATATAGTTAGGGATTAGCATTTAAAAAACCTTATTTTACTCACACAAAACCTTTGAAATTCCATATATAGTTAGTTGCACTAACTATATATCGCGCACCCGCAATCCACTGCTGATGATGTCACATATTACATCATTCATGACATGGTCAGTGACATCACTGATGACATCACTGATGACATCTCAAATGACATCACTGATGACATCATCCAGTGACTGTGTTTCTGTAAAGTTTAAATACGTTTTACATATTGAAGAATGAGTAGATGTAGAAGTGTCTGGATGAAGGATTTAGTAGGTGCGTGACTGACTGTATGAGTGAGTGATTAAATGTGTCTCACTGAGTGCATGGGTTAGTGACTGAACTGTCTTAATTTGTGCATCATTATGTTTGTTGTTCTGTAAACTGCTGCATGTGTTGATCAGTAGCTATATGAGTAACTATATGGGTTATTGATTGATTGCCCAAGTATTTGTATGGGAGACTGAGTGTGTGTGTGGCTGGCTGGGAGGTGTGTGACTGTGTGCAGATCAATGTGTACTTGTATCAATGATTGTATAAGAGAGTAAGTATGTGTTAGTATATGTTTCAAAATGTAAGGTGCTCTATGTTTAACTGTATAGATTAGAAAATGGAAGTGTGATTGATTCTTTACAGGACTGACTAGGTGTGTGAGTAACTCCATGGATGAGTGACAGAGTGTGAGAGTCTGTATAGGTGTATGAGTGCATATGATAGTGTTGTAAAGATGAGTGATTGTATGTATGAATGATTGTATGGGTAAATGAGTGAATGTGTGTGTAAACATAGGAATCAGTGAGTGCGTATGTAGTAACTAGTATTGGTGTGTCAATGGTTTCAAAAATTATACTCTGTATTTAACACTGGGTGTAACAGAGGTTATATTAAAGTGTGAGGAGATGCATTGTATTGTCACATGAATGATATCATCAGTGATGTGGTCATTGATGTCAAATGAGATGTCATCAGTGATGTCATCAGTGATGTCATTTGAGATGTCATCAGTGATGTCATTTGAGATGTTATCAGTGATGTCATTTGAGATGTCATCAGTGATGTCATCAGTGATGTCATTTGAGATGTCATCAGTGATGTCATTTGAGATGTCATCAGTGATGTCATCAGTGATGTCACTGACCATGTCATGAATGATGTAATATGTGACATCATCAGCAGTGGATTGCGGGTGCGCGATATATAGTTAGTGCAACTAACTATATATGGAATTTCAATGGTTTTGTGTGAGTAAAATAAGGTTTTTTAAATGCTAATCCCTAACTATATATGGTCTATAACCTATGGTTTTTTCAGTGAATTTTCAAGGTTTTTTAAATGCTAATTCCTAACTATATATGGTCTCTAACCTATGGTTTTTTCAGTGAATTTCAATGGTTTTTTAATAGCAAATATCATAAGCTGTCGAATGTCAAGTACGTGGTAAGTAAAAACATTTTCGTGTTTATGCACACTGATCTGCTTTGAATGCTGCCCCCCCTCCCCCTCATTTCTATTAGGAGTACTCTCTCTTTGCAGATAGTGAAGGGTAGTTAACGCAGGCCTTTGCCCCCTTTGTAATCCGTCGTGCCTGCTTCTCTCTCCATTTGATTGATTGTTATCCAAGCATTTACTGTTTTAGAATTGGTTCTCTTTGGTTCATTCTCTATTTACAAACAAGCACAGAGTCGCAATACTCTGTTTAGTCTTTGCAGATAGTGAAAAATCGTGTAAAAAAACAAAAGGAATCGAGCAAAATCAGTAGGCCACTAATTGGATCTCTTTTTGACCTCGCTAAAATAGAAACATTAGGAACAACCCCTCATGAGAAATACGAAACTAGTGAGATGAAGTGAGCTCCTCACCATGATGGCTGCAAGACAGCTCGGCTCCGCCACCCACCCCGCCCAAAATAACGATAAACTATATGCAAATATTACAAATATATACAACACACCAGCAAAGTAACAGGGTAAAACATTGTATTAAATAACTATTTACATAACTATTTTATACTTTTTGTTGCCCGATCCGGCTAGCTCAATCGATCGAGCATGAAACTCATGCACTCTGATAGTTCAAAGTTTTGAGGAGTGCTTGTAACACTGTCTGAAGCCTATTTGTACTTGCTACAGCTTCACTATTCTCAATGTAAGTGGGGGCTGTTTGAGGACGTGACTGCATTTGAAAACAATGTGATGCGGTGCCACCCTGAACCGCTTGACGGAGGCCCCCGAGGGACGGTGTCATGGCGCGGACTCGGAGGGGGCGCTTGGCTCCGGCCCCCTCCGCAAGTCGTGTTGCCCTGGTGTGGCCTGAGATCGCCCCCGACATAGGTGGCCGGCTCCCGGGGTCAAGCGGAACTTTTTGCCTTTTGGTGACTCTTCCATTCTAGACCTTGTCCCACAATCCGTTTCACCTAAAGACACGCTGTAGTGGGGCGCCCCTTTACCGTTTCAGTTGCCATTCCGCCCGCTTTTGCTACACTGTGCCTCTTCCGCTATTCAGCTGTTTACCGCCCGCTCTTTCGACTACAGCGTCTCGCTCACCATGTACTTGAGTTGCTCCCGCTCTTGCGGTGCAGCGATAGGCGGCTGCCACAGGACTCTCAAAATGGCGGCCGGCTCTTCAGATTTGGGCGTGGTCCACTAAAATGGGCCTGCGACACCTTGGAACTCGGACGCTTGTCGGCTAGAGCTTCGGCTCCATTCTCGAAAGCGTCCCCTCAGCCTTGAAGATTCTACAAAAGTCTTGGGGGCCCCCGACTCCCGCAGGCTTCTGGTGGGGAGCGGCTAGCATGATTGCTCGAGGAATGGCCACGACGGAGCTACGAAATGGTGGTGCTCTCATGCTAACGCCAGCTTCAGTCTGAAACATCCAGACACACTTTAGACTACCAATTCGATCAGTTCCGGTAGCGCCCCAACGTGACCCGGTAGAGAAGAACTTGCCCTCCCCTCTTTGACTGATGGTTCTTGTTGCCTGTCCCTTCTGTTGCCATTTAACAGAACTATTTAGCCTGCTGAAAGGGGTTGTGTTCCGACCGCTGGTTGGTGGAGACATTTTGACTATATTCTGGACCTGCGTTGTCGCGTAATGCGTCATATGACGCGCCGCGTTAGCGCATCCGGAAGTGCTCCGGTGCGCGAAGCGCAGCTTCCCGGAAGCGATCTGGGGCGCGCGCGCAGCGCGTAACGTAAGCATAACAGGTCATGTGACTTGTTAATAAAACTTCTCATTGGTTCATTTTACTTTTCTTATTCTAATGATGAAAGGCTTGGTCATATGACCTAAAAATTACGCTTTTTATTACTTTCGAACATTATTTTTTCTTAAACATATGTTATAATGTTCCAGGCTAATGTACTTTCCCGGAAAATTTACAACTGTCCTGCAAGTAAAATATATTCCTTTTTCGAGAAAAAGGACGTTTCTTCGTCCCATGACGGAGCCGTTGAGCAAAAGAGGCTCGGCCTGCTGTCTTTGTCGCCGATACGCCTGAATATCAGATTCTTATCGATCACTTTATGTTGCAGAAGTAGAAACACAACAGCCCTTGACCATTTATCTTTACTGCGTTCCTGCGTATTATACCTTTTACCCTTCATGAAATTGGACTGCTTTATTTCACTTGCCTTTTACTGGTTCTAAAACAGTGACTATTATTAAAAACTTTACCAATGTAAATACTACTACCATGTTTTCTTTTAAAAACCTTTATTGTGAAAATGTCAGTATACAAATACGGGCCTATAACCACGTGGGCCGGCCACGGAGCAAACTGTAATCGTATATGATGAGTAGACATTTACACTGTAGAGGAACGTAACGGGCGGGCCATTAGGTTGCAAGAACTAAGGTGTCTAACAGTTGCGGAATCGGTGGACGTACATTTTATAATTAAAATACGACAGAGCCAGTTACAATAAAATTATCTAGATATACATTTGCGGGCAAGTACCATGGGTGACGTTAATTCGAACTTTCAATAGTACAGTAATCAATAACACATCAGAACTTAATATCAAAAGGGATGTCAAAATATTCAATCAATTCTCGTCCCCGCCCGCCATGTGCTTCAAAACTGCATACGTATCTCGTGATTTCAAGGTTCAGCAACCAGTACACAACAAGGAGTTACGAGTCCCATTTATTCCGGCGCCACTTTGGGCGAGGACGGGCAGGTCCAGGATATAGTCAAAATGTCTCTACCAACCATCGACTATGATGATGTTCATATGCTGTATTTATTAGAGTAACACTCATCTGTCCACATGAAATTAATTTGCCACAATCTAAACATGTCATTTTAATCTTTCCAAAGTTCTTCTAAATATTTGGGACCGTTTCCCTTGCCTCTGATGCTGTCAGTGCCACTTCTTTGGTGAATGTACTGGCAGGTCGGGGGTTCTCCTCCAAATCTCTCTTTTGTGCAGCACTATAATTAATCGGTGCCACCTCTCCATATGACGATGCATGGTATAGTTACCATAGCTATATTTTTTTTCGGTTCCTCTGGAGAGTACATCGTGGCAGATGAGGCAGGTAACGTACCGGGCATTTACCTTTTTTGCATGTAGAGGAAAGGAAAAAAAATTTGAGCGTCCGAGTTCTAAGGTGTCCCAGGGCCATTTTAGTGGACCAGGCCCAAATCCAAAGAACAGGCCGCCATTTTGAGAGTCCTGTTGCAGCCGCCTGTCGCTGTAGCATAAAGAGCGGCCGAAACTCAGCTGAATGGCAACTGAAACGGTAAAGGGGCGCCCCACTACAGCAGACGAGCCTCCACCTGGGAAGGCCCGTTCACGCCGCCTCCCCCCCCCCCTTCGGGCACCCCACGCCGTTATTCGGAGCACCAGTGCGGCAACTTGCTAGACACCACCTCGGTGCCAACCGAATCTCAGCGCCTTGTGGTGTCTTCCATTCCGAAAACATTGTTGTGCTGCCTTCGGCCTATTCGCCGCAAGTGCGCACGCAACTCAGCTGCATAGCGAGTGAAACACCAAGGGGCGCCCCACTGCAGCCGAGGAACCTTCATCTTGGGGGCGACGCACAGCATCACATTGCTTTCCAATGCAGTCAGATCCTCAAACAACCCCCACTGACTGACGCGAACTCACAGGCCAACGGAGCGCCCCACGCCGACTTTCGGCGCAGCATTGTAGGATGGCCACACCAGTGCGGCAACTTGCTAGACACCACCTCGTTGCCATCCGGATCTTGGCGCGTTGCGCTGCCTTTGGCCCTATTCGCACATCGGTCCGCTACTGACGCCATCTCACAGGCCAACGGGGCGCCCCACGCCGACTTTCAGCATTGTAGGATGGCCACACCAGTGCAGCAACTTGCTAGACACCACCTCGGTGCCATCCGGATCTTGGCACGTTGTGCTGCCTTCGGCCTATTCGCACATCGGTCCGCTACTGACGCCATCTCACAGGCCAACGGGGCACCCCACGCCGACTTTCAGCATTGTAGGATGGCCACACCAGTGTGGCAACTTGCTAGACACCACCTCGGTGCCATCCGGATCTTGGCGCGTTGTGCTGCCTTCAGCCTATTCGCACATCGGTCCGCTACTGACGCAAACTCACAGGCCAACGGGGCGCCCCACGCCGACTTTCAGCATTGTAGGATGGCCACACCAGTGCCGCAACTTGCTAGACACCACCTCGGTGCCATCCGGATCTTGGCGCGTTGTGCTGCCTTCGGCCTATTCGCACATCGGTCCGCTACTGACGCCGCCTCACGTGCCAACGGATTTTCTACGCTTTTTATACCCTATGTCGCATAACAGGTCATGTGACTTGTTTATAAAACTTTTCATTGGTTCATTTTACTTTTGGTTTCCTAATGATGGAAGGCTTGATCATATGACCTAAAAATAACACTTTTCATTGGATGAAAACTTTTTTTTTCCCCAAACGATGAAAGCCCCACCTTGTTTCTGGATGTTTCAGACTGAAGCTGGCGTCAGCATGAGAGCACCACCATCTCGTGGCTCCGTCGTGGTCATTCCGCGAGCAATCATGGCAGCCGCTCCCCACCGGAAGCCTGCAGGAGTCGGGGGCCCCCAAGACTTTTGTAGAATCCTCAAGGCTGAGGGGACGCTTTCGAGAATGGGGTCCAAGACCTAGTAGACAAGCGTCCGAGTTCCAAAGTGTCCCAGGGCCATTTCAGTGGACCAGGCCCAAAAAGGAAAGAGCCTGCCGCCATTTTGAGAGTCCTGTGGCAGCCGCCTATCGCTGCACCGCAAGAGTGGGCGCAACTCAGCTGAATGGCGGATTTTGGCACAGTGTACCAAAAGCGGGCGGAATGGCAACTAAAACGGTAAAGGGGTGCCCCACTACAGCAGACGAGCCTCCACCTGGGGAGGCCCGTTCACGCCGCCTCACCCCCCCCCCCCCGGGGCGCCCCACGCCATTATTCGGAGCATCATTGTAGGATACCAAAACCAGTGCGGCAACTTACTGGACATCACCTGGGTGCCATCCACATCTCAGCGCGTCCTGCTGCCTTGGGACTATTCGCACAACAGACCGCTACTGACGAGGCCTCCCCCCGCACCCCCCAGGACGCCCCACGGAATGGCAACTGAAACGGTAAAGGGGCGCCCCCCTACAGCAGACGAGCCTCCACCTGGGGAGGCCCGTTCACGCCGGCTCACCCCCCCCCCCCGGGGCGCCCCACGCCGTTATTCGGAGCAGCATTGTGGGATACCAAAACCAGTGCGGCAACTTACTTGACATCACCTGGGTGCCATCCACATCTCAGCGCGTTCTGCTGCCTTGGGACTATTCGCACAACAGACCGCTACTGACGAGCCACCCCCCGGGACGCCCCACGCCGTTATTCGGAGCAGCATTGTAGGATACCCAAAACCAGTGCGGCACCCAGGCAACATCACCTGGGTGCCGTCCAGAACTCAGGACGTTGTGCTGCCTTGGGACTATTCGCACAACCGACCGCTACTGACCATTGTTCCTTCTTTTTTCCTAAAAATGTTTAAATGTTTTTACTGCTTTTGTTGCGTTGTTTATATTTATAAGTTATTAAAGTTTTATAATCCTACTACTTTGTTGGAGTGCTATATATTTTTAATGTGACACATAATTGTAAAAACTTTGATGTACAAAGAGGCATCCCTGGAATCTTCCGCTTCAGGCTCGGTCCCCTCCCCAATCACAATACAGGATGGTTTTCAGATAGTAGGAACGCGTGTGGTGTGACGGATCTCATCGGGTGGGGGCCTTGATCTACTGTAACTCCTTTGAAGAGGGGTGATTCTTTACAGCTGGGGCCATAAAGTACATCTGCAGGGCTACCTGATAGCCTGGGACCGGCCTGGACAATCGGACACAGAGGAAGAGGAGTGTCAGAGGGTGCGGTAGTGAATAGGGCGAAAGGGAGGTGTCGGGCGGGCACAGAGTGTGATTCTCAGGGAAGAGCAGCGCAGATGGGGGGAGGTTTATTGCCCATGCATAAGACAGAGAGCGGGGGTGACCAGTGCCTGGGGGAGATGCTTGCTAAGGATCGACAGCGTGCAGAGAGTGGGTCTGGTCAAGGCATCTAAAATGGCTGCCGTGCACGACAAAAGTGTGGCATTTGAAAAAAGGCAAGATGGCGCAGACAATGTTTTTCAACACTTCCTGATTTCCTTCGAATCGAACGTTAACAGACGTTATCTCTCCCACACTACCGGTCCCCCTGGGCTTAAACGCCGAGATGGTAGGGACTGCATCCCGTGGAGATAGGCCGAGACGTCACTCGGCAGAAAAAAAAGTAAAAAAAAGTCTATAAACATACAATAAGTTAAAAGTCAATCATTCTTGTTTCCTTGTAGTACGCTCCCCAGTCCGCTTCCCGTTACGCTAACCAGGCGCACCCCACCCAAAAAAACGATTTTTTTTTTTTTTTGCCCCGCGGAGCCCTTTTAAAGCCTCCACATCAAACCTATGGGGTCAGGGAGGATCTACTATGCCCCCTTATGGTCATTTGCCCCTTCGCTTTGGCCTCCTCTTGTCTCTCGATCCTACCGAGAGACAAGATGGCGGCCGCTCCGTACTGTTTGGAATGTTTACAGACACCGGAGAGCCAATCAGCTTTGCTTCGCAAAGCTCCGTAACGCGAAAAGTACGCGAAACGGAGCGCTACCCGGGACGCTGTCACAGATATATATCTTTTTTTGAACGTTAATTTCTCAAAATCCACTGCAGCACATATATTGAGACCCAGCAAAGGCACATCGGGCTACCGGTCCCTACAATTTTGCCAAGTTTCATGCAAATCCATTCACCCGTTCGATTTTTTTTTATTTATTTTTTTTTTGCCCCGCCGGGCCCTTTTAAAACCTTTACATCAAACCTAGGGGGTCAGGGAGGATCTACTATGCCCCCTTATGGTCATTTGCCCCTTCGCTTTGACCTCCTCTTGTCTCTCGATCCTACCGAGAGACAAGATGGCGGCCGCTACGGACTGTTTGGAATGTTTACAGACGCCGGAGAACCAATCAGCTTCGCTTCGCAAAGCTCCGTAACGCGAAAAGTACGCGAAGCGGAGCGCTGCCCGGAGCGCTGCCCGGAGCGCTGTCACAGATATATATCTTTTTTGGAACGTTAATTTCTCAAAATCCACTGGAGCACATATATTGAGACCTAGCAAAGGCACATCGGGCTACCAGTCCCTACAATTTTGCCAAGTTTCGTGCAAATCCATTCAGGCGTTCGAGCTAAAAGTGAGTCCAACCGCCCTATGGAAATGAACATGGGAAAAACGTGTTTTGGGACCCCCCTTTTTTCTCGGCCCCCCCTTTACGAACCCCCCCCAAATTTTCAGGGGCTGCTCAGAAACAAAATGTTCCATTTTACTGAAAATTTCAGCCAATTCCGTCTACAAACGCCAAAGTTATTAGACATAGAATTTTCAAAAATCCCATAGAGAAAAAATCCTAACTATATATACCTACTGGCGACCGCCAGTAGGTAATATATATATATATATATATATATATATATATATATATATATATATATATAAATATATATATATATACATATATATATATATATATTACCTACTGGCGGTCGCCAGTAGGTATATATAGTTAGGATTTTTTCTCTATGGGTTTTTTGAAAATTCTATGTCTAATAACTTTGGCGTTTGTGGACGGAATCGGCTGAAATTTTCAGGAAAATGGCACATTTTGTTTCTGAGCAGCCCTTGAAAATTTGGGGGGGGTTCGTCCAGTGGGGGCCGAGAAAAAAGGGGGGTCCCAAAACGTGTTTTTAACATTGAGTTTTCCATAGGGCGGTTGGCCTCACTTTTAGCCCGAACGGCTGAATGGATTTGCACGAAACTTGGCAAAATTGTAGGGACTGGTAGCCCGATGTGCCTTTTGTAGGTCTCAATATATGTGCTCCAGTGGATTTTGAGAAATTAACGTTTAAAAAAAGATATATATCTGTAACAGCGGACCGGTTAGCGCTCTGGTTCGCGGACTTTTCGCGCAACGGAGCTTTGTGAAGCGAAGCTGATTGGTTCTCCGGCGTCTGTCAACATTCCAAACAGTCCGTAGCGGCCGCCATCTTGTCTCTCGGTAGGATCGAGAGACAAGAGGAGGTCAAAACAAAGGGGGAAATAACTATAAGGGGGCATAGTAGATCCTCGCTGACCCCCTAGGTTTGATGTGGAGGTTTTAAAAGGGCCCCGCGGGGCAAAAAAAAATAATAATAATAATAATCGAACGGCTGAATGGATTTGCACGAAACTTGGCAAAATTGTAGGGACTGGTAGCCCGATGTGCCTTTGCTAGGTCTCAATATATGTGCTTCAGTGGATTTTGAGAAATTAACGTTCAAAAAAAGATATATATCTGTAACAGCGCACCGCTTCGCGTACTTTTCGCGTTACGGAGCTTTGCGAAGCGAAGCTGATTGGCTCTCCGGTGTCTGTAAACATTCCAAACAGTACGTAGCGGCCGCCATCTTGTCTCTCGGTAGGATCGAGAGACAAGAGGAGGCCAAAGCGAAGGGGCAAATGACCATAAGGGGGCATAGTAGATCCTCGCTGACCCCCTAGGTTTGATGTGGAGGTTTTAAAAGGGCCCCGCGGGGCAAAAAAAAAAATAATAATAATAATCGAACGGCTGATGACCATAAGGGGGCATAGTAGATCCTCGCTGACCCCCTAGGTTTGATGTGGAGGTTTTAAAAGGGCCCCGCGGGGCAAAAAAAAATAATAATAATAATAATCGAACGGCTGAATGGATTTGCACGAAACTTGGTAAAATATTAGGGACTGGTAGCCCGATGTGCCTTTGCTATGTCTCAATATATGTGCTTCAGTGCATTTTGAGAAATTAACGTTCAAAAACAAGATATATATCTGTAACAGCGCTCCGCTTCGCGGAGATAAAATTATATGTGTATTACCTAGCTGTTGCTAACACCAGTTAGCGACGGCTAGTAGGAGATAGCGACCATCTTGGGTCCCACTTTGCATGTGAGTGATATTTATCACTAATGACATGCAAAGTGGGCATGCCAAGATGTTAGCGACTGGAAACAGTCGCTAACATCGCTATCTCCTATTATCAACTTTTGGAAATATTCGAGATAAGCGCGAATATCTCCAAAAAGTAACAGCTGCCCTGAGCAGTTCTTAGCCATGTTATCCAATGGGAGGTGGATAACATGGCTAAGAGCATTAGCTCGGTAATGCATGAATATCGCGGAGTTTTCAGCGACATTAATGCATTGCGCTCGTTTTTTATCGTATTTGCGATAAACCTTGATAATAGCAAGGTTTATCTGCGATAATTTCTGACGGTAAAAAAATCGTTGCTAAGCATCGTTAGGGATAAATATCGCTTAACCTTGGTAATATGCCCCAACGTCTGTTAACGTTCGATTCGAAGGAAATCAGGAATTGTTGAAAAACATTGTGTGCGCCATCTTGTCTTTTTTCAAATGCCACACTTTTGTCGTGCACGGCAGCCATTTTAGATGCCTTGACCAGATCCACTCTGTGAACGCTGTCGATCCTTAGCATGGCTCCCCACCCTCGCAAGCATCTCCCCCAGGCAGTGGTCACCCCCGCTCTCTGTCTTATGCATGGGTAATAAACCTCCCCCCATCTGCGCTGTTCTTCCCTGAGAATCACACCCTGTGCCCGCCCGACACCTCCCTTTCGCCCTATTCACTACCGCACCCTCTGACACTCCTTTTCCTCTGTGTCCGATTGTCCAGGCCGGTCCTAGGCTATCAGCTAGCCCTGCAGATGTAGTTTATGGCCACAGCTGTAAAGAATCACCCGTCTTCAAAGGAGTTATAGTAGATCAAGGCCCACACTCGATGAGATCCGTCACAGCAGAAGCGTTGCTATTATCTGAAAACCATTCTGTATTGTGATTGGGGAGGGGACCGAGCGTGAAGCGGAAGATTCCAGGGATGACTCTTTGTACATCAAAGTTTTTACAATTATGTGTCACATTAAAAATATATAGCACTCCGACAAAGTAGTAAGATTATAAAACTTTAATAATTTATAAATATATACAAGAAAACAAAAATAGTAATAACATATAAACATTTTTAGAGAAAAACAACGAAGTAGCGGTCGGCTGTGCGAATAGTCCCAACGCAGCACAACGTCCAGATTTCCGGCGTGGGGCGTCGCGGGGGGTGGGTGATCAGTAGCAAACTGTTGTGCGAATAGTTCCAAGGCAGCAGAACGCGCCGAAATCTAGATGACACAAAAGTGATGTCTAGTAAGTTGCCACCCAGCAAATAACGGCGTGGGGCGTCGCGGGGGGTGGGTCATCAGTAGCAAACTGTTGTGCGAATAGTTCCAAGGCAGCAGAACGATGGCACCAAGGTGATGTCCAGTAAGTTGCCGCACTGGTTTTGGTATCCTACAATGCTGCTCCGAATAACGGCGTGGAGCGCCCCGGGGGAGGCGGCGTGAACGGGCCTCTCCAGGTGGAGTCTCGTCTGTTGTAGTGGGGCGCCCCTTTACCGTTTCAGTTGCCATTCCGTCCGCTTTTGGTCCACTGTGTCAAAATCCGCCATTCAGCTGAGTTGCGCCCACTCTTGCGGTGCAGCGATAGGCGGCTGTCACAGGACTCTCAAAATGGCGGCAGGCTGTTTCCTTTTTGGGCCTGGTCCACTGAAATGGCCCTGGGACACCTTGGAAATCGGACGCTTGTCTGCTAGGTCTTGGACCCCATTCTCGAAAGCGTCCCCTCCGCCTTGAGAATTCATCAAAAGTTTTGGGGGCCCCGACTCCTGCAGGCTTCTGGTGGGGAGCGGCTGCCATGATTGCTCGCGGAATGACCACGACGGAGCTACGAGATGGTGGTGCTCTCATGGTGACGCCAGCTTCAGTCTGAAACATCCAGAAACAAGGTGGGGCTTTCATCGTTTGGGGGAAAAAAAAAGTTTTCATCCAATGAAAAGTGTTGTTTTTAGGTCATATGATCAAGCCTTCCATCATTAGGAAACCAAAAGTAAAATGAACCAATGAAAAGTTTTATAAACAAGTCACATGACCTGTTATGCGGCATAGGGTATAAAATGCGGAGAAAATACGTTGGCACGTGAGGCGGCGTCAGTAGCGGACCGATGTGCGAATAGGCCGAAGGCAATACAACGCGCCAAGATCCGGATGGCATCGAGGTGGTGTCATAGTTGAGAGTTCTGAGCAGCGGTTGTAACACTGTCTGAAGCTTATTTGCAGCTGCTGCAGCTTCACTACGCGCCAAGATCCGGATGGCACCGAGGTGGTGTGTAGGAAGTTGCCGCACTGGTGTGGCCATCCTACAATGCTGAAAGTCGGCGTGGGGCGCCCCGTTGGCCTGTGAGTTTGCGTCAGTAGCGGACCGATGTGCGAATAGGCCGAAGGCAGCACAACGCGCCAAGATCCGGATGGCACCGAGGTGGTGTCTAGTAAGTTGTCGCACTTCTGTGGCCATCCTACAATGTTGAAAGTCGGCGTGGGGCGCCCCGTTGGCCTGTGAGATGGTGTCAGTAGCGGACTGATGTGTGAATGGGGCCAAAGGCAGCGCAACAATATTTTCTACTATATTTCCGGTGTAGAAGAGACCACAAGGCGCTGAGATGCCAAGATCCGGATGGCACCGAGGTGGTGTCTTGCAAGTTGTGGTACTGGTGTGGCCATCCTACAATGCTGAAAGTCGGCGTGGGGCGCCCCGTTGGCCTGTGAGATGGCGTCAGTAGCGGACCGATGTGCGAATAGGCCGAAGGCAGCACAACAATATTTTCTGACTGACACCACAAGGCGCTGAGATGCCAAGATCCGGATGGCACCGAGGTGATGTCTAAGTTGCGGACTGATGTGCGAATGGGGCCAAAGGCAGCGTAACAATATTTTTTGTATGGAAGATACCACTAGGCGTTGAGATGCCAAGATTCGGATGGCACTGAGGTGATGTCTAGCAAGTTGGTGTGGTCATCCTACAATGCTGAAACTCGGCGTGGGTCACCCCATTAGCCTGTGAGATGGCGTCAGTAGCGGACCGATGTGCGAATAGGCCGAAGGCAGCACAACGCGCCAAGATCCGGATGTCACCGTGGTGGTTTCATAGTTGAGAGGCACTTCATCTGCAGTGGGGCGCCGAGATCCGGATGGCACCGAGGTGATGTCTAGCAAGTTGCTGTACTGGTGTGGTCATCCTACAATGCTGAAACTCGGCGTGGGTCGCCCCATTAGCCTGTGAGATGGCGTCAGTAGCGGACCGATGTGCGAATAGGCCGAAGGCAGCACAACGCGCCAAGATCCGGATGTCACCGTGGTGGTTTCATAGTTGAGAGGCACTTCATCTGCAGTGGGGCGCCGAGATCCGGATGGCACCGAGGTGATGTCTAGCAAGTTGCTGTACTTGTGTGGTCATCCTACAATGCTGAAACTCGGCGTGGGTCGCCCCATTAGCCTGTGAGATAGCAGTTCTTTGGATTTGGGCCTGGCTCGTCTGCTGTAGTGGGGCGCCCCTTTACCGTTTCAGTTGCCATTCAGCTGAGTTTCGGCTGCTCTTGATGCTACAGCGACAGGCGGCTGCAACAGGACTCTCAAAATGGCGGCCTGTTCTTTGGATTTGGGCCTGGTCCACTAAAATGGCCCTGGGAGACCTTAGAACTCGGACGCTCGATTTTTTTTTCCTTTCCTGTACATGCAAAAAAAGGTAAATGCCCGGTACGTTACACGCTTCATCTGCCACGATGAACTCTCTAGAGGAACCGAAAAAAAATATAGTTGTGGTAACTATACCATGCATTGTCATATGGAGAGGTGGCACCAATTAATTATAGTGCTGCATAAAAGAGAGATTTGGAGGAGAACCCCTGACCTGCTAGTACATTCATCAAAGAAGTGGCACTGAGAGCTTCAGAGGCAAGGGAAACGGTCCCAAATATTTAGAAGAACTTTGGAAAGATTAAAATGACATGTTTAGATTGTGGCAAATTTATTTCATGTGGACATCTGAGTGTTACTCTAATAAATACAGCATATGAACATCATCATAGTCGATGGTTGGTAGAGACATTTTGACTATATCCTGGACCTGCCCGTCCTCGCCCAAAATGGCGCCAGAATAAATGGGACTCGTAACTCCTTGTTGTGTACTGGTTGCAGAACCTTGAAATCACGAGATACGTATGCAGTTTTGAAGCACATGGCGGGCGGGGACGAGAATTGATTGAATATTTCGACATCCCTATTGATATTAAGTTCTGATGTGTTATTGATTACTGTACTGTTGAAAGTTCGAATTAACGTCACCCATGGTACTTGCCCGCAAATGTATATCTAGATAATTTTATTGTAACTGGCCCTGTCGTATTTTAATTATAAAATGTACGTCCACCGATTCCGTAACTGTTAGACACCTTAGTTCTTGCAACCTAATGGCCCGCCCGTTACGTTCCTCTACAGTGTAAATGTCTATTTATCATATACGATTACAGTTTGCTCCGTGGCCGGCCCACGTGGTTATAGGCTCGTATTTGTATAATGAAATTTTCACAATAAAGGTTTTTAAAAGAAAACATGGTAGTAGTATATACATTGGTAAAGTTTTTAATAATAGTCACTGTTTTAGAATCATTAAAAGGCAAGTGAAATAAAGCAGACCAATTACATGAAGGGTAAAAGGTATAATACGAAGGAACGCAGTAAAGATAAATGGTCAAGGGCTGTTGTGTTTTCTATTCCTGCAACATAAAGTGATCGATAAGAATCTCATATTCAGGCGTATCGGCGACTAAGACAGCAGGTCGACCCTCTTTTGCTCAACGGCTCCGTCATGGGACGAAGAAACGCTCTTTTTCTCGAAAAAAGAATATATTTTACTTGCAGGACAGTTGTAAAATTTCCGGGAAAGTACATTAGCCTGGAACATTATAACATATATTTAAGAAAAAATAATGTTCGGAAGTAATGAAAAGCGTAATTTTTAGGTCATATGACCAAGCCTTTCATCATTACAATAAGAAAAGTAAAATGAACCAATGAAAAGTTTTATTAACAAGTCACATGACTTGTTATGCTTACGTTACGCGCTGCGCGCCCCGGATGACTTCCGGATGCGCTAACGCGGCGCGTCATATGACGCATTACGCGACAACGCAGGTACAGAATATAGTCAAAATGTCTCCACCAACCAGCGGTCGGAACACAACCCCTTTCAGCAGGCTAAATAGTTCTGTTAAATGACAACAGAAGGGACAGGCAACAAGAACCATCAGTCAAAGAGGGGAGGGCTAGTTCTTCTCTACCGGGTTACATTGGGGCGCTACCGGAACTGATCGAATTGGTAGTCTACAGTGTTTCTGGATGTTTCAGACTGAAGCTGGGGTTAGCATGAGAGCAGCACCATTTCGTAGCTCCGTCGTGGTCATTCCGCAACCAATCATGGCAGCCGTTCTTTATCGTTATTTTGGGCGGGGTGGGTGGCGGAGCAGAGCTGTTTTGCAGCCATCATTGTGTGGAGTTCAGTTCATCTCACTAGTTTTGTATTTGTCATGAGGGGTTGTTCCTAATGTTTCTATTTTAGCGAGGTCAAAAAGAGATCCCATTAGTGGCCTACTGATTTTGCTCGATTCCTTTTCTTTTTTTTTACACGATTTTTCGTTATCTGCAAAGACTAAACAGAGTATTGCGACTCTGTGTTTGTTTGTAAATAGAGAATGAACCAAAGAGAACTAATTCTAAAACAGTAAATACTTGGATAACAATGAATCAAATGGAGAGAGAAGCAGGCACGACGGATTACAATGGGGGCAAAGACCTGCGTTAACTACCTTTCACTATCTGCAAAGAGAGAGTACTCCTAATAGAAATGAGGGGGGGGGGCACCATTCAAAGCAGATCAGTGTGCATAAACACGAAAATGTTTTCACTTACCACGTACTTGACATTCGACAGCTTATGATATTTGCTATTAAAAAACCATTGAAATTCACTGAAAAAACCATAGGTTATAGACCATATATAGTTAGGAATTAGCATTTACAAAACCTTGAAAATTCACTGAAAAAACCATAGGTTATAGACCATATATAGTTAGGAATTAGCATTTAAAAAACCTTATTTTACTCACACAAAACCATTGAAATTCCATATATAGTTAGTTGCACTAACTATATATCGCGCACCTGCAATCCACTGCTGATGATGTCACATATTACATCATTCATGACATGGTCAGTGACATCACTGATGACATCACTGATGACATCTCAAATGACATCACTGATGACATCACTGATGACAACATCCAGTGACTGTATGTTTCTGTAAAGTTAAAATGTGTCTTACATATTGAAGAATGAGTGGAAGTATAAGTGTCTGGACAAAGGATTTAGTAGGTGCATGACTGAATGCATGAGTGAGTGATTAAATGTGTCTCACTGAGTGCATGGGTTAGTGACTAAAGTGTCTTAATTTGTGCATCATTATGTCTGTTGTTCTGTAAACTGCTGCATGTTTTGATCAGTAGCTATATGATTAACTATATGGGTTACTGATTGATTGTCCAAGTATTTGTATGGGAGACTGAGTGTGTGTGTGGCTGGCTGGGAGGTGTGTGACTCTGTGCAGATCAATGTGTACTTGTATCAATGATTGTATAACAAGGTAAGTATGTGTTAGTATATGTTTGAAAATGTAAGGTGCTCTATGTTTAACTGTATAGACAAGAAAATGGAAGTGTCATTGATTCTTTACAGGACTGACTAGGTGTGTGAGTAACTCCATGGATGAGTGGCAGACTGTGAGTGTCTGTATAGGTGTATGAGTGCATATGATAGTGTTGTAAAGATGAGTGATTGTATGTATGAATGATAGTATGGGTGAATGAGTGAAGGTGTGTGTAGACGTAGGAATCAGTGAGTGCGTATGTAGTAACTAGTATTGGTGTGTCAATGGTTTCAAAAATTATATTCTGTATTTAACACTGGGTGAAACAGAGGTTATATTAAAATGTGAGGAGATGCATTGTATTGTCACATGAATGATATCATCAGTGATGTGGTCATTGATGTCAAATGAGATGTCATCAGTGATGTCATCAGTGATGTCATTTGAGATGTCATCAGTGATGTCATCAGTGATGTCACTGACCATGTCATGAATGATGTAATATGTGACATCATCAGCAGTGGATTGCAGGTGCGCGATATATAGTTAGTGCAACTAACTATATATGGAATTTCAATGGTTTTGTGTGAGTAAAATAAGGTTTTTTAAATGCTAATTCCTAACTATATATGGTCTATAACCTATGGTTTTTTCAGTGAATTTTCAAGGTTTTGTAAATGCTAATTCCTAACTATATATGGTCTATAACCTATGGTTTTTTCAGTGAATATATATATATATAGATAGATATATAGATATATATATATATATATGTTCACTGAAAAAACATAGGTTTCAGGGACGTTATAGTTAGAGATTAGCATTTGAAAAAGCTTAGAAATTCACTGAAAAAAGTACAGATTTCAGGGACGTTTTAGTTAGTTGAACATTTCAGTTGTACAAAAGCAGAGAAATTCGTCCGTTATAGTTAGTTGAGCTAACAAATTATTCGAGCAACGCAATGCACTCCTGATAACGTTACATATTATATCACTCATGACATGGTCAGTGACGTCACTGATGACACCTAAAAATTACATCACTGATGACAGCATCCAGTGACTGTGTGTTTCTGTAAAGTTTAAATACGTTTTATATATATATAGGCCAAGGTTTATTGAAGAACGAGTGGGTACATGACTGTCTGAATGGATGATTTAGTAGGTGCGTGACTGACTGTATAAGTGAGTGATTAAACGTGTCTTACTGAATGCATGGGTTACTGACTAAACTGTGTGAATGTCCAAATCAGTCTGTCTGTTGGTGGGTACGCGGCTGAATGGGTTGGTGTCTATATGGGTTATTCATTGGCTGTCTGAGTATCTGTATGTGTGCCTGAGTGCCTGTGAGGGTGGGTGGGAGGTATGTGAATGTGCATAGATGTGTGAGTGGGTGATTCACTGGGCGTATGGGTTAAAGAGTGCATCTGTAAAGGGCTGTATGGGTGGGTGAGTGTGGTTATGGGTATGTTGGTGAGTGAATGGATGTCTCAGTGACACATGTGTGAGTAACTACACATGTGAAAGGCAATATATGAGAGTGTTAGACTATATAAATGACTATATGTGAGAGTGAGTGATGGTGAGATTGGCTGTATGGATTAGTGTGTTCTTGTGTCAGTGATTGTATACAAGAGTAAGTATGTGTTAGTATCTGTATGAATAAGTGAGGTGGTGTGTATATAACTTTATAGTTGAGTAAATGGGAGTGTGATTCTTTCTTTGCATGACTGACTAGGTGTGTGAGTAACTATATGGGTGAGTGTCAGTGTGTGAGTATCTGTACAGGTGTATGAGTGCATATATCAGTGGCTATATTGATGAGTGACTGTGTGTATGAGTGACTGTATGAGTCAGAGAATGTGTGTGGAGACCTATGAATCAGTAAGTGGGTATGTACTAACTGGTATTGGTGTGTCTATGGTTTTGAGAATGGTAGTCTGTATTTTAGAGGGGGTAAATCAAAGGATTTATAATAGGGTGTGAGGAGGTGTAGTAGATGATCATGTGGATCATGTCATCAGTGCTGTCATCAGTGAGGTCACTGACCATCTCATGATTGATGTAATATGTGACGTCATCGGCACTGCATTGCGGGGGCGGAAGTTATAGTTAGCTCAAATAACTATAACGGCTGAATTTCTCTGGTTTTGTACTAGTAAAATGTCTAATCACTATAACGTCCCTGAAACCTGTGTTGTTTTCTGTGAATTTCTAAGGTTTTTTTAAATGCTAAATTCTAACTATAACGTCCATGAAACCTGTGTTTTTTTTCTGTGAATTTCTAAGGTTTTTTTAAATGCTAATTTCTAACTATAACATCCCTGAAACTTTTGGTTTTTTTCAGTGAATTCCTAAGGTTTTTTAAATGCTAATTTCTAACTATTCCTACAGAGGTAGGACAAGTGCAGAAATTGGAAGAAAGGCACAGGAAGAAGCAAGAGAAATGCAGAAAGAGGCAACAGAAGTCCAGAAAGAGGAAGAAAGGTTCAGAAAGAAGCAAGAGATATACAGAAAGAGCCAGTGGAGGTGCAGAAGGAGGCCTTTTTGCAAAGTCATCCTGTGCCATGGGCACCCCCAAGTTTTGCTGACTGTTACTGGTGGTAACTGACTCTGACTGACCCTGGGTTCAGCCTAACCAAGCTCCCGGAGCCAGTGCTATGCTGAAAGACACTTAGAATACAGTGGAAACACCTACATATACTAGGGTAAATTATGGGTTGGGCTACCCCTGTGATTGGCATGTCCTCCCCTGTAAGGCCCTAGTACATATTTGGGCAGGGAGATTACAACTACCTCTAAGTCCCTAGCATATAATTGGGCATGGCAGTTTAGAGGCCAGGAGCCCTTTTTTGCACTTGCATGGGTTCACTGCTGAGCCTGAGGTCAGATTAAAAGTAGCCCTCTGTGTGCAGAAAGAGGCAAGAGACGTGCAGAAAGAGGCAAGAGAGGTGCAGAGAGAGTTAAAAAGGGTACATAAAGAGGCTAAAGAGGTGCAGAAAGAGGGCAGAGGGGTGCAGAAAGGGGCAAGAGAAGTACAGAAAGAAGCTACACAGGTACAGAAAGAGGCAAGAGAAGTTCAGAAAGAGGCAGCAGAGGAACAGAAAGAGAGATGAGAGGTACAGAAAGAGGCAAGAGAGGTTCAGAAAGAGTGTACAAAGATGCATAAAGAGACAAGAGAGGTGCAGAAAGAAGCAAGAGAGGTGCGGAATGAGCGGACAGGGGTGCAGAAAGAAGCAAAAGAGGTACAGAAAGAGGGCAGAGGGGTGCAGAAAGAAGCAAAAGAGGTACAGAAAGAGGGCAGAGGGGTGCAGAAAGAAGCAAAAGAGGTACAGAAAGAGGGCAGAGGGGTGCAGAAAGTGGCAAGAGAAGTGCGGAAAGAAGCTACAGAGGTACAGAAAGAGGCAAGAGAAGTTCAGAAACAGGTAGCAAAGGTGCAGAAACAGGCAAGAACAGTGCAGAAAGAGGGAGCCGGGTGCAGAAAGATGCAAGAGAGGTGCAGAAAGAGGGCAGAGGGGTGCAAAAAGGGGCAAGTGGGGTACAGAAAGAGGCAACATAGAAGCAGAAAGAAGCAAGAGAAGTGCAGAAAGAGGCAAGTTAGGTGCAGAAAGAAGCTACAGCAGTGCAGAAAGAACCAACAGAGGTACAAAAAGAGGCAAGAGGGCTGTACAAAGAGGCAGGAGAGGTGCACAAAGAGGCAAAAGGGGTCCAGAAAGAGGCAAGAGGGGCACAGAAAGAAGCAGGAGATGTACAGAAAGAAGCAACCGAGCTGCTGAAAGAGGCAAGAGAGGTACAGAATCAGGAAAGAAAGGTACAGAAAGAGGGAACAGGGGTGCAGAAAGAGGTAAGAGGGATACAGAAATTCACAAGAGAGGTGCAGAAAGAACCAAGAGCAATGCAGAAAGAAACAAGTGAAGTACAGAAAAAACAAAAGAGGTGGGGAAATAGGGAAGAGGGGTACAGAAAGAGGCATGAGGGATGCAGACATTTGCAAAATAGATGCTGAAAGAAGCAAGAGAAGTGCAGAAAGAAACAACAGAGGTACAAAAGAGGCATAGGGTACCGAAATAGGTAGGAGTGGTGCAGAAGGAGGCAAGAGGGGTGCAGAACGAGGCAGGAGGGGTACACAAAGAAGGAAGAGAAGTACAGAAATAAGCAACGGAAGTGCTTAAAGAGGCAGGAACGGTGAAGAAAGAGGCAAGAGAAGTGCACAAAGAAGCAACAGAGGTCCAGAAAGAGGCAAGAGAGGTACAGAAACAGGCAAGAAAGATACAGAAAGAAGAGACAGGGGTGCAGAAACAAGCAAGAGAAGTGCAGAAAGGCAAGAGAGGTGCAAAAAGAGGCAAGAAAGATACAGAAAGAGGCAAGAGGGGAGCAGAAAGAGGAGAGAGTGCTGCAGAAATATCCAAAAGAGGTGAAGAAACCGGCACGAGGGGTACAGAAAGAGGAAATAAAAGTATAGAAAGAATCTAAAGAGGTACAGAATGCGGCAAGAGAAGTGCAGAAAAAGGCAAGAGAGGTGCAGGAAGAGACAGGAGAGTTGAACAAATAGGCGAAAGGGATATAGAAAGAGGGGTGCAGAAAGAAGCAAGACAAGTGCAGAAAGAAGCAACAGAGGTGCTGAAAGAGGCAAGAGGGATACATAAATTTGCAAGAGAAGTGCAGATAGAAGCAAGAGAGGTGAAGAAATAGGGAAGAAGGGTGCAGAAGGAGGCATGAGGGATGCAGAAATTTGCAAAAAGTACACAAAGAAGCAAAAGCAGTGCAGAAAGAACCAACAGAGGTGCTGAAAGAGGCCCAAAGAGTGCAGAAAGAAGCAAGAAAAGTACAGAAAGAAGCAACAGAGGTACAGAAAGAGGCAAGAGAGGTACAGACACAGGCAGGAAATGTGCAGAAAGAGGGAGCAGCAGTGCAGAAAGTGGCATGAGAGATGCAGAAAGAGGGAAGAGGGGTGCAGAAAGAAGCAAGAGGGGTACATAAAGAAGCAAGTACGGTGCAGAAAGAGGCAACAAAGGTGCAGAAAGACAGAAGAGAGGTGCAGAAACAAGCACGAGAAGTGCAGAAAGAGGCAAGAAATTGCTGGAAGATGCCACAGAAGTGTCGAAAGAAGCAAGGCAAGTGCAGAAAGAGGCAAGTGAGGTGTGGAGAGAGGCAAGAGAGGTACAGAAAATGGCAAGTGAACTGCAGAAAGCGGCAAGAGGGATACAAAAAAGGGTACAGAAAGAAGCATGAGAGGTGCAGAATAAGGCAAGAGAATCACAGAAAAAGGCAAGAGAGGTACAGGAAGAGATAGGAGAGGTGCACAAAGAGGTGAAAGGGATATGGAAAGAGGGGTGCAGAAAGAAGTAAGACAGGTGCAGAAAGAAGCAACAGAGGTCCTGAAAGAGGCAAGAACGGTACAGAAAGAAGCAAGAAAAGTGCAGAAAGAAGCAACAGAGGTGCTGAAAGAGGCAAGAGAGGTACAGAAACAAACAAGAAAGTTTCAGAAAGAGGTAACAGGGGTGCAGAAAGAGGTAAGAGGGAGACAGAAATTTACAAGAGATGTGCAGAAAGAAGCAAGAGAAGTGCAGAAAGAAGCAAGAGAAGTGCAGAAAGAAGCAAGAGAGGTGGAGAAATAGGGAAGATAAGTGCAGAAAGAGGCATGAGAGATGCAGAAATGTGCAAAAGAGGTGCAGAAAGAAGCAAGAGCAGTGCAGAAAGAACCAACAGAGGTGCAAAAAGAGGTAGGAGAGGTATACAAAGAGGCAAGAGGGGTACAGGAGGAGGCAGGAGGGCTGCAGAAAGAAGGAAGAGAAGTGCAGAAAGAAGCAACAGATGTATAGAAAGAGGCAGAAGAGGTACAGAAACAGGCAGGAAATGTGCAGAAAAAGAGAGCAGGAGTGCAGAAAGAGACAAGAGAGATGCAGAAAGAGGGAAGAGGGGTACAGAAAAAAGCAAGAGGGGTGCATACAGAAGCAAGTGAGGCGCAGAAAGAGGCAACAGAGGTGCAGAAAGACAGAAGAGAGGTGCAGAAACAAGCAAGAGAAGTGCAGAAAGAGGTAAGAGAATTGCTGGAAGAAGCAACAGCAGTGTAGAAAGAAGCCAGGGAAATGCAGAAAGAGGCAAGTGAGGTATGAAAAGAGACAAGAGAGGTGCGGAAATTGAAAAACGAACTGCAGAAAGAGTCAAAAGGGATACACAAAAGGGAAAAGGGTAGAGAAAGGAGCAAGAGAGGTGCAGAAAGAAGCAAGAGAAGTACATAAAGAAGAAAGAGAGGTGCAGAAAGTGGGAAGACAAGTGCAGAAAGAGACAACAGTGGTGCAGAAAGAAGCAAAAGACGTGCCTAAGGAGGCAAAAGAAGTGCGAAAAGAAGGAACAGAGGTGCAGAAAGAGGCAAGAGAACTACAGAATGAGGCAAGAAAGTTGCAGAAACAGGCAAAAGAGGTGCAGAAAGAGGGTACATGGGTACAGACAGAGAGGGGTGCAGAAATTTGCAAGAGAGGTACTGAAACAAGCAAGAGAAGTGCAGAAAGAATCAAGAGAATTGCTGGAAGAAGCAACAGAGGTGTGGAAAGAAGCAAGGGAAGCGCAGAAAGAGGCACGTGAGGTGTGGAAAGAGGCAAGAAAGTGCAGAAATTGGCAAGAGAACTTCAGAAAGAGGCAAGAGGGATGCAAACAAGGGAAAAGGATGCAGAAAGAAGTAAGAGATGTATAGAAATAAGCAAAAGAAGTACAGAAATAAGCAAGAGTGGTGCCTAAAGAGGCAAAGGTAGTGCAGAAAGAAGCAACAGAGATGCAGAAGGAGGCAGGAGAACTGCAGAAAGAGGCAAGAAATCTGCAGAAACAGGCAAAAGCGGTGCAGAAAGAGGGTAAATGGGTGCAGGCAAGAGAGGGACAGAAAGTGGGAAGAGGGTGCAGAAAGAGTCAAGAGGGGTGCAGACATTTGCAAGAGAGGTGCAGAAAGAAGCATGAGCAGTGCAAAAGAACCAACAGAAGTGCAGTACGACACAAGAGGGGTGTAGAAAGAGGGAAGAGAGGTATAGAAAGAGGTAAGAGAGTTACACTAAGAGGGAAGAAGGGTGCAGAAAGAGGCAAGAGGGGTGCAGAAATAAGTAACAGAGGTGCAGAAAGAGGCAAGAGAAGTGCAGAAAGAGGCAAGAGAAGTGCAGAAAGAGGCAAGAGAAGTGCAGACACAGGCAGGAGAGGTGCAGAAAGAGGGAAAAGGGATACAGAAAGAGGCAAAAGAGGTGCACAAAGAGGGAAGAAGGGTGCAGAAAAGATGCAAGAGGGGTACAGAAAGAAGCAAGCGAGGTACAGAAAGAGGCAACAAAGGTGCAGAATGAGGCAAGAGAGGTGCAGAAAGTGCAAGAGATGAGCAGAAAGAGTCAAAAGAAGTGCACAGAAAGAAGCAACAGAAATGCAGAAAAATGCAAGAGAGGGGCAGAGCAGAAAGAAGCAAGAATGGTTTGCACACCATTAGTACCAATGTAATACCCACTTTTAGCAATGAGTAACAGGTGACCATTCTAGGTATGCAATGACCTTCCACCACGCTGTAGCACTTGTCGCTGCATTTTTAGTAACTGTTGAGCCGTTTAAGGTAAAACAAGGTTTTGTTTGGTTCAAATCTGCAGAGTATGCAGCAGATGATGAATTATGTGGCAAATGCAGAAAATGTACAACTGTGTAAAAGTCGGTGCAGCCAAACAGTCGCATAATTCCAGTGGCCCTTATCATACATCTGACTAGTTCCAGAAGTGCTCCTTAGTGATTCCTTATTTGTCTTTGTCTCATTGAGTTGATAGTTTAGCTTCTATTTAAACGAAGAAGATTAAATCTGAGGTTACCACACCACAACACAGACTATCATAGCACACAATTACTCTCAATAACACATAATCCCACTCTACGTAATTCCTATACACTAAATACCACATACGTTCTATCCACATAATTTCACTGCACAACATACCACATAATTCCACTACACACAACGTACATTCACTCCACTCCAAGAAACATTATTAAAACACTTTTACATTTAAAACGCCAATAGCTCTAACTCTCGCAAATGCGAAACCTATTGAATTGCAAATGCTTCTTTAACTAATAGTCGCATTTGCAGAGAGGTGGAGAAAGGGGGCTGGGCCTCTGACCACCGCTCTGGAATTTGACTGCATAGGACTTACAGGAGGTACCAGGAGGGCTTCTTCCTCGACCGCAGACTTCATCCCCAGCCCATAGTGTGCCAGGAGGTGCGTTTGCAGAGTGGTGGATAAAGCATCCGAAGACCTCTTAGCAATCCCCCTGTGTGGGACTTACTGTGGGTAATAGGAGGGGTAGTTGGCCTCCAAGGACAACCATGGGGGTCAGCTATCCCTCCTATTACCTCCAGTAAGTCCCACACAGCAGCATTGGTAAATTCTCATAGCAGGTTATGCCCCCTTTGCCCACCAGTCTGCAAACGTGCTCCCTGGCACGCTCTTTGATGGGGAGTAAAGTCCCCTTCACTGCTGGGGGTGGTTAGGGGCCTACCTGTTACCTCCAGTAAGCCCCACACAGAGGGATTGCTGAGAGGTGGACACAGGCCATGCCCCCTTTGTCCACCACTCTGCAAACGTGTCTCCTGATGCGTTCTTGGTTTGGGGATGAAAAAAGTCTGATTCAAGATTATGATAAATGCCCATGAAAGTATGGAGCAAGGTGCAAAAATTTGTGAAGATCCCGAAATATTGTAGGTATACACCACTGTGGCGCTCTTCTTTTTTTCCATCTTTATTTTATAATGCAATGGGAAGGCAGTGGGAGCCGCATGGCCTAACAGAAATAGGGTACCTTTATGTCTTAGTCATATTTGCCCCTTTACACATCTGCAGCAAGGGTTCGGCATCTCAGATAGCCTGTACTTTAAATACGTGCAAATTAGGGAATTTCTTAACAAATCCAGGCTGGCCATATCCTTGGATACAATTCCTCTCCTGGCGGCAGTTGTCTGGGATGACTGCAAAATAAGAAATACTTATAGGGCCTTATTTATGAAGTCCGTGCGCCGCCGGTGCGTCACTTTTAACATGGGAAAAAGTGACGCACCGGTGGCGCAAGGCTTTCATAAATGAGGCCCATAGTATTTTGTTGGACAACTTGCAGGACGATATTGAAAAGATCGAAGCAAAATGGGCCAGGAAGCTAGGGAACCCTGATGCTGATTTAAATAAGGCAATCACACTAGCCACAAAGATTTTCTTGTCCGCTAGCCTGAAGGTGCAGCATTATAAAACTTTATGCAATCTGTACTTTACCCCGGCCAAACTGTTTGGGTGGGGTAAAAGAACAGGGGACAAGTGACCCAGGTGAGTCGCAATTTGTGTAAACCACCCAGAAACAGAACTAATATATGGAATGTCTGCAGTAGTGATATATCTATCTCTACCTTGAATATCACTTACTTAGGATTGACAAAACTTCATTGTGATTATACAACACTGTGCATAAAAAACCTCTCTAAAATACCTATTTATTTGTGTATAGTCAGACACCATAGTCTGTTCATCTGAATATATTTGTTGGATGACTCTCCCAGCTCTCTTTATTCTTTGCTGCTGTTTTTATAATGTGTAGACTGTCTATGGTACAAATGTGGTATGTATGGAAGAGTGGGATCAGAAATAGCAATCCATCTTTTTGTGTCTTGGTGTTGTTTTCATTCATTGCATATCATATTGTGATCATTCAATATTGAGACTAGATTGTACAGACATTTACAATACAAATAAGAATGTATATCTTCATTGTGGAATTACTGTGATCCTCAAATGTATACTATGTGACTGGTTATTAACATTCTCTCTCTGCATGTCCATATATAGCGATGCTTCTCGCTTGGGTCATGTTTGACTCTTTTTTAGCATTATCTACAGGTGAGTTATTCGGCCAACCTAAATAGTTGTAAGGCAGGATAACAATTATTACAGTCTTGCCAGGTGTGGGGAAGGCCCGGCTACACTGACCCACATGTTTTATGACTGTGCCAAATTACTCCCTCTGAATGAAGAGCTGGAACGTTTCTGGGAGGGATTGTTCGGGCTCAGGATAAGTCTCAGCCCCACTATGATGATTTTGGGCCACAATAGCAATAGTGGCTTGGGTACCACTCAGAAGTATTTTGTTTTTAGGTCTCGCCTGTCAATGCGCATGCGCATTGAGCGGAGCGAGACTATAGGGGCTTAAACAGAGTTTAACTAGACTGGTGATTTGATGCAGTGCATGTGCGCTTTTAGCTCAATGTGCAAGCGCAATGAGTTAAAATGCGCGTGCACAGCATCACATCGCCAGCCATCTGTTGCCCAGCTTGGTGCCGCCAGCAGCTCTTCCCACTCCACCCCCTGCTGCATCAAAGGCTTTCACGGCCGGCCGGCCGTGCTTGCCCAGCTTGTTTTCCCTGTTCTCATCTTCATCTCCCCCTTTCTCCTCCCCCCTAATTATTCACCCCTGCTGTTGTTCAGACCCGCTACAGCAATGCTGCCCTCCAATGCTGCCGGCCGTCAAGCATTTTCTGCCTGAAGTCAGAGCTTGTTTAAACCATCGGCCACGCACCTTTCTTTATGCCTTATTTGCCCTATTTTTAATTAATTAGATTATTAGGTCTATCTCCATTGCTCTGCCTTCCACCTCTCATGCCTCTCTCCCCAACTCATCTTCTCCCTTTCTATACTCAACTCTCTCCCTTTCTATACTCTCAGACTCCCTCTCCTGCTTCTCTCTCTTGCTTCGCTCTTGGGCTCCCTGTCCGTACTTCTCGCCCCTGATACACTCTGTCTCCCTCTCCATGCTTCTGTCCCCTGCTGCACTCTCAGGCTCCCTGTCTGTGCATCTCACCCTTGCTTCACTATTGGGCTCCCTCTCCATGCTTCTCTTCCTTGCTGCACTCTCTGCTCCCTCTCTGTGCTTCTCTCCCCTGCTGCACTCTCGTGCTCTCTAGAGATGTGGCCTAATGACCAGAGCTGCCATCTAAGTCACGTAAATACAAAACATGTTGCATTCCAAACGCTATAGGTGTCACATTCGCGAAAGTTATAACTATTGGCATTGTAAATGACAAAGCTATCAATTTAGCTATTTTAAAAACCAACACATGAATAAAATAGTTGTCATTTACAAGACCAATAGCTCCAACTTTTCTAATGTGAGACCTATTGCATTTACAATGCTTTTTGTATCAGTAGCTATTGCCAGACTGATAATTGGTGCTAGATGGAAAGACCCGGAGCCTCAGTCGTTTCAGATCTGGCTAGCCCGGTTGCTGGGCATATTTAATCAAAAGGTAGCTCTTTATGAATGCAGGGGCAGACAGGCCAGGAAGTTGGGGAAAAAAAGCGGGTCTCCTATTAAGGCTGTACAACCAATCGACTTGTGTGCTGCCTACAGCCATTTTATCTGCTTTTATTGATTCATTAACTTATAATAATGTATAATTAAGATAACTATTTGGTATTGGAAGGGCTGCTATTAATATACAGGCTATGCTTTATATAGATTTAATCTTTTTGGCGTGGTCCTAGTACGGCCTCCACATGAAATTGCCCTTATCTAATGTAATGTAAATATGAATGAAATGTATCAATTAAGCTGCTATTATTTTTTTATACTTTGTGTAACTTTCCGGATTTACGATTATTGCATATGACAGGCTTTTTTTATGATTCATTATTAAAAACATGTATTTCTCTGAGTAAAAGAAAAAAAAGAAAAATATCCGGGAGGAAAAAAGAAGTCAGAAGGGCAGACTGCTGTTCATATAGGGAAACCAAAAGACTACATATAGGCAAGTCACAGCTCTATGCACAGTAGGAGCATCCCACAGGAACACACGCAGCAAAATCTTCCGAACCTGGGTCGCAGAACATAAATCAATCCACCTCAGTTTCAGCAGCATCCGAGGCTGAAAGCATCAGACAGTTTCTTAATGGTTGCCATGTGTCCCTTGGTCGCAAGGCAGGGGGTTGTAAAGACACATATATTTCACTTGTAGTATTGCAGTTCACAAGGTCTCGAATACACGCCTCCATGGTAGGACTTAAGGCACCACTCCAGTGCAGAGACACCTGACGTTTATCCTATAACAATGCAAGAGCAGTGTAACGATGGACATTAGCTGGTAGTGGTTTCAGATAACCCAATAGAGCCAGTAATGGGCTTGGAGTGAGTGTGTGTCTTCTCATACCTGACAATGTGGAATGGACTGCTTCCCAGAAAGTAAGAGTAGGGATGCAGCTTCATGCTAAGTGTGCAAAATCAGCCTGTTCCACTGCGTATCTGGGGCAGCTATGCGACCTGGTAGGGTCAGCTCTAGCTAGTAACTGGGGGATAGCATATGCCCGATGTAGATATTTGAAATGTAACAGCTTGTGATGGTGGTTATAGGAAATCGGTCACGTCTCCTCACAGCAATAATACCATATTTTATCAGGCAAGGGCTCCCCAAGTCCCTTTCCCAGGCAGTCCCTTTCCACCCCAATAGGCCTCAAACCCAGAGAACTATGATAGAGACAGGAGACGAGGTGAGTGCTATGGGGGCCGTGAGTATCATAGTGAGTGGAGGAAAGTCAACAGGTTCCTGAGGATAAGAGGGAAGTGCGGTACGAATAGTACTGTGCAGGCGATGTAAGATAAACCTGTCCATATAGGACGCCACATGTCCTTCCACCAAGGAAAAGACAGGCCACAATGTAGTTTCTGCGAAGAGGTCTCCTAGGGAGTGGAGCCGACAGGCAGGTAGCATAAGTTGAGTCAATGTCTCCATAGTCATTGGAAGCAAGGGATTATTGGGAAGGGGGATATGAGTGAAATATAGCCTATCAAATATTGCACATATTTGGTCCAGGCACAGTACGCGGTGGGGAGTGTCTGTATCTCAGCAGGGACCCTGGCTAAGCCCTGTGGTATAATAGTCGAAAGGGTCAATGGAGGGGTGGGGTGGGGGGGGGGCTGTGTCCATTTTGGTTAAAGATTTTGCAGTCGGTCATTGGGTGATACCAAAAATACACAAAATGCACCTGAGCGACAAGGTAATAGAGGTATAAATCCGGGACCTTTAACCCACTGCATACATAAGGTAAAGTCAGCGTGCACAAACTAATTCTAGGGTGCTTACCCTCCCAGACTAGGCATGTGAGCATACTGCGCAAGGTATTAAAACAACTGTTTGTTCGAGCTATCAAAATATTGGCAAATAGATATAAAAAGCGGGGTAGCACTACCATTTTAATGGATCACTGACATAATATCGACGACACAAATATCGAGATACACAAATATCGAGTCAAAAATATCGATTGACAAAATATCGACTCCCTATCTTCAAACAGGTAAGTACCAAAATATCGACTCCAAAATATCGACTTACAAAAATATAGACTGTCAAAATATCGATTTTTTAAAATGTCTTAAAAGTAAGTTAAAACTAATATAGTAATAAATATATTTAATATAAACTTAGAAATAATTATTAAAAAAATATAATTTTAATAAATAATTTATATAATTAAAAAAATTATATCACCAACAATTACACACACACACATATATATATATATATATATATATAAACATATTATTAAATAAACATATATAACATTTTAGAAAATGTTTAAAATTTATTGTTACAACTATAGTGAGTTCAACATTAGCAAAAGTGTTGGATAGCGTAGAGGTAAAATTTACTACTCCCACTCCAGTGGGTGCAACAGTAGGGAAAGCGCTGGATAGCGTAGAGGTTAAAATTACTATTCCCACTCCAGGGATGTATGACGTTACAACGCATACTTTTACAACGCCTACCATTACAACAAAACTTTTACAACGCAAAAACTTTTACAACGCATACATTTACAACGCAAGATTTTACAACGCATATACCTTTACAACGCATACCATTACAACATAAGTATTGGTAAGTATATAATAATTTTTTGAATATAAATTAATAAAAAATATTATAATATAATTTAATATAATTTAATTTTATTAAATAAATGTAATTTAAATGTAATTTTACTTTATTTTTACAAAGTACCCCTGTACCCCAAAAACCCAAAACTGACCCTGAACCCTAAAAATACCCCTTTACCCATAAACTGAAAACTGACCCTGAACCCTAAAAATACCCCTTTACCCGAAAACTGAAAACTGACCCTGAACCCTAAAAATACCCCTTTACCCAAAAACTGAAAACTGACCCTGAACCCTAAAAATACCCCTTTACCTACAAACTGAAAACTGACCCTGAACCCTAAAAATACCCCTTTACCCCAAAAACTGAAAACTGACCCTGAACCCTAAAAATACCCCTTTACCCAAAAACTGAAAACTGACCCTGAACCCTAAAAATACCCCTTTACCTACAAACTGAAAACTGACCCTGAACCCTAAAAAAAACCCTTTACCCCAAAAACTGAAAACTGACCCTGAACCCTAAAAATACCACTTTACCCAAAAACTGAAAACTGACCCTGAACCCTAAAAATACCCCTTTACCCCAAAAACTGAACACTGACCCTGAACCCTAAAAATACCCCTTTACCCAAAAACTGAAAACTGACCCTGAACCCTAAAAATACCCCTTTACCTACAAACTGAAAACTGACCCTGAACCCTAAAAAAACCCCTTTACCCCAAAAACGGAAAACTGACCCTGAACCCTAAAAATACCCCTTTACCCAAAAACTGAAAACTGACCCTGAACCCTAAAAATACCCCTTTACCTACAAACTGAAAACTGACCCTGAACCCTAAAAAAACCCCTTTACCCCAAAAACTGAAAACTGACCCTGAACCCTAAAAATACCCCTTTACCCAAAAACTGAAAACTGACCCTGAACCCTAAAAATACCCCTTTACCCAAAAACTGAAAACTGACCCTGAACCCTAAAAATACCCCTTTACCCAAAAACTGAAAACTGACCCTGAACCCTAAAATTAAAATATTTATCAATTAATCAATTATAATTAATTACCAATTATATTTTAATTAATTACCAATTAATAATTAATTAACAATTAATTTTTAAAAAATATCAATAAATAAATTAACATATTTAATTAATTATAATTAAATTACTTCCCACCCTATTCCCCTATAAACCCACAACCCGCTACAGAAAATAAATTACTAAAATTAAAATATTTATCAATTAATCAATTATAATTAATTACCAATTATATTTTAATTAATTACCAATTAATAATTAATTAACAATTAATTCTAAATTATTATCAATAAATAAATTAACATATTTAATTAATTATAATTAAATTACTTCCCACCCTATTCCCCTATAAACCCACAACCCGCTACAGAAAATAAATTACTAAAATTAAAATATTTATCAATTAATCAATTATAATTAATTACCAATTATATTTTAATTAATTACCAATTAATAATTAATTAACAATTAATTCTAAATATATATCAATAAAAAAATTAACATATTTAATTAATTAGAATAAAATTACTTCCCACCCTATTCCCCTATAAACCCACAACCCGCTACAGACTTATATTACACAAAAAATAAAAATTATTATTAACTTACCTTAAATTCGATATTTTTGTTGTCTATATTATGTCTAGTCGATATTATGTCCATTCTCTATTTTTGATTCGATATTATGTCCATTCTATTCGATATTAATTTTCTCTAGTCGATATTTTTGTTGTCTATATTATGTCTAGTCGATATTATGTCCATTCTATATTTTTTACTCGATATTCTGTCCAGTCGAAATAATTGACTCGATATTATGACTGTACACCCATTTTAATGATGGCTATCCTCCTGGCAATAGATAAGCGCAGCCTGATCCCGCGTTCGATTTGGGTTGAAAGCTTATCAGTAGCAGGACCATAATTAAGGTGAATAACTGTCATGCTGCTCCTATGCAAATAAATGGTGAGGTATTTCAGCAGGTCCATGCACCACTGCAGGTGGGATTTTATGGTGCAATGTACTGTAGCGTCCGTCAATGGGAAGATCTTGGATTTTCCTCAATTAATGGAGAGTCCGGAAAAAACTCAAAATCGTATGACTTCCCGAATCAAAGGGGGAGATTAATCTCAGGATCTCTAACAAATAAATTATGTGTGCCAGCCTGAAATTAAACCAGTCCTGCATTTGCACTGAAAACACAAGGCGAGAATATCTAATTTGAAGACACATTTCTACTGTCCTACCTGTGGGAGGGTGGGGATGCATATCCTAATTAAGGGTGTTGAAAACCTAGAAAAAGGGGGGAAATAATTTCTATTCAGTCCCCTCGTGGCACACCCTGTTCTACCTTCCTCCACACTCAACAGCCAGGAAATTGTTCGCCTTGTGTTTTCAGTGCAAATGCAGGACTGGTTTAATTTCAGGCTGGCACACATCATTTATCGATGTTTGTCTTGTGATCATTGGTTTGCTTTATATATTTTTGTCACAAATAACATTTTCGTATTATATATGTGTTGTATACACTGTCTCACAAAATAAATGGTTCTAATTCATGCATACAAATGTGTTGCAATTGTGTGATTTACTAATGTGGTGTTTCTTTTTAAAAGACATGTCCAATTGATTTATGAATGTCTTTTTGAAGTTTCAAAACTAAGCAGAATAAATGCTCAAAAACCTCAGAATTAGTGGTCTCAGGTGTATCGCGAATATTTAAAATAAACCTCCCTTGACACGTTTCTGTGTTTGCAGAAAGCATTGGCATCCACTGGAGAGTCAAAAATATGATGCTTGCCATCAACCTGGACATGCAGTCAAGCTGGACATGACATAGCGTATCTCACATTGGATCTCTGAAGTGTGCGCTTGATGTCGGCATATTTATGGTGTGCCTCTTGTATCAATAGGGTAAAATCAGAATAGAGGGACCCAGCCATTCCCTGGTATTGTTGCAACCCCTTCTCACAGGGCAAGCGAGGGATAGTGTCCCATTCATGATAATGGAGGAACCTGGCAAAAATGAGACATGGCGGTGCCCAGGGTACAGGTCGTGGACCAGGAATTCTATGTGCTCTCTCAATTGTAAAAGTAGATGAAAATGCCCCTTTCCCAAACAATTCCAGTATCAGGTTCTTGACAAAAGTGTTCTTGCGCCCAGTGTTGGTGGACTCAGCTACCCCCGCAATGTGAATATTGTTACGGCAAGAGCGCACCTCCAACTCCTCGGTCTTGGCAGCCATCAACCACTTTGAGGAACCGGTCCTCCTTCTTGAGACGTTTATTTGCCATGGTGTTGGCGTTTTCAATGTTGGATATCCTCTGTTTAGTGGCATCTAACCATGTCTCATGTCTGTCCATTTGCTCTTGCATGCCATTGAGGTGGGTGGATACAGCGTCAAAGCGGGAGTCCATGGATTGGAATCCAGGCTTCAGCTCAGCCATTATCGCAGCAGTGCCCTCCACTTCAGGGGCATCAATCACGGTGGTCCCCAACTCCCCCTCAGCAGACTCCTCCGCTCCACCCCACTGAGGGGTCCTCACGTAGTTAAAGCTCAGCTGCCATTGTTTAGGATTGGTGCACACCATTGTGTAGTAAAGTTTTAAGCTCTTTCAGGGAAGGAAGACATTTGGGCAGAATAAATATCAATAGTGGCAAGAGGGGAAGCATCCCTTTTCCTTTTAAAGCCAGGCTCATAGCTGGGGAGCCACATTTGCCAATGAGTCCCGGCCGCAAAGACAGCCTAAGAAAGATGGAGGTCAAAAATTACTATATGGCAGTGGGACCTGGGTTACAATTCTTGATCCCTCAGTGGACTGCTCAGAAGAGGAATCTTTGGGTACTCTCATAAGTCCTAAAAGAGTTCAAGATTCCATTCTTACAGACAGGAATGATCACTGTGTTCAGATCTACACCATTGTCAAATGACAACACAAAGAGAGATGCTAATCTGTCAGGCATAGAAAAGCTACTTATCAAGAAGATCATTTCAGTCCTGACTCATCAGAGAGGAGAAGGTTTTTATTCAACTCTTTTCTGTGTTATAATTGTTCAGTCGAGTGCTGAATCTTAAGGCATTGAACAAATGGGGCCAATTTGATACGTTTCGGATGATGGTGCTCCAAACTATAATTCCTTTGCTCAAAAAAGGCAATTTTGTGGTGACTATGGATCTGAAAGACACTTACCTTCATTTGCCCATCAATCCTGACAGCCAACCTTTCCTGAGGTTCTGCATGAGAGACATACATTTCCAATTCCAGGTGCTACCATTCAGATTGTGAACATCTCCAAGGACATTCACCAATGTACTTGCCCCAGTTGTAATGAGCCTCAGCATCTGCAAGGTGTTGGTTGAATGTCCAGGGGCCAATGGCATTGACAACAGTGGTAGGTCCATGGTCTCAGTCCTACTTGAAGCCCTTAATGAATCACCTCTTGAGTCATTGAAGTCCAACTTTGGGAAGTTAAAAGACACAAATACCAGTGACTCAGGAGATAGTTCAAGATCTCATTTGATGGTTTCACACTCCCAACTTGGAGAGCAGGATTCCTTTTCAAATACCATTTCCACTTCATCAGATGACAACTACCAGTCTGTGGGAGTGAGGCACAACCTTAACATATTGGGAGTGCAAAGGCCAGTGGTCCAAGCAAGCAGTAAAAACTTCACCCATCCAACTGGAGAGAACTGGCTGCAGTCCTGAAAGCAGTCCAGTTATTTGAGTCACAGTTAGATGGAAGAGACCATGATCCATGCAGACAAACAGGTTCCTCTGTGTTGCCTGAATTGCCAATGGGGGACAAAGTCATGTCAGCTAATTTGGCTTGTGATCTACATTTGTTCATGGGCAGAACCCCATATACTTTCCCTGAGGTGGCGTACATTCATAGGGCAATGCATTTTCATGCAGACAGCCAGAGTGACAGTTTGCCTTCTTCATTGTGGTTTCATCTGGTAAGTCCTCAATTGTAGTAGATTTGACAGTTGTTTAGGTGACTCGTAGGTAGATTTGTTTGTGTCTCCCTGGAACTCAATGCTCCCAAGAATGTGTTCAGAGATCAGCTGCCCACAGGCACGGGTAGTGGGTGAGCTATCAATCCCAAGGCCACAAGGTCTCCTTTACTCCTCAAATACAATTCTGACCCTCACAAGTGCGCTTCAGAAGATTCACAAGTAGAGAGTGACGGTAGTCCTAGTGGCTCTGTTTTGGCCGTAACACCTGTGTATTTCCATGCTGATGACCCTAGCCCCAGGAAGGTTTTTTAACTTGCAATGCAACCCATCCTCATTACAGTTTCTTGAGATGTCTCAAAGCCAGTTGAGGCTACTCAGCCAAATAGCTTGGAACTTAAATGTGGTTAATTTGGAGGGCTCCAATTAGGTAGAGGAGGACATTCAGCGATCTAGGAAGGATTGTACTTGTGTTTCCTATGAAAAACATTGGAACTCCTTTTCAGGTTGGTGTGCTACTAAATCCCTAAATCTGGTCTCAGTAGATCACTACCAAATTTAAGATTTTTTAAGCAAGGGCTTTCTTAAATATTTGGTCCCATCAACTCTTGTGACTCAATGAGCAGCCATTAAAGTGTTTAGAGGAGTTGGGAATTAGCTGGTTTTCTATAACTCCTTGATATGGAGATTATTGAAATGTTTCCATTAGAGGAAGCCATTTCCTTCTGTCAAAGCTTCTTCCTGTGATTTACCCACTGTTTAAAGGGGGCTACAGTGAAATCCAGTTGTTCTGTTAGAGTTTCCCTAGCTGATTTAGTTAATAGCAAAAGTGGCTGTGTTACTTGTGATTACATCAGCCAAGTGAGCTGGGGAACTAGAATCCTTAGTGGTCTTTTACCCCTACCATAAAATATTACCAGAGTGATAGTTCCTGGGCCTAGGGTTTCTCTTGGACCTAGGGCTTAGGATTTCATTTCGGATTGGCTGCTAGGACTAGGGCTGTGTTTGGCTGTAAAGGCCTGTTCTCCTATTGGTCTTAGGGCCAGTGGTGTTACTGGTTACGGCTAGTGTTCCTATTGGCTGAAGGGGTCACCTTATCACTAGGGCTTTTTAAGGTCAGAGCGCGGAGCATCTTGGCCCGGGCATTGTGGATAAGTGCATTGAGGACAAGGGTAATTGCCTGTTTAGGCCTGTTCAAGCAGTGTTGGATCTCGGGCCAGAAATACTACCAATTTTCCCATTCCCCAGCACCCAAATTTTTTATTTATTTATTTATTTGAGTCTTATACAGCGCATGGTTACCCTTGGGCATCCCAGCGCTTGTCAAGAAGTCCGTCAGACCAATGCAAAGCTATTCAGCGTGTTTAAGATGGGAAAAGATATGTTTTCAGAAGCTTCCGAAAACGAAGAAAGCAAGTCTCACGACGCAGCTGCAAAGGGAGCGAATTCCAAAGGGTGGCTGTATGCACCGAGAATCTTCTACCTCCAGTGCGAGCCTTATGAACTCTGGGGACCTGTAACAAAAGTTTTTGATCAGAGAGAAGAGCTCTGTTGGGTTTATAAGGCACCACTAGCTTCCTTAAAGAGGGGGGTCCTTTCTCTTGAAGAATCTTATGGGACGTACAGAGAGCCTTAAACTTGATCCTCTCTCTCACCAGGAGCCAATGCAATGCTTTTAAGGCGGGCTTAGCTGGTTGTCGCCTTGATGTATTAGTCAGCAACCTGGCCGCAGCATTTTGCACCTGCTGCAGCTTACTGAGTGTGGCTTCCGGAGCACCAAGGAAAATAGCATTGCAGTAATCAAGCCTGGAGATAATTAACCCCTGGATGAGTAACCTCCTCGATGACAAGGGGAGGAGGGGCAAGATTTTACGGGCTGAGCGAAGAAGCCCGAAACAAACCCCCACCGTTTTCTTGGCCTGAGTTTTAAAAGAGAGATCCTGCTCCAGCCAGACTCCCAAGCTCTTGATCTCCTGCTTGGGGCTGGGGAGCTCCCCCAGGCAGCTGGGCCAGACGGACAAGGGGAGAGAGGGAGTCTTGTGCCCTAACAGCATAATCTCCGTCTTAGAACCGTTCAGTTTAAGTGACGATTCACTCATCCAGGTATGTACATTAGTCAGGCATAGGCGCAGCACGTCTGGATTCTTCTCCAGTTGGGATAAAGCGACCACCAGCTGGGTGTCGTCAGCATAGCTTACAATTTTTATCCCAAAAGGGGCCACCACATCCTCCAGGGGGGCCATATAGACGTTAAATAACGTAGGGCTCAACGAAGAGCCCTGTGGCACACCGCACTGGAGGGGGATAGATGGAGACTTCTCTCTGCCTTCCCAGACCTGGTAGGTACGGCCATGCAGAAACGACCTGAGCCATTGCAACGCAACTCCTGTGACCCCCACATTGGACAGCCGTTGGATCAACACTTGGTGGTTTACAGTGTCAAAGGCAGCACTGAGGTCCAGGAGGATCACTGCCACTGACCCTCCTGAATCCAAAATGCTCCTTGCTTCCTCAACGACTGCCAAGAGGGCGGTGTCTGTGCCCTGCCCTGGCCGGAAGCCAGTTTGAGAATCTCTCAGCAAGCCGTTGGATTCCAGAAAGACGGATAGTTGTCGATTAACCAGTCTTTCGGCGATCTTACCAAGACCCGGCAACAGCGAGATGGGCCTGAAGTTGGCCAAATCTGACGAATCTAGATTGGGTTTCTTCAGAATTAACCCATCCACATACATTTTAACACACTCACAGCAAATATACTCTATTCATTTAGTACACACAAACCCTACACGCATTTCAATGTCTCAACACCCACCCCAAAACCCCACAAACCACCCCTATACACCTTTCTACCTCAACTACCACACATTTGCATCTTCACTCACATACAAAAAACACTCTATCCTATACCACTTACCAATCCACTCATCCCCAACACAACGCAAATCCACAACATATGTAACTATATCCCATCCAGACATACACTCCCTGCTCTAAGTACTCCCAACAGACCACTTTGTGTCACCAACATACCTACACTTAGCCTTCCATTTTTTCATTCACCATCACCCTCCTCTTCTTTTTACCCAATAACACAGCTACACAACCTTCCACTCCACCACACATATGACATCTTTTAAAAATCCAATCTAACACAAGCACTCTTAACTCTTGTTCATCCCCTCTCACACACCACATAAACTCGTTTCCAAAACACATCACCACTCCCTTTACAACCTTGCAGTTTCCACTCCGCAGCAAAACATTACATACAAATGTTTCTTAGAAGACAAATACATCATCACCTCTCACTACTCCTTAAAGACAAAAGATAATACATACACCAGCACAAATGAATCTCACAAACACACTATCTCACAATACTTTCCCTCACAAACTAGAAACATACACCCACTCCCACCTTCCTGAATACACAATTAATACACACTCTAAACCAGCTCCACTGTCAAGCTTTCTCTCTTCCCCAAAAACGAACACATATGCAGCAACACAACAACTCTCTTTTAACTGCCTCTCCTCCATTGGACAATTTAGAGCCCTGCAAAATGACCACATGATGCACCACCACCCCCAACTCATACACCTTCCACCCTAAACAGAAGCAAACAAAATAAACAGCATGCCACTCTTCACAACTTCACATCTCCATGTCTCATGCACAACAAGGCTACTTCACAAAAACAACACAGCTCACCAACTCACTTTCAACCACCACCTCCACCACCTACACATGTAGACCTATCAAAATGACTTTTTAGCCTGCTGGACAAGAAATACGATACAGAACAGCTACACTATTGCTCTCCTCATCAAGCTAATACCAGCACAAAGGACACACCAGCTACAAGTCCACAAAATACTGCTCACTCTTCTACAAAACAAAGTCACACCATCATCAAAACACATTCTCTAAACTGCCTAATAATAAATGCTCAATCACTCTCGAAAAACAAGCATCACATCTACGACATTCTCCCTGACGGGCAACCTGACTTACTCTTCATAGCTGAATCATGGTTGGGAGATGACATGGCTCTAGTGTTGCAAGAAGTCGTTCAAACTATCACACAAAATCATTTAGGCAGAAGAGGAGGTGGACTAGCTGTTGCATTCAAACAAACATTAAATATCACTAGAGCTGACAATATCTCCATACAAGGTTGGATGCCCTCTTCACCAGATGCAACCCTACAACATCTTCAATCATCCACGGGTTTATAGAGTGCAGCTACTCACCCGTAAGGGGTCTCAAAGTGCTGAGGGTGGGGTGCTGCTGATCCGCCTGGCACGGGAGTTCAGTCGAAGAGCCAGGTCTTGAGAGGCTTCCTGAATTGGGTCAGCAACGGGGATTGCCAGAGGTAGAGAGGCAGGTTGTTCCAGGTCTTAATGGCAGGGTAGGAGAAGGATCTTCCTCCAGTTATGGTCTCGATGATTTGTGGGACGATGGCCAAGGCCAGTTGGGTGGTGCAAAGGTACCTGGCAGGTACGTGGAATGAGAGGCAGTGGTTCAGATATTTATTTTAAAAAAAAGTTTATATAGCGCTGCTGGACCCGAGAGTATCAGAGCGCTTTACATAGTGAGATACAAGAACAAAGCAATTACATATTAAGTAAAAAAAATATATACAATTGGAAATGAGCAGGAGAAATTTAAAGAAAATGAAAAGTATAAAGCGGTAAGTTAGTGACAGGGGTTGGTAGCGCAGAGTAGAGGCAGTGCAGGGGGAGTTGAAAGTAGTGCTAAGGAGGTTATCCCCCGATAACAACATTCCTACGAGAACTTTATTCAAATGCCGAAGGTCGAGTTCGTTATGGTATCAGTGGCGAATTGTCGCGTCCATTCCAGATAACGAAGGGAGTAAGACAGGGCTGTGTCCTGGCTCCCTTCCTGTTCAATCTTTACACTAATGGACTTGAACAGGCTATGCTGGACGGGAGTCAGGACCTCCCCCAGATAAGTCATCGCCCAATACCTACGCTGTTGTATGCTGATGACTCAGTGATTCTAGCACGGACACTAAACCAACTTCAGATCCAAACCAACAAGTACACAGCTTTTATGGACTCACTCGGTCTCAAAATAAACATCAAGAAAACCTTCGTAATGCATCTCGGCCCTAGGACTAAAACCACAAAACCAATAATGGTTGACAACACCAAACTGGAAAAAACCCGGGTCTATCCATACCTAGGTATCCTAGTGGACGATGCTCTGAATTGGCGGAAGGCAATCGAGGCCAGAAATCTCCACTTTCGTCGTGCAACTTTAGCATTAACATCTTTCTCGAGGAAACTGGGGAAACCAGCCCCATCTGAACTCCTGACAATATACTATGCGAAATGCCATAGCGTGGCCACCTATGGTGCTGGAATCTGGGGTCATGGACGTATCGACCACTTACAGGTCACTGAAAACGCCTTCGTAAAGTATATCCTAGCCCTCCCCCAAAGTTCTCCGACATTAGCCTCACATCGGGAGCTTGGTATGGAATATATTATTGACACCATCCGATGCCAGCCCATTCTGTTGTGGCATCGAATATGGTGCAAACCTGAATGTCATCTAACTCGCTCCCTCATTGCTGACTGTTTAACCCTGGCAAATTGGCGGAAAATCCCCTGGTTAACCTATGTTTCTAATTTCTTTAAAGACTTGAATCGTGAATCCTACTTTGAAGAACCACCCTCAATGGAAGACATCTCTAGGAAGCAGTTAAAATTAATGTGTCTGGACCACCTAAGGGATTTACGGAATCAGACAGAGATCATTAAACCATCAAATGAAAAAATTGGCGCCCAACAAACTGGAAAATCCATGCAGCTTTATTTGACGTATTTTTTATCCAATCACGAAAGGTTTCTATTAACAAGACTTCGCTTTAACATTTTCTTCCGATTAGTTACATTCCCTGAAACGAATAATTGGTCGCCCAACTTGCTGAACTGTCCCTGTGACGGAATTTCTCCTCAATCTACGATCCACGTTGTCCTTTTTTGTAAATATTATAAAATATCAAGGAAAAAGTGGATTATTCCGATTCTCCGAACCAGTGGTCACAGACAAACACATGCAGCATATCTTTATTTGCAATCCTTAAAATCAATGCATGAAGTTAAATACATAGCGACCTTTCTTAAAGCAGTCTTGATAACACGTCGCAGTATTTCTAGTTAATTTTGGAACCGAACTGTATCTTAAAATTTATTTTTCTATTTAAAAATGTTTTTTTATATTGTGTTTCTTAATCATGTGTCTAAAAATTTTTATTATGTACTTTTTATGATTATTTACTTGATAATCGAATAAAATTTAATGAAAAGAAAGAAAGCTAAGGAGGTGGGTGAGGTGGGGAGGGTGAGATGGAGGGGGGAGAAGGTAGGGTGACAGAGAGAGAGTGACAGAAGGGTGATGAGAAAGTTCAGGATCGATAAAAAATTAAGTGCCCCAGTATTTACTGAGGAGAAGATCTTTGAGTCTACTTTTGAAGAGGGTAGGAGGGGTTGCAGTGAAGGTCTTTGGGTAGTGCATTCCAGATAGTGGGGGCGTTACCAGAGAATGCACGAGATTGGGTCTTTTTGCATTTAAGTTTGGGAGGGATAAGGACAAGGGAGTTAGTACTTCTCAGGGATCTAGTGCTCCCTGCTTTTTGTAGTTTACTAGACAGGTAAGAGGGGGTTGTCTTGGTGGAGAGCTTTGTGTGTAATGCAAGCAATCTTGTAGGTGGATCGACCTTCGATTGGGAGCCAGTTCAGGTTTTTGAGGACAGGGGAAATGTGGTAAAATTTTCAACAGTCAGAGATAAGTCTGGCGGCTATGTTGAGGACAGATTTAATTGGTGCTAGGCGGACTTTGGTGGTGCCGGCCAGAGTGGCGTTACCATAGTCAATCCTGGATAGGACAAGAGATTGTACGATGATTTTGAAATCATCAGCTGGAATGAAAGGTTTAACTTTTTTGAGGTGGTGTAGGGTGGAGAGAGCAATTCTTGCTGTATTTTTGATGTGGGGGATGAAAGTAAGGTTCTGATCAAGGCTGATACCCAGGGATTTGACCATATTGGAGGTGGAGAGGGAGCAATTAAGGGCTGTGATGTCTTTAATCCAGAGTTGAATGGGTAGGGAGTTGAATTTAGGGGTGAAAAGGATGATTTCGGTTTTTTTAGGATTGAGTTTGAGATGATTAAGGTGGAACCAGGCTTGGACTTTCAACAGAGTGTTATTGAGGTGAAGGATGTCATTGTGGGTTTTAAATCTTGTAGTATAGTTGGGTATCATCGGCATATAGGTGGTAACTGATTTTGGCTTGTTTGAGAATGAGAGTGAGGGGTTCCATAAAGAGGTGGAAAAGGGTTGAAGAGAGGATAGACCCTTGGGGGACTCCGAGAGTGAAAGGTTGAGGTTTAGACAGGCAGTGGCTGAGTTTAATTTGTTGAGATCTGTTCTGGAGGAAGGAGGTGAACCATTGTGTAGCGATCGCCAATGCCGGCGTAGCAGGCAGAAAAAGACTCCGTGTTGAGCGTCCTTTAAGGAAATACTACATGTCCCTGAAGGCCATGCGGCGCTGGAGATCGGGTAAATGGGAGGACTCTATTTAAGCTCCTCCCAGAGAACGGTACGGTGCTTGTCAATTCGTTTCTGGGTACTCCATCGAGCCGGATGGTGTGTCCCTGTCGGAGTTCGTTGCATCTATGCTCATCGCCGACGAAGAGCCAGCGTGGTCAGAGTTCCTGTTTCCTAGCTTCGCCGACGAAGAGCCAGCGTGGTCAGAGTTCCTGTTTCCTAGCTTCACCGACGAAGAGCCAGCGTGGTCAGAGTTCTTGTGGGTCCGTTCATACAAGCCGTATCCCTCACCTGTCCAGTTGTTTGACTACCGCAAGTATACCTGTGGAGTGCGGGCCCGCCTCCTACGTTTTCTTTTGTTTCTCTGGTAACCTTTTGTCTCATATATGCGGAGTGCGCATCCTTTTGGATGTCATTTACTCTGGGGTTAATTGGTCTAACTATTAGCAGTTCTAATTGGATTAGAACGTCTCAGGTACTTGGAACTATTCTTTTCCACAAGAAGCATTGTGGTCACTACGAGACATGTATATATAACGCCACATACAAGAAACCCAATAGAACCAACTCTTGGCAAACTGAGGTGTGCGGAGAAAGAGAAGTGGAGATAACTTCTCAGTACTTTTGGCAAGACCCCCACAACCGTGTAACGTACATTATCCTGATTCATTCACGGCGCCCGGTGTGGAGAAGTCGTATATCAATACCGGTGACTTCGTGGGTAAACCTAGACCAGAGATTAAAGGGAGCATCAGACACCCCATTGCCATTCCACCTCACGGCGCCCTCGGGACATGCTCAGATAGTGGTGGTAGTTCCATTGTTGGGTCTTGTGCTGAGGGGAGTTGGGAGGACTATCGTCTTATCGTCTCTGATGGCCATCGGAATCAGGTTAGTGGCGCGTGCGTGTTCTTGCGCTGCTTCCAATCCCGACAGATTGACAAACCCAAGAATACCGCCCAGCCTAGACGATGGATACGAACACCATCCTTACCTCCTTATTGGAGAGATTTACGGAATTACAACAAGAAGTCCAGACCTCTCGCGCAGAGAATCAAGCCTTATATAAAGAGGTATCCGACTTGCGCAGAGAGATGTCAGATCTTGCGCTTAAGGATCCTGTAGTGAAACCGTTGATTAGACCGGCCACATTGACCCCGCCTCCTTCTTTCCAACCAGGGGGATCTTTTGTGGCTCCATCCACCTCTACCGAGGCCAATCCAACTGTACACATAATTCAAAACTATGGTATACCTCTTGCTCCTCCCGAAAGGTTTTATGGAGACCCTAAAAAATTTGAGACATTCCTGAATCAATGCCGTCTCCACTTTCTATGTAAGCCTGTGGTCTTTCAGGATGAGGCCTCCAAAACAGCCTTTATGATGTCATATATGGGAAGGAATGCGTCCAGTTGGACCATCCCCTTGCTGGAACGGAATGACCCTGTGCTACATGATTTTTCTGATTTCTGTCTTGAGTTAAGGAAATTGTTCGACAGAAAGTCCCATATGATGACCCTAGACCGCGAATTAATGACTCTACGACAAGGATCGCAAGACCTATTGTCCTACATTACCACGTTCAATCGCCTCATTGTAGAAACAGACTGGCCGGTTGCAAAAAGGATTTCTTTATTTTATCAGGGCTTGAGGGGTGAATTGAAGGATGTGTTAGCACAGGTGGTGCAACTACCTTCTACGTGTGAGGAACTCATTGATTTGACTGTCCAACTGGATCACCGGTTGTTGGAACGGAAAGGAGACAGAAACAGGGGAGACAATAGGTTTTTCTATACCATGGCAAGACCTCGGCAGGGGGGTGAGGACAAAACCAAGGCTCTTGAAGGACCTGAACCCATGCAGATCGGAGGTATTCGTGGTCCTCTCACCATGGAAGAAAAAGACAAGAGGCGGAGACTCAAACTCTGTCTGTATTGTGGCAAAGGTGGACATTTTATTAAAGAGTGTAGAGCCAGGAATTACGTTCCTGGAAAGAATCCCCTTCCCCGAGTACAAGCCACCATGAAATCGAGTGAGCCGTCGGAAAACTGACGGTCTCGGATCAGATGGAGATCTCTGATTTGAGACGCCCGCCTAACATGGTCTCCCTTTTTGTAGCAAACACCCTTCACCCTGCAGTCGCCCATATGAACGTAAGTGTGTCACTATGGATAACGACCCATGACCATCTACAAGTCGATGCCCTGTTGGACTCAGGGGCCACGGGGAACTATATTGACCAAGACTTCGCATTCAGGATGGGTATCCCCTGTGAAAAGAAGCGGATGCCCGAAACCGTTAAGGCAGTGGATGGAACGGTCCTTTCATCGGGCCCTGTAGTGTACCACACCCTTTCTTTATTGATGGAAATCGGGTTGGACCATCATGAACAAATCCAGTTCGATCTCATTGCTGCCCCGCAACTCCGTCTTATCCTGGGAATGCCTTGGCTCACTTTACATGATCCTTCAGTGAGCTGGTCATCACGAACTGTCAGTATGACGTCTGAATATTGTAAAGAGCACTGTCAGAACAAGGTAACATGTAACTCTGCACCCGAACCCTCTACCCCTGATCCCCGTTTTGATGGATCAACTGAAGGGAGCTCGATATTTCACCAAGCTCGATCTTCGTGGAGCTTACCATCTTGTTCGAGTAAAGTAGGGGGACGAGTGGAAAACTGCATTTAGGACCAAATTCGGCCTCTACGAATATCGGGTGATGCCTTTTGGCCTCTGCAACGCCCCGGCCGCCTTTCAGTTTTTCATGGACGAAGTGTTAAGGGGGTGTTTGGAATCTTTTTGTGTGGTTTATATTGATGACATTCTGATTTACTCAGCATCTCTTTTGGAACACATCACACATGTAAAGACCGTGTTGGGAAGACTACAACAAAACTCGCTGTATGCCAAGTTGGAGAAATGCCTCTTTCATGTCCAAGAGGTAGCCTTTCTGGGGTATGTGATTGATGCCCAAGGGTTCAGGATGGACATGAGTAAGGTCGACGCCATACTGACATGGAAAACGCCACAGAATGTCAAGTCTGTGCAGAGCTTTCTTGGCTTTGCCAACTATTATCGGCGATTCATTAAACATTTCTCCAAGACCATTCATCCTATCACGTCCCTCTTGCGAAAGAACGTTCCTTTCATATGGGGAGAGGAGGCAGAGGGGTCATTCCAACTTCTTAAGGAGAGGTTCACCCAAGCACCCATTCTCAGACACCCAGACCCTCAGCTACCATTCATTCTTGAAACAGACGCATCTCAGTATGCCCTCGGTGGAATCTTGTCACAACGTCACCCTTCCACAGGGCAGCTCCATCCAGTGGCATATTATTCAAAGAAGCTCATGCCCAGTGAAGTCAATTATACCATCACGGACAAAGAGCTCCTTGTCATCAAAAGAGCATGTGAGGAGTAGAGACATTATCTCCTAGGGGCATTACATACAGTGGAAATCATTACGGATCACTGTAATTTGTTGTTTCTGAAAACGGCAAAGGCCTTGACTCCCAGTCAACTGAGGTGGACACTTTTCTTTTCCGACTTCGACATCAAGTATAGACCTGGATCACGTAACGGAAAAGCAGATGCACTCTCCAGGTTGGGGGATGAGGAGGTGATAGCTCCCGCTGAACCCCCGTCTATTCTTAAGGAGACAGAGCATTCGGAGACGTCTATTGCTTTGATCACCTCCGAAGACTTCCTAGAGGATGTCAGAGTAGCCCTATCCGACCTGGACATACCGTCCTGGGTCCAAGAAGAGCCAGCACACCGATGCGAAAAAGACCAACTAGCATACCATTACCATGCATTGTACATACCCCGGACTGAGTTACAACAACAGGTGTTGGAATGGGCCCACGATTCTGTATTGGGTGGACACATGGGCATTTACAAGACCACAGCTACCGTGGAACGGTCGTTTTGGTGGCCTGGTGTCCGAGCGGACGTAAAGGAATACGTAAAAAATTGTGCGATTTGTGCCCAGGGAAAGTCCTGTCATTCGAAACCATCAGGTCTGCTGCATCCGTTGCCAATTCCTCCCAAGCCATGGCAAAACTTGTCTATGGATTTTATTGTGGAGATGCCCCCCTGTGATAAGCAGACAGTCATTCTGGTGGGAGTTGACCACCTTACGAAAATGGGGAATTTTATATCTTTACCTAGTCTGCCTTCCTCCTGGGAGTTGGCTAGAGTTTTCCTGCAACACATTGTGAGAGCGCATGGATTGCCGAGTGTGTTAATCACGGATCGCGGGACGCAATTCACTTCTCGTTTTTGGAAGGCTCTCTGTACAATCCTCCAGATCGACGCACGCCTGTCCTCCAGCTACCATCCACAAACGGATGGTAAAACGGAACATTTGAATCAAACTCTTGAACAATATCTTCGCTGTTTTACATTGCAAAACACCACTGAATGGACCACCCTTTTGTGGTTGGCGGAATTCGCTTACAACAATGCTGTACATGCCACCTTGGGATGTTCTCCTTTCTTTTGCCTTTATGGATTTCATGCGAACATGCTTCCCTTTGATTGGCCGGCGGAATCCCTGGTTCCTACCATTCATGGACATCATGCTCATCTTAGGGCAATCCTGATAGAGGCTCGGAACTGTTTGGAAAAAGCTCAAGCAGCCCAGAAGCTCTTTGCTGATAGGAGAAGGTCCCTAGAGCCTGAGTAAAAGGTAGGGGATAAAGTCTGGCTTTCCACACGTAACCTGCACCTGAAAGGGATTAGTAAATTGAAGCCTAAGTTTGTTGGTCCCTATAGTATTTGTGAGGTGGTGAATTCCGTGGCCATGAAGCTCTCTCTGCCTGTGTCATGGTCAATACATCCTGTGTTTCACGTGTCACTCCTACGTCCTTGCCTTCAGGGCGTTCGTTTACCGGAACATCCTTGACCTGTGGAGGCTGAGGGTCAGGACGAATATGAGGTTTTGTCTATCCCGGATTCTCGCATGGTGCGTGGCAGGATTCAGTACCTGGTTGATTGGAAGGGATATGGTCCCGAGGACCGGACCTGGGACCCTGTGGCTAATCTTCATTGTCCTGACTTGGTCGCTCGATTCCATGAGAGGAACCCAGGTAAACCGGGTCGACCGCCGGGACGGCTGTCCTCGAGAGGGGGTACTGTAGCGATCGCCAATGCCGGCGTAGCAGGGAGAAAAAGACTCCGTGTTGAGCGTCCTTTAAGGAAATACTACATGTCCCTGAAGGCCATGCGGCGCTGGAGATTGGGTAAATGGGAGGATTCTATTTAAGCTCCTCCCAGAGAATGGTACGGTGCTTGTCAATTCGTTTCTGGGTACTCCATCGAGCCGGATGGTGTGTCCCTGTCGGAGTTCGTTGCATCTATGCTCATCGCCGACGTAGAGCCAGCGTGGTCAGAGTTCCTGTTTCCTAGCTTCGTCGACGAAGAGCCAGCGTGGTCAGAGTTCCGGTGGGTCCATTCATACAAGCCGTATCCGGCACCTGTTCAGTTGTTTGACTACCGCAAGTATACCTGTGGAGTGCGGGCCCGCCTCCTACGTTTTCTTTTGTCTCTCTGGTAACCTTTTGTCTCATATATGCGGAGTGCGCATCCTTTTGGTTTTCATTTACTCTGGGGTTAATTGGTCTAACTATTAGCAGTTCTAATTGGATTAGAACGTCTCAGGTACTTGGAACTATTCTTTCCCACAAGAAGCATTGTGGTCACTACGAGACGTGTATATATAACGCCACGTACAAGAAACCCAATAGAACCAACTCTTGGCAAACTGAGGTGTGCGGAGAAAGAGAAGTGGAGATAACTTCTCAGTACTTTTGGCAAGACCCCCACAACCGTGTAACGTACATTATCCTGATTCATTCACGGCGCCCGGTGTGGAGAAGTCGTATATCAATACCGGTGACTTCATGGGTAAACCTCGACCAGAGATTAAAGGGAGCATCAGACACCCCATTGCCATTCCACCTCACGGCGCCCTTCGGTACATGCTCAGATAGTGGTGGTAGTTCCATTGTTGGGTCTTGTGCTGAGGGGAGTTGGGAGGACTATCGTCTTATCGTCTCTGCTGGCCATCGGAATCAGGTTAGTGGCGCGTGCGTGTTCTTGCGCTGCTTCCAATCCCGACACATTGGAGTACAATGCCTTTCAACCCAAAGCGAACATTTAGGGTAATCAACAGGGTGGGGTGGTGTACCGTATCAAAGGCAGCCGAGAGATCAAGGAGGATTAGCAGTGTGGATTCGCCCTTGTCAAGAGAGCGATGAATGTCATCAGTAATATTGAGCATGGCTGTTTCTGTGCTGCATCCCTTTCTAAACCCAGATTGGAAGATGTCAAGTAGGTTGAAGGAGGAGATATGGTTGTCTAGCTGAGACAGAACACATTTTTCAAGGGCTTTAGAGAGGAAGGGAAGGTTGGAGATAGGGCGTAGATTGTTCTGGTCATTAGGGTCGGCAGTGGGGTTTTTTAGAATAGGAGAGATTTTGCCTAGTTGAAGGGAGGCAGGAACGCAGCCAGAAGAAAGTGAGGAGTTGATGATAGCGGTCCAGATTGGGGCAATGGTGTATTTGAGTTCTTGAACTAAGTGGGCGGGGAGGGGGTCTTTGGAATGTGAGGATGGTTTGAGTTTGGAGATGATGTTGATGATAGTGGTTTCAGAGGTTGGATTAAATACACTCCATGACGCGTTATTTTTAGGAAGGGAAAAAGTAGAGGATGTGTCCGGCAGGGTGAGAGAGGGGAGGGGTTGGGTGGACTCGGGGTGCGGGGGGAGGAGGAAATAAGTGAATTTGGACGGGGGAGGGTGATAGGTGAGAGTAGGGCGGGAGTAGGAAGGAGGTGAATTGGGAATATTTGGTATGGTGGATTGGTTGGAGAGAGGTTGGAGAGAGAGAGGAGGGGAAGAGAAGGATAGTTCAATTGAGTGACTTTGTTCGAAAAGAAACTGGCAATTTCTTCGCATCTATCTACAGAGGCTGCAAGTTTAGGAGGGCCAGAGGAAGTTTGTTTTTTAACAATGTTAAACAGTTCTCTGGGGCGGTTTCTGGCCTGATCAAGTTGAGACCGGAGGAAGGTGGCTTTTTCGTTAAAGATATGTTTTTTGTAATGTGCTCTGTTGGATCGCAGTAGGGTCAGGTTTTCAGAGGAGGGATGATTCCTCCAGGCGTGTACAGATTGTCTGAGGGTCCGTCTTTCGTTATTAAGGTCAGCGTTGAACCAGGACTTAGGAGGAATGTTTTTTTGTTTTTTGAGTTTAATGGGGGCAATTAAGTCAAGGGCATCAAGAATGGAATTGTTATAATGATCAGTGAGATAATTCGTGCTAAGAGAGGGGGGGGGGAGTAGGCGAGTTTTAATTGAGGATTCCAGTACGTCGGGTCGGATGAGGTGAAGGTTACGGGTGGGTTTCATGGGAAGGGTGCTGATAGGGGCGGGGGTGGAGGGGCTGTTCAGGGTGAAGAGGATGAAGTGGTGATCAGACCAATCAACAGGTGTTATATTCGACAAAGAGGCCAAATCCTTGTTCATCAGGATGGCATCCAGGGTGGCGTCTTTGATGTGAGTGGGGGCTAGGCAGAGTTGGGTCAGGTGAGTGATGTCTAGGGTTTCATTGAAAAGGGAGACCGCAGGGTCATCTTTTTAGGTCTCGCACCTGCGAACCGGATCGCGATCCGTCGCTGCGAGACTTATTGCAATCATTTCATCTTTTAAGGACTCAAGGGGAGCAGACAAGAGACAAGAGATGTGAACGCGCAGATCTTCAACTTGGATTAGGTCACGCGCATCCACTGTGAACAGCATGTCAGTTTCAGTTTTCCACGAGCAGTTCTACATTATGTAACTTTGTTGCAGTTTTTAAGTTTCGTTTTTGCTTTACTGGTTCAGGGGCAGCTGGCTTTTTGATTACTGCACCCTGCACTCAGCAGCAAACTCCTCCCTGCACTTCGCAGCGATCTGCACCTTGCACTGAGTAGCTAACTGCACCCTGCACTCAGCGGCAATGTGCACCCTGACTCAGCAGAGCGGTGTGCTGGGCTGTGGAGCGCTGCGCTGTAGAGTAGAGCGCTGCACTGTAGAGTAGAGCGCTGCGCTGTAGAGTAGAGCGCTGCGCAGTAGAGTAGAGTGCTGCGCAGTAGAGTAGAGCGCTGCGCTGTAGAGTAGAGCGCTGCGCTGTAGAGTAGAGCGCTGCGCTGTAGAGTAGAGCACTGCGCTGTAGAGTAGAGCACTGAATAGTGGAGCACAGCGCTGTAGAGTAGAGCGCTGCGCTGTAGAGTAGAGCACTGAATAGTGGAATAGTGCACTGTAGAGTGGAGCGCTGCGCTGTAGAGTGGAGCGCTGCGCTGTGGAGTGCTGAGCTGTAGAGCCCTGAGCTGTAGAGTGGAGCGCTGCGCTGTAGAGTGGAGCGCTGCGCTGTAGAGTGGAGCGCTGCGCTGTAGTTTGGAGCGCTGCACTGTAGTGTAGAGTAGAGTACTGTAAAGTGGAGTGCTGCGCTGTAGAGTGGAGCGCTGCGCTGTAGAGTGGAGCGCTGCGCTGTAGAGTGGAGCGCTGCGCTGTAGAGTGGAGCGCTGCGCTGTAGAGTAGAGCGCTGCGCTGTAGAGTAAAGTGCTGCACTGTAGAATAGAGCGCTGCGCTGTAGAGTAGAGCGCTGCGCTGTAGAGTAGAGCGCTGCGCTGTAGAGTAGAGCGCTGCGCTGTAGAGTAGAGCGCTGCGCTGTAGAGTAGAGCGCTGTATAGTGGAATAGTGCACTGTATAGTGGAATAGTGCACTGTAAAGTGGAGTGGTGCACTGTAGTGGAGTGGTGCGCTTTGTGAAGTAGTGCATTGTAGAGTGGAGCGCTGTGCTGTAGAGTGGAGCGCTGTGCTGTAGAGTGGAGCGCTGCGCTGTAGGGTGGAGCGCTGCGCTGTAGGGTGGAGCGCTGCGCTGTAGGGTGGAGCACTGCGCTGTAGAGTAGAGCGCTGCGCTGTAGAGTAGAGCGCTGCGCTGTAGAGTGGAATAGTGCGCTGTAGAGTGGAATAGTGCACTGTAAAGTGGAGTGCTGCACTGTAGAGTGCTGCGCTGTAGAGTGCTGCGCTGTAGAGTGCTGCGCTGTAGAGTAGAGTGGAGCACTGTAGAGTAGAGTGGAGCACTGTAGAGTAGAGTGGAGCGCTGTAGAGTAGAGTGGAGCGCTGCACTGTAGAGTAGAGTGGAGCGCTGCGCTGTAGAGTAGAGTGGAGCGCTGCGCTGTAGAGTAGAGTGGAGCGCTGCGCTGTAGAGTAGAGTGGAGCGCTGCGCTGTAGAAGTGAGCGCTGCGTGGTAGAGTGGAGCGCTGCGCTGTAGAGTGGAGCGCTGCGCTGCAGAGTGGAGCGCTGCGCTGTAGAGTAGAGCGCTGCGCTGTAGAGTAGAGCGCTGTATAGTGGAATAGTGCACTGTATAGTGGAATAGTGCACTGTAAAGTGGAGTGGTGCGCTGTAGTGGAGTGGTGCGCTTTGTGGAGTAGTGCATTGTAGAGTGGAGCGCTGTGCTGTAGAGTGGAGTGCTGCGCTGTAGAGTGCTGCGCTGTAGAGTGCTGCGCTGCAGAGTGGAGCGCTGTAGAGTGGAGCGCTGTAGATTGGAGCGCTGCACTATAGAGTAGAGTGGAGCGCTGCGCTGTAGAGTAGAGTGGAGCGCTGTAGAGTGGAGCGCTGCACTGTAGAGTAGAGTGGAGCGCTGCGCTGTAGAGTAGAGTGGAGCACTGCGCTGTAGAGTAGAGTGGAGCGCTGTGCTGTAGAGTGGAGCGCTGCGCTGTAGAGTGGAGCGCTGCGCTGTAGAGTGGAGCGCTGCGCTGTATAGTAGAGCACTGAATAGTGGAATAGTGCACTGTAAAGTGGAGCGCTGCGCTGTAGAGTGGAGGGCTGCGCTGTAGAGTGGAGGGCAGCGCTGTAGAGTGGAGGGCTGCGCTGTAGAGTGGAGGGCTGCGCTGTAGAGTGGAGCGCTGAATAGTGGAATAGTGCGCTGTAGAGTGGAGCGCTGCGCTGTAGAGTGGAGCGCTGCGCTGTAGAGTGGAGCGATGCGCTGTAGAGTGGAGCGCTGCGCTGTAGAGTAGAGCACTGAATAGTGGAATAGTGCACTGTAAAGTGGAGCGCTGCGCTGCAGAGTGGAGCGCTGCGCTGCAGAGTGGAGGGCTGCGCTGCAGAGTGGAGGGCTGCGCTGCAGAGTGGAGGGCTGTGCTGTAGAGTGGAGGGCTGCGCTGTAGAGTGGAGGGCTGCGCTGCAGAGTGGAGGGCTGCGCTGTAGAGTGGAGGGCTGCGCTGTAGAGTGGAGGGCTGCGCTGTAGAGTGGAGGGCTGCGCTGTAGAGTGGAGCGCTGAATAGTGGAATAGTGCACTGTAGAGTGGAGCGCTGCGCTGTAGAGTGGAGCGCTGCGCTGTAGAGTGGAGCGCTGCGCTGTAGAGTGGAGCGCACCGCTGTAGAGTGGAGCGCTGCGCTGTAGAGTGGAGCGCTGCACTGTAGAGTGGAGCGCTGTGCTGTAGAGTAGACCACTGAATAGTGGAATAGTGCACTGTAAAGTGGAGTGCTGCGCTGTAGAGTGGATCGCTGCGCTGTAGAGTAGAGCGCTGCGCTGTAGAGTGGAGCGCTGAATAGTGCAATAGTTCACTGTAAAGTGGAGTGCTGCGCTGTAGAGTGGAGTGCTGTAGAGTGGAGCGCTGTGCTGTAGAGTGGAGCGCTGCGCTGTAGAGTGGAGCGCTGCTCTGTAGAGTGGAGCGCTGCGCTGTAGAGTGGAGCGATGCGCTGTAGAGTGGAGCGCTGCGCTGTAGAGTGGAGCGTTGCGCTGTAGAGTGGAGCGCTGCGCTGTAGAGTGGAGCGCTGCGCTGTAGAGTGGAGCGCTGCGCTGTAGAGTGGAGCGCTGAATAGTGGAATAGTTCACTGTAAAGTGTAGCGCTGCGCTGTAGAGTGTAGCGCTGCGCTGTAGAGTGTAGCGCTGCGCTGTAGAGTGTAGCGCTGCGCTGTAGAGTGTAGCGCTGTAGAGTGGAGTGGAGCGCTGTAGAGTGGAGTGGTGCTTTGTGGAGTAGTGCATTGTAGAGTGTAGCGCTGCGCTGTAGAGTGTAGCGCTGCGCTGTGGAGTGGAGTGCTGCGCTGTGGAGTGGAGTGCTGCGCTGTGGAGTGTAGCGCTGCGCTGTAGAGTGTAGCGCTGCGCTGTAGAGTGTTGCGCTGCGCTGTAGAGTGTAGCGCTGCGCTGTGCTGTGCTGTAGAGCAGAGCGCTGCGCTGTAGAGCGGAGCGCTGCGCTGTAGAGCGGAGCGCTGCGCTGTAGAGAAGAGTGGAGCGCTGCGCTGTAGAGTAGAGCACTGCGCTGTAGAGTGGAGCGCTGTAGAGTGGAGTGGTGCTTTGTGGAGTAGTGCATTGTAGAATGGAGCGCTGCGCTGCCGAGTGGAGCGCTGCGCTGCCGAGTGGAGCGCTGCGCTGCCGAGTGGAGCGCTGTGCTGTAGAGTGGAGCGCTGTAGAGTGTGGCGCTGCGCTGTAGAGTGGAGCGCTGCGCTGTAGAGAGGAGCGCTGCGCTCCACAGCGCAGCGCTCCACTGCGCACTATTCCACTATACAGCGCTCCACTCTACAGCGCGGCACTCTACAGCGCGGCACCCTACAGCGCGGCACTCTACAGCGCAGCGCTCCACTCTACAGCGCAGCGCTCCACTCTACAGCGCAGCGCTCCACTCTACAGCGCAGCGCTCCACTCTACAGCGCAGCGCTCCACTCTACAGCGCAGCGCTCCACTCTACAGCGCAGCGTTCCACTCTACAGCGCAGCGCTCCACTCTACAGCGCACTGCTCCACAAAGCGCACCACTCCACTTTACAGTGCACTATTCCACTCTGCAGCCCTCCGCTCTACAGCGCAGCGCTCCGCTCTACAGCGCAGCGCTCCACTCTACAGTGCAGCGCTCCACTCTACAGCGCAGTGCTCCACTCTACAGCGCAGCGCTCCACTCTACAGCGCAGCGCTCCACGCTACAGCGCAGCGCTCCATGCTACAACGCAGCGCTCCACGCTACAGCGCAGCGCTCCACGCTACAGCGCAGCGCTCCACAGCCCAACACGCCACTCTACAGCGCACCGCTCCACTCTACAGCGCAGTGCTCCACTCTACAGCGCAGCGCTCCACTCTACAGCGCTCCACTCTACAGCGCAGCGCTCCACTCTACAGCGCAGCACTACACAATGCAGCACTACAATCTACAGCGCAGCACTTCACAGTCCAGCACTCCACTCTACAGCGCAGCACTACACAACGCAGCACTCCACTCTACAGCGCAGCACTTCAGTTCAGCACTCCACTCTACAGCGCAGCACTCCACTCTACAGCGCAGCACTTCCCAGTACAGCAATCCACTCTACAGCGCAGCACTCCACTCTACAGCGCAGCACTTCCCAGTACAGCATTTCACTCTACAGCGCAGCACTCCACTCTACAGCGCAGCACTCCACTCTACAGCACAGCACTCCACTCTACAGCGCAGCACTCCACTCTACAGCGCAGCACTCCACTCTACAGCGCAGCACTCCACTCTACAGCGCAGCACTCCACTCTACAGCGCAGCACTCCACTCTACAGCGCAGCACTCTACAGCGCAGCACTCTGCAGCGCAGCACTCTGCAGCGCTCCACTCCACAGCGCTCCACTCCACAGCGCTCCACTCCACAGCGCTCCACTCCACAGCGCTCCACTCCGCAGCGCTCCACAGCGCTCCACTCCACAGCGCAGCGCTCCACTCCACAGCGCAGCGCTCCACTCCACAGCGCAGCGCTCCACTCCACAGCGCAGCGCTCCACTCTACAGCGCAGCGCTCCACTCTACAGCACAGCGCTCCACTCTACAGCACAGCGCTCCACTCTATAGCGCAGCGCTCCACTCTACAGCACAACTATTTTATAAATACACATTTATTATGTACTTAGAATACTTTAAAACGGCCAACTAACTAAAGCAATACAAAACAAATCTAACAGCACATTACCATTATTTTGATATATACCTTAAAGTAAAATACTATATACACAGCTACTTTAGCATTTTACCACTAACATTGCGTTTTAAAATATTGCACTTTCAATATTAACATACCATATAAAACATTATTACAATACAAATGTACTTCAATTTATTTTCATTCGTAGCCTTAAGCTGAACACTGTGAACACAATTACTTTTGCGTTTCAACACCAATGTATATAAGCCACACACTGCATTATGCAAAATTGCAACTGTAAAAACTAGCATCTAATGTCTTATTATTACGATATTACAGCAAAATACACAAATGCTCACTTCAAATTATTATCTTGTTACATGGCCGAATACCACTCCGTGATAACAATAAAAACACGCAACACACAATGTTACATTTAAAAAGACATATCAAATATATTGAATACGTAATAAATTAAATACCTTGAAAATGTACTCACAATATAAGCACTACATATAAAATAGAGAGTTTAGCCACCTTCATAGGTAACAAAATTGCAAGTGCAAAATACAAATATAGCAAATACTAATCCATATATACTCTATATACCTATTAATGCATTGCAAACGAAATACCGTCCCTACAAATAAAAAAAACTTCACATATTATGACACGATAACATATATTATTGAAACAGCACGAAATAACAAGTGCATTATATATATACATAATCACATAAGAATAACAATTACAATTAGAGACATTGTTACTAAAATACAGTCACATTACAATTAATAAAAGCACTTACATTATGCGCGAAGCGAAGCTCTCTACTAGCGCGACACTCCGTACACCTTCAACGCCATCGTCAATATAACATTTACACGTGCGGTGATTGCTACGTTACGTTACGTAACAAAAGAAGCAATCTGATTGCCTACGGCATACTCCACACGCAAAGAGGAGCAAATTAAACCACAGAAAGACTAGACCACGACATTACAAACACCTTCACACATTAGGAGATATTTTAGACGCCATTATTTTCAATACAAAAACATTTGCCGTTCCGTAGCACAACTACCCTAAATTCCTTTGTTTGTATTATGGGATTTTAATCCTCTGTTTAGACCTTTGCAAGTACAACTAGGCGAGACAGGCGTATGGGGCACGTGGCAGTGGTGTGGTGAGTGAGTGGCATCTCTGTGCTGGCAGATATGAGGTTAATCAACTGCGTAGCTAGAGCTTGTGGCGCCCGGGGCTACCCCTCAGATTGCCGCCCCTTGGGGGGGGGTGGGTGCTGGGGAAAAAGGACGGTGAGCACTTCAAAGATGTCCGAGTCTCAGAGGAGAGACACGTAGTATTGCTGCTAACAGTTACCTCGATCATGAAAGTTACATGTAGTTATTTATAAAGTTTTATATAGCGCGAACTTGAACCCGAAGGATATCAGAGCGCTTTACAATTTGAGGCAAAGGTAACAAATCAGAACATTAGTCTAACATGGGGAATCAAATGGGCATTGAGATGTTTACCCCTCTCAAAATCGCAATGGTTGTTTGTTAGAAATGGGGGTCTCTAGTTGGCAATGGCTGGCCACTGTCCAAGTGGGGACCCTTCTTCCTAAGTCAGAGTAAGGGGGCTACACCCCCATTGATAACCCCTCCTTGTGCGCCAGACCCGGGGCCTCTCGCCATTCTTTCTTTGAATGTGTGTAAAACCAGTATAATATAATGTATAACTTTTTTTAGGACTTCACTTTACACCTTTGTGATAGTGCAATTTGTATTTATTCATTTATTTGCACGATTACAAGTTAAGAGCAAAACACCACCGGGTTTTGCGCTGACACTTCCCAGCATTCTTTTTGATCTTATTGCACTAGCAACCAATAATGTCTGAGAATGAATGATGGTATAACCAACCTAGTTGCACTTGCTATGCTATTAATTTCTCTTTTTTAGGCTAGCGCAGGTCATGAATGAGCAGATCAATGATATCATCTTATTAACAGCTGCTGTGCCTGACCTCTGATACGGTAGTCACACAGTCTGTGTCTGTTTAGTGCCCTTCCATTTCTGGTGTTTTACATAAGTTTTAAGATGATCATAGAGTTTCTCGTTGTTCAAATGGGAATAATTTCTGATATTTAAATGTTTTCCTTGTCTTCATTGCTTGATTTTGCTCGCAATAATGTGTCACTCATTGTCCTCGTAATGTCACTCATAATTGCTCTAAATTTATGTGTGTCACACATAGCAATCTGAAACCTTGGCAGCTATGCTTGCAAGACAGTGTCACTCATAGTAGTTGAAATGTCACTCATAATTACACTGAAATTATGAAGATGTCACAGTCACACATAGCGATTTGAAACGCAGCTATGAAATCAAGCCCCACCACCCTGGTATGTCTGCCCCCATCTCAACACCGTGAAAACAAGAAGTCAGTAATGTAATCCATATTGCCTTCTGGTTTCAGGTAGAAAATAAACCACACTGTTAGAAAAGAGTTGGCACGAGCTACAAAAAACAGGCTCTGGCCAAGGATGTATCCAGCACTTGATTTATCCTTATGTCCCCACTACTACACGTCGATCTAAGAATTCTTCACCTGGCCTCGCCTTGAGCTTGGAGCAGTTCAGACAAATGGGGACGCTCCTTCGAATATCTGGCCCCAGAACTCTGGAACTGTCACTGCCTACACTTGTCCGAAGATGTTTTCAGGAAACAATTACAAACCTGGCTGTTCTAAAAAGCTGCCCCAATTAATGTATATCTTTCAGTACAGTCCCTAGTAGTAGGACTCCCAGGTTATGGCAGCTACGTGTTTTGCAAATGCCAAAGTTCAAACGTCATGTAAATGCAGATTCTCGGGGGAAGAAGTCTTGTCATTGTTGATTTCAAGCATGGTGATTTCACAGTTGAGTGTTTGGCGATGCCTCACAAAGATCTTATTCATGTTTGCCAAGTACTGTACACTGCTGTGTTCGTAGAGCTGTTCTTGGGGATGCAAGCCTGACCTTATCTAAGCACCGTATTATCCTCAAGCTCGTCCATCGACGGTTTTGCTTCTAATTGTGCTTGAAGTCAGAAAGAAGATATCATGCATTGCCATTGTCATAACGGCTGTGATTTTCGATCCTGGCTGATGGGCACAACTTGTCACAAAAGTATTTCTGGAATAAATAAATACTAAGGCATTCTCTGGACTCGACTCCCCCCGGGCCCCGCTACGACCGACTCTCTATCTCTCTCTCACCTCAATTATTTTGGTGTGTTTCGTCCTGTCGCGCAGAGTGCCGCCCGCAGCCACACAGTGACACAGCACTGGGTGACACAGAGTACAGTCAGTGAGTACTGTAAAGCGCTGAACAGGGCAGGGCTGAGGGCAGCAGGGCCCCGGCCAGGCCAGGCAAGAACTTGAATGGTGGTGGTGGTCTCTCTCCACAGTCCACGCACTCCTCGACAAGACGGGTCACGGGAGGGGCTGGGACAATGAGCGCGCAGCCGCAGCGCGTAACGCGTCACAGGTCACACTGGCGCGGCGGCGAGAAGGCTGGCCCAAAATGTTACAGGGCCGTCATTGATTGCGGCTGTGCGCACCGCGCACGCTACCTGATTGACGGCCCTGGCCTCTGTGAGCGAGGCTGAGAGGAGGGGGCCCTGTTGATGACGTCGTGATAATCGGAAGTGAAACCAACCGAACCGACAGGTGTACATTAAATGCATCATGGTGTGTGCTACTGACTGCTTAGATCGAATGGGAGATGGCCTGATCTCTGATTTACTGTTGTCACTGGCCGTCCCGTCTGGTCCGACGGGTGTCACCGCACTGTAAAAGTCTGATTTTTATGTGTAAAGCAGGCGCTGCCCTGCGCCACCGGCCACGGGCCACCGCGCCGCCCTAGTCACAGCTCACAGGCCTCCGCAGCCGCAACGGGCCTCGGCCAGGCCTCCTCCAGTGCCGGCCCCCGCACCCCCCTAGCTACGCCGGTGTGAGGTTTTCGAGGCAAAGTGGTGGCGGTGGTCATCATAATCAGAGGACACCGGTGCATTGTGGAGAACGACGCCAGCGTTTATTTGCGGGTGCGAGGCTGGTACTGCCAAACTAATCACTCGAATCCGACCGGGTCCGGCTGGGGTGAGTGGTCTGGCGCCGGAAGGATGGGAGAAAGGAGAGCATCGCTGAGGGGCCCCAGCAGATGGGACATCGAGCAGAGAGGGGGGCTGAGGGAGACGTGATGTTATGACGCATGATCGGCCGCCGGCGGAGGAGGTGCCGCATCCAGTAAGTTTAGTTTATATGTTTTTATTACTGTATTTATTTCATTACCCCCGGCCTCCTACCCCCCCCCCCCCCCCACCACCACCACCACCGCGCGCGTACCCACGGAGTCATGCAGGCCGCGAGAGGGACCTGTAAATTTGATGCCACCTCATGCACTTACATGAATGGTGCGGTGGACTTTTTAAACTACTTTACTTTCTTTGGCCCTGACAATCAAGTGCTTGCTGCTGCCGCGATATGAGAGAGAGAGTGTGTGAGCGAGTATGAGAGCGAGAGAGAGTGGCAGCCTTCAAAACTGACCTCAAAGTTCTCCTCCTTCAAAGACACTTCAAAACTTAATTCACGCCCTCTCTTTTACCTGAAGAAAGACCTTCCATTATAGAAAATTCTTCTTTCCGTGACTATGGAAGTGCCTTACCAGTGTGTTCTTGTGGTGTGAGAGTCTGCCATTTATTGCAGTATTATCCTTCTACCTATGTTTGGCACTCGTTTATAACATGCACACGTCACTTTTCTCTTATATCACACCGTTTGCTACCTCCTACATTTTGTTTGCTTTAGATCCTTGCACAAGTGCCACCATTGCCTACGTAATGTTTGTTTTTGTGTTTGAGTGTCCTCCATTTATTGACACTTTTGTAACCTGCACACTTGTCACTCTTTCCCCCTGTATTGCACCGTTTGCTACCTCTTGTATTTTGTTGGCTCACCATTGTCAATTTTCAATTTCAATCTTTATTATGTTTTGGAACTCCATAGAGGTCCACATAAAGAAAACACATAATACAAACTCCATTCATTACAAAAGAAAAACAAATTCTGACAATTCCTGCAAATACCAAGTAGCTCATAGATACATACGTAATCCTTCAGTAAATGTCTAAAAACATTTAAAAAAATTAAAAATATTAAAACAGAATCTCTCATTTGGGGGGTTATATAAAGCAAACATAAAAGAATTAACATTTAAGATACCCATTTGCAAACAAATTTGCCTTAACCATTTAGAACGATATGGACGCAACACTGGGCATATAAAGAGTACATGCATTCGATCTTGGATAGACAGTTGACAGAGATTACAAATTGCAGGGACTCCATACCATTTAAATAAAAGATTATTTAAAGGTAGCAAGTCCTGCCTCAAGAGTAACCAGAATCTCCGAACCCCATGGGGCAAATTCCAGGTAACGTAAGGTTGCACAAATTTTCTTGCCAATGAGTCTGTAAGGGGATTAACACCTTTCCTAGCAAGGATTGCGGCACTGTCTAGTCTATAGCTAAGGTCCCAGGAGGCCTCTTTCAAGACAGATTTTAACTGGGATGAGGATAAGGAAAAGAGAGTACTCTCTTCCAACTGCAGAAGCGACACCGCCTTTCTGAAGTTTTTAACAATTAGGAAATGTTCTCTTAAACTTCCCAAAAGTTCCGCCTTTAAGAGAAATCTCATAGTCCCTTCTTCTCCTCTGGCTATGCTTGCGACCCAACGTACTGCAGCTGCCAGGCCCTGCACCCAACTGCTACGTTGGCCAAACTCAAGTCTGCAAGCCACCACTGAACAGGCGGAACTGACGGAAATTACGCTTCTTAACAGTTTTCCCTCAACTGTGTTTAGAAAGTCCCAGTACTTTATATCGATTAATTCTAATCCGTACAAAAGGGTAGAGGAAACTTTTGCCCTGAAGACCTCCAAAAAATATGAAAAATGCCTTCTTCCCATTGCCGAATATAATGCACTTAAGCTTCTCCCTTGGGCGAAAGCTTTCCGTGCGTTGTTATCGGTATGGGGCTTATCACTTAAAGTGTCTGAGATTAGTTTTCCTAGGAAAACATAGCTCTTTACCACCTCAAGTTTATCACCTCCCACAGACCAGGTAAAGTTCGCAAACTTATGTTTTTCCGGCCTGAGATACACATAATTTTACTCTTAGATGCATTAATTTTTAAGTAATGAGTTTCTGCATACTGATGTAGAGCATGGAGGCGTTTAGCGAGCCCTTTAGGCATAAGATCCATTATTAAAATATCATCCGCATATAGCAAACATGAGATGTGCTTTCCACCCAAGACTGGAGCTATACCATCGCAAGAGGAGATAGAGGCAGGTAAATCTGCAATATATAACGAAAAAAAGCAGTGGGGCAACGAGACAACCTTGCTTAAGGCCATTAACTGAAGGGATAATCGTAGATAGTCCCCTATCACCTCCTTGCAAAACCTGACACCAAGTGTCTGAATGTAGAACTTGGATCATATCTAACAATTGAGGTGGCATTCCCAGTGCGGATAGCTTTCTCCACAGCAACGGTCGATCAACCTTATCGAATGCTGTGGAGAAGTCTATGAAGGCCACGTACAGTCTTCCGCCACGTACCCTTATGTATTTATCAGTAACAACCTGAAGGGCGGAAAGATTATCCAGAGTTCCATGCCCTTTACGAAAGCCTACTTGTTCTAATGGTAAAATTTGTCTTAGAACCACCCAATCATTAATTAGGGACAATAGGCATTTAGAAAAAACCTCCCGATTGGGTCTAAGAGGGCTATTTGACGATAGTTATTAGGTAAATTTCTATCGCCCTTTTTAAACAGGGGGACCAAAATGCTCCCCTTCCAAGAAGATGGAATCGATTTTTTTATGTAACAAATCCTGAAAAGAGGGAATAAGATTTTACTCCAGGATACTGGATCTTGTTTCAGAACTGATATCGGGAGTTCATCCGGGCCCATAGCACCTGATGGACGCATATCCCTAATGGCCATTTCTATGGATAATTCTGAGGGGGATTCAATTGTGGAATTAGTTTCTTCCCCAATTCCCCTCAGTTCTACTTGAAGGTCATTCTTGGCATACAAACTTAAAATATAGTTGACCCAGGTTTGTTCTGAAATAGGAATTGGAAGGGGACGCACTCTTGAGCCACAACCCTCCCCAATGAGAGTCCAAAACTGTCTAGAATTCCCTTGGACAGCAGCTTCCCTCAAATCAATCCATAACGAATCCTCTTTTTCTTTTTTCAATTTTTTCTTTATCCTACTTCTCCTTCTTTTAAGGAGAGATATTTTCTGAGCTCTTTTTGCTGCTCCACATATATATTGTTCCCTCACCAATTTATTTATTTCCCTGTTAAGGGAGACAACTGCTTCACCATTGTCACTTTTTCCTCATGTAATGTAACGTTTTTGCTTTTGTATTTTGTTCACTAGTAATGTTCTCATGTATCAGTTCTGTTCCTATTGTGAATTTGCTCTGACACCTTCTGGTAAAGTCCGCACATCCCTTCTTACTCAGCTTGCTTAGTTGGCAGAATGGTATTGCAGCGTTGGCTAGGAGTTTATTATAGTTGAGCTTTTTTCTTTCAGTTAAACGATAAAGTGACATTCATACGGCCTAAATTCAGGATGCTGCCTCCCTGTCAACGTTTTAGGCATCTCTCTTTTTAAAGTCGGGAACATTCTGTTAAAACAGCTGTTTAGGATGTAAGGTATTACTTCTCACGAAACAGACTGATTTTTGATAATGTCCTGAATGCAGCAAGGACCGTCTGAATCAATGTAAACAATTGCAGTGTTCCTAATGTTCTATATGCGATTAGCCTTCAACTAGTAATTAGCATTGGATCACTGTGTGCTGTCTCACTCTTAATGCCTGTTTAAAAAGAGTGCTCTTTATGCTGGACCCAAGTATGTTGCTATTTAAACACCACCAGCGATCAATGCACGCTTTCACCACACGCACACAGAACCAGACGTCAGTGCACGCTTTCACCAGGCGCACACACACACACCACCAACCGTCAGTGCACACTTTCAACAGGCACACCCCATCAGCCGTCAGTGCACGCTTTCACCGGGGACACACGCCACCAGCTGGCAGTGCACACTTCCACCAGGCACACACACCATTAGCCATCAGTGCACATTTTCTACAGGCACACACATACCACCAGCCATCAGTGCACGCATCAATTGTTAACACATCGACAATTAACTATTGTAGCAATCGCAGTATGGCACACTTTACTTTTAAACATGTCAGTGCACGCTTTTCCACCATGCACACACAGCACCAGTCATCAGTGCACACTTTCAACAGGCACACACACACCACTAGCCATCAGTACATGCTTTCATCAGGCATACACACCACCGGCCGTCAGTACACACTTTCAACAGGCACAGACACCATAAGTCATCAGTGCACGCTTTCACCAGGCACAAACACCACCAGCCGTCAGTGCACGCTTTCACCGGGCACAAACACCACCAGCCGCCAGTGCACCCTTTCACCAGGCACAAACACCACCAGCCGTCAGTGCACACTTTCACCAGGCACAGACACCATAAGTTGTTCGTGCACGCTTTCACCGGGCACAAACACCACCATCCGTCAGTGCACGCTTTCACCGGGCACAAACATCACCAGCCAATACAGAGTTTGCAAAATAATTCATGCAACACATTGTCATATACAATGCCAATAACTCAAACTTGAATGCTGCGAGACCTATTGCATTGCAAATGCTTGTTTGTTCCAGTGGATGTTGTAGTCACCCAGGAAGAGATTTTTGGGGTGAGAGATTGAAGCTTGGATAATAAGATCAGTCACCTCTTCTGTGAAGGGGAGGCAATTTCCTGCATTGTGGAGAGCTTTGTAGGCATGTGTGAGAAGCTTGAAGGTGATTCTATTGTTGACTTAAAGACAATGGAGTTCTTGAAGGTGTTCGGTGATGTGGCTGTGGCGGAGGACATTGAGGACCAGTCTGACTGCAACATTTTGAACGTTAGGAAATTTCCTGAGGCGTTTCTGGGTGAGGACGAGTGCTTTGCCGTAGTCGAGTCTGCTGGTGATGATTGCGTGGGTGACCATCTTTCTGGATTCTGTGGGATTCCATCTGAATGTCTTTCGAAGCAGGTGGAGCCAGTGGAAGCAAGATCTGGTGTTTGGTTTTGAGTGAGGATTCCAGTATGATGCTGAAGTTAAATGCATGGTCCGTGTGGGTGCGTGCGTTCCCAGTGCGGCGGGTCTGTAACTACCTACTGCTTTACAGACCTCCACATAGCAATGCAACATTCCCGAACACACTTCTAGACACAGTTTCAAAACTTATAACACTACAGTCCAATCAATGCATTCTTGGTGACCTAAGCATTTGGTTTGACAAACCCAATATGCCCCAATCAAAAACATTCAGCACTGGACTAGACGCACTGAGCCTACATCAGATCGTCCGCAAAACCACACACATTGCTGCACACATCGCAGATGTTATTTTTTGAATCCAGAACTAGTTACCTTTCAAACAATTATTCCAGTCACATGGTCAGACAACCATTTGCTTGCTTTCCAGCATAAAACAACACACAGCAACACACCTAAAACCACCTTACATGCATCCTCCTATCGACCATGGAACAAACTCAACTTTGAACACTTAAATTCACAGCTACCATCCAATACAGATCTAGGCACAATAAATTCAGTTCATAAACTTTATGAGTGACTACAGGAAGCTTTTAATATCCTTATACCACTAAAAACAACACAACACAAAAGAAAAAAAGAAAACATGCACCTTGGAGAAATACAGAGCTAAAAGAGATAACACAGCAAATTAGAAAGCTGCGACGCACCGCGCTCAAAACAAACACCAATCAGGATAAACTGCATCAACATAAATTTAACAGATTATAATCAGCAATTCAAAAAGCTAAGAAAAAATACTATTCAGACAGCATTCTAAATGCTACATGTGCAAAGAATTCTATAAAATTCTCACCAAATTTCATAAACCAAATTGCCTAGAAGGAGCTCATCCCATTACTCAAGATTTCATAGACAAACTAGCAAATCATTATACGACCAAAGCGGACATGTTGGACTCCTATTTCAAACGAACAACCACCAGCACCAACCCTTTTCCCAAAAAAACTCCATGTGTAGGCTAACCAAGCCTCTGCATTCCTTCCAGCAAACATCATACAATGAATTTATGGACTTGGTCAAAGCAAGCAGGCCTGCCAGCAGCCCTTCTGGCCGATGTCCACCACAAAACTTCAAAAACATTCTTCTAATTACCTCTGCTGCCACACCAGTATGAAGAATATTAAACAATTCCTTAACTATGGGAATATTTTCAGAAGATCTAAAAAAGGCGTACATGTGCCCATTGATAAAGAAACAAACCTGGAACCCCTTAACCCCAACAACTAATACAAATTACAAATTACCTTTACTGGGAAATTGATAGATAGCGCAGCATTCACCCAAATGTCACAATTGACGACAATTCCATACTTTCAGACTTCCAAACAGGATTCCATCCCAGAAGGTGTGGTAAATAAAATATTACCCTGGCTTAATTTCTAGGCATTAACAATTATCATGCATCAAGTGAGAAGCAGAGTCCGTGGTATCTGAGTTAAAATGGGCTTTATTCCAATAACTCGAGTCAAAGGGAGAATCAGTTCCATCACCACAGAGGTTCAGGAAGAGTCTTCTGACATTTAATAACAATGAACAGAATATATGCATTTTACTCCTTGTACATAGGGAGGAGCGCTCCAGGCAGAGCAAGAAAGAAAGAGATAAGAGCATGTGAGCGTGTATGAGGGTGCATGAGGGTGTACACTTGATGAGTCATAGGTAGGTGATAGGTAGGTGTCATAGGTGGGTGGGTACTTAGAGGAGGAGTATGTATGACCAGCTGGAACTCTGCCCTAATTGTGCAACTTGAGTATGACGTGTAATTGACGTGTAATTGGGAGGAGAGCTGACTTTCGGCCTAGCAGAGAAATCTCTTGTGTCAGGGCGACTTGAGCACGTCTGGTACAGCTGATATCTAGAGTCAGGGGATGTTTTATCTGAAGCAAAGGTTGTTTATCACTAGAAATAAAGAAAAAGCATATATTTCTCCGTTCATTGCATGGGGGCTGAGACAGAGAGTTAGGCCCTATCTGTCGCGGACGGGTTCTGTTTACTTTTCCTCACCGGGCAGGGATGCCACTCTGTACTGAAAACAGATAACTGTTATTCATAATACTGTCTTGGCAGGCTTCTTGCTGACGTGACTGCAGTTTTCAGTGTGCCAGGAGTCATGAAAACAATATTTCAGAAAGTGGTTTCAGGCTCAACCACAAAAAAGGGTTCAGTACGATATTTATTTAAAAGTGCACAATGCAAAATGCAAATACATGGGCCTTCATGTTAGCTTAATGTTTGGGAGACTTGATGACTTGATGACTTGCAGGACATGTTTGCAGAGGCCTAGTGATTCAGGCCACTACGAGAAATATGCATGGGTGACATGCACATGTATGTAACATAGGGTGTATGTAGTGGACATTTTGGTCAGGCAAAATATCATTTTCCTCATTCCCTCCTTGTCTCCTACATAACCCTTTAGGATACATCTATATTCATGAGACCGTATAGTTGATCATACAGAATCATTTCTTCATCCTTATCCTTTGTACATGTGGATGGGGAACGCAAGCAGTTGCACACAGGCCGCAAATCGCCAGGCCACACTGCAGACAGAGATAGTATCATGGCAGACTTCTCCTGGGTCAAGTTCGCCAGGGCAGATGCAGTCACATTCACTACTGCTTCAAGGGTTCTTGTTAACTTGCGTATTAGTTGAGTTTGTCTAACATGTTCTAGTTGTGAATCTCTGTGATAATGGGATGGGGCCAAGGAAACAGGTGGCAATAGGAATGCTATATAACAAGTCCCACCCCAGTCTAAGGGCAGATGTACATAAGCTGTCTGACCGCAAATGAAATAGGTATGGCGTGACGTTTTGAAAGAAGAAAGTCCTTCTGAGAGTGAAGTTCCTTGTAAATAGCTCCTTGTAAATATGGTTTATGAAGAGCATGTCATTATTATAACTTGTTGAGTTTCTTGTAAATATGGCTTGTGAATAGCGCCATGTGGATATGGTTTGTGCAGAGTATGTTGACATTACGTTAGGCAGGAGAGAGCTGGATCTCTTTCAAGTGTTTGGAGAAAACGTTTTGAAGATGTGCGTACGTGTTATGTGATAACGTGGAGAGATGAGTTCATGACTTTCCCATGTACTGCAGTCATTGGGGAAAGATTGTGCTTCAGCTGCCAAAGAGTTAATATCTTGTATTGAGAAGGCAGTATTTGTTTTAACATGCTGTTTAACAAGGTGTTGAGGGATTTTGGCGTAGTTTGGTGTTTGCGGGGGGTGTGTCTTTGAGCGGAAATTCGTACCCGTTCCAGTGGAGGGATTTGGTTGCTTTTTGGTGAGAATTTAGGGCATCGCTTGGACTACTGTGATGCCAAATTTGAAAAGGATCTGAGCTGTGGAAGTGGTGGAAAAAGCATGTTTTGTGCGGAGGTGCGATTTGCCATGTTATCCAATGGGCGTTTTTTCCGAAAATGTGAGAAAATATTTCGGCAGAACTCCCTTTGTTTTCTGATAAGGGGGTAGTTGGCCACATACCCAGCAATCAGTTGCATTGCTGGTCTGGTGAGAATGGTGTAACATTTGAATAAACGTATCGTTACGCAAGGCAAGTCGATATGACAATTCATGAGGTGGCAGGTCACTAAATGTATGCATACTGGATGAATGTATATGTGAGGAAATGGGAAAGAAAACATGTAGCAATAAACTAACACCAATTATAACAATGCACAGAATAAAAAGAATGATCAAGGTAACAATACATCTACTGCGTAATATCTTGCAGTAGTTTTCTCTCTTCTTGCTATTCTCATATGTGATCTTATACATGTCAGAAACTAGTCTAACCGATTCACCACCGGGTGGGCTTAAACAATTAAACTACGTCTGACTTACTAGATCTTAATTTAGACCTATACTCTTGCTGAGGGGTCTTTTCAAGCAAAGGCGGCACAAAGTCTGTATTGTCATTAAAGTCAATGTTCTTTGCAAATGTTCCACATTGTCCAAAATACCGCTTAACGTGATGGGCATGGATCCAGCCCTTGCGTCCCTCCACTTTCAGCGCGGTCCTCGTGGTAAGAAGCACCAATTTCGGGGTCTTCCAGCGCGGCTCGAGGGGGCTGGAACTATCAAAATTCCGGATGCACACAAAGTCCCCTGGGACTATGGCGTGTTCCTTGACCTGGGTGTTGTCAGGGAAGGCGGCAGCAACCTGTGAACGACAAGAGAGTAGTGCAGACATCAAGGAAGCCAGGTAATCTGTCAGCATGTTACTGTCAACATCAGTTATCTTTCTGGGCATAGGCGTACCCCACATATTTGGCGGTCTACCGAAAACCACTTCATACGGAGATAGGCCTGTTCTGGAATGAGCTACCATACGCATGTAAAAGAGAGCAACCGGCAAGGCTACCATCCAATCCACGCCTTTTTCTGCACAGATCTTGGCAATTTTTGTCTTGAGGGTCTGATTATGTCTTTCTACAAGGCCTGCTGCTTCTGGGTGTCTGACACAATGGAACTTCCATGTATAACCTAACAGAAGGGACACTTGTTTCATTAATTCAGAGGAGAATGGCTGGCCGTTATCTGAATAGATCACCCGAGGTAATCCATACCTGGGGAAGTACTCGCGCACTAATTGTCTGGCTGTTGTCACAGCAGTATAATCTGGAACTGGATATGCTTCTGTCCATCTAGACAGTGCACATACAACTACCAAGACGTACTTGTAACCTCTACATCTGTCCATTTGGATATAATCCATCTGGAGAACCTCAAAAGTGTGGTCAGGAGGATGAAATCCGCCTTGTTCCACCGGGATGCCTTTACCTGGATTGAACTGACAACAGATCATACATGTTCGTACTTTCTGCTTCGCTGCTGCACGCATGTGCTTGTTAAACCAGATGTTCTGTAAGCTGTCTAACATTGCTTTTTCTCCTAAGTGTGCTGGACTATGGGCTGTATTTATGATTACTTGTACCGTAGAATCTGGGAGAAACCATGAGCTTTTTCCCTTAGTCATCCAACCTTGGTCAGTCTGGACCCCTCCTTGTTCAGTCCATTTCTTTATCTCATCTGTGGTGGCATGTGTCTGTATGTCAAGTACATCTTGTGTGGGATCCGTGACTGTCATACTTGTTGTCAGTAATGGTACCTCTGTCTTTGTCGTGTCTGTTGGTGTCTGTGCTGTCTGGGCTGTAAGTTTAGCTGTCCGGTCTGCCAGGTCATTACCCTGGGAAATGGTGTCTGTAACTTTGGTGTGAGCTTTGCACTTCAGGATAGAAATGGCTGTAGGTAAATGTATGGCTTCTAACAGGGCCTGAATAAGCTGGCCGTGCTGGATCTTGGTCCCATGGGAGGTCAAGAAACCTCTCTCCCTCCATAGTACCCCGAAATCATGAACAACGCCAAAGGCATATTGTGAATCAGTATAAATGTTTACTTTCAAGTGCTTAGCTCTTATGCAGGCTTGTGTCAGAGCGATGAGCTCTGCTGCTTGTGCTGACAGTGTGTCTATTTTCTGTGTCTCTATGACTTCTGTAGCAGTGGTCACAGCATAGGCTGCTACTAACTCTCCTGCACTCGTTCTCATGCATGATCCATCTACATAGAGCGTTAAGTCTGGTTCTGAAAGTGCAATATCTGTCAGGTCTTGTCTTGGTTTCGTCACTATATTCATTAGTTCCACACAGTCATGTGGTGGTGCATTTACTGTACTTGAGGGCAAAAGTGTTGCAGGATTCAGAATGTTACAACGTCTGATCTCTATGTGTGGCTGAAATAATGTCAGTTCATATCCTGTCAGTCTTGCTACAGTCAAGTGTTGTGTCTGTGTTCTGTTTAAGAGAACCTCCACTGCATGTGGAACCTGTACTGTCAGAGGGTGACCCAGCACTATGGAGTCACTTTGTCTTATGGCTAGGGCTGTTGCTGCAACTGATTTCAAAAAACAACAAGTGATGGACTGAATGTGGATCAATGTCACACACTCCCCCAGTCAAAAGATCTGGGCCCAAATCCATCGTTTTTTTGCACTCCACACCACCCTGGGTCAGATAATGGCTTTATGCAAATCAGCTCTGACCCTGTTGCCCCATGGGAACAGTCCAGTCCGTGTGTGACATTGATCCACATTCAGTCCATCACTTGTTGTTTTTTGCAATTGCCGCCCTAAGTGCGCTGGGGATGCCCAGACGTGGGTCCCAGGCACTCCACACCACTTGGAGTCAAGCTAGCCGGGCTGAAGAGAGGTGTTACCTCGAAACCGGTCCGGTCCTCGGATGCTTGATTCCGGTCTGGGAAAGATATGGCTGTTGTAGTTCGGACTGGACTGTTCCCATGGGGCAACAGGGTCAGAGCTGATTTGCATAAAGCCATTATCTGACCCAGGGTGGTGTGGAGTGCAAAAAAACGATGGATTTGGGCCCAGATCTTTTGACTGGGGGAGTGTGTGACATTGATCCACATTCAGTCCATCACTTGTTGTTTTTTGCAACTGATTTCAGGCATGCAGGCAGAGCCTGGGCGACTGGATCTAGGGTACTAGAAAAATAAGCGCAAGGCTTGTGTTTTCCTGCTTGATCTTGTGTGAGAACAGATAACGCTGTTCCTTCTCTTTCAGTTACAAAAAGCATAAATGGTTTGCTGTAACATGGAGTCGCTAAAACTGGCGCTTGACATAAAGCTCTTTTTAATTCCTCAAATGCCAAGGTGTGTTCTTGTGTCCAAGGGAGGACAGTCCCCCCTGCCTCCTGTGTAGTTAACTGTATGAGTGGTTTGGCTAGAAAGGCATACTGGGGAATCCATTGCCTACAGTATGAAGTGAGGCCAATAAAGGCACGTACTTCCTTTTGTGTCTTGGGCTGTGAAAGGTTAGCAATGAGCTGTATACGTGCTTGTGTTAGCTGTCTCCCCTCTTTGGAAAGCAAGTGTCCAAGATACACCACTTGCTTTTCACAGAATTGCAACTTCGAAGGCGACACCTTGTGCCCCTTGTCTGCCAGAAAATGTAAAACTGTCAATGAAGCATTTTCGCATTCTTTTTCTGAACGTGCTGTAATTAGGATGTCATCTACGTACTGGAGTAGGGCAGTGTTAGTAGGCATGTGAACACTGTCTAGCTGTCTTTTTAATGCCTGACTGTAAATACTAGGGCTTTCTGTAAAACCTTGAGGAGCTCTTGTAAAGACAAAGCTACGACCTTTTAATGAAAATCCGAACAGGTACTGGCTGTCGGGATGGGTGGGAACACTAAAGAAAGCGTTCTTTAAGTCTATGACAGTGAAGAACGTGGCCTCAGAATCAATGGCAGTCAGTAATGAAGAAATGTCTGGAACCACTGGATATTGTGGTACCACACATTTGTTCAATTCTCGTAGGTCAATAATTAGTCGGTACACTGGCAGTACACTAGGGTCAGATCGTTTAAGGATAGGAATGACAGGCGAGTTACATACATTCGAGTCTGTCTCTACCACTACTCCTCGTGCAATAAGTTCGTCAACTAATTTCAATAAGGCTGTTTCGGCGTCAGGTGGTAACTTGTATTGTCTAATACGTGGAAGTACTACTCCTGCTTTGAGTGTGACATGGTGCGGCGTTATGTCCATGTAACCTACGTCAGTCGGTCCTTGTGCCCATAGTGTCTGTGGCACATTCTTGAGTTTGTGGTCAAAATCAGTCAGTACATAATGTCCCTTAAAATCACGTAAGAACAGGCGTACTCCCTCTTGAGAGCAGCAGATAACTGCCCCTAGGTCTTTTCATGTCTCCATACCAAGTAAGTTTTCTGGACATGACTTAGTAAGTAGCAAGTCAGTGGTACGTGACAGTGGACCAACCCCTAGGGAAACTGGTTTTGATACTTCATTAACAATAGGCTTTCCTGAAAATCCCAGGGAAACATTCTGTGAGCCTGAGAGAGGTGCCCCTGGAACCTCGTCATGACTGATGGTAGTTCTGCTCGCCCCTGTGTCAATCAGAAACTTTCGATCCTGACCTAGAACACGACTATGTACATACGGACCCTCTTGATCTACAGGAACCTCAATAAGGGGCAAGCCTACTTCCCTCTCGAGGCTGTTTCATGAGAACTGTTGATATTCTGGATAGTCAGACTGTGTGTACTGATACATTTGTGGTGTGGCATTAACAGGCGGTGGTGGAGGATAATTCGCTACTGTCTGTTGCGTGTTCTGTTGCGTGTTATTCTGTCTAGGAGTGTACTGTCGCTCTTTTGTCTTGCCTGTAGCTATATTGTGTTTCAGAACAGTGCAGTCCTTTACAAAGTGACCTGGCTTTTTGCAATAATTACAGTTCCCTTTAACTGGTGTCGTGTTATTTTTGTTCGAATTTGCCGGTACCGTTTGGGCAACCAGCACCTTCATTTTTGTCTCTTTCATGCATCTCTTTTCATGATCCTGCTCTTCTCTAATCCTATTCTGATGATACTGTAGCATCTGTAACATTTGTGAAGGGCTGTTTGCTTGCCAAGTACTCTCAACCTTCAGTACTCTATTCTTGATCTGGGGTAAGGAATTCTCTACTAATTTGCTCACAAAAAGATGTGGAAATGACTCGCTACCAGGCTTAAGGCCACTATTAATAGTAAAACATTTCTCAAATCTAGAATAGAAATCACTTGTGTCCTCATCTTGCTTTTGTTTACATGCTGAAATAGCATCCCAATCTTCCTTTTTAGTAATCAATAATCTTGGCAAAACTTGTATCAGGAATTCAGGTAGTTCTCTAGCTCTATCTCCAAGACCAACTCCTGGGAGCCTGCCCTTCTCTTCTGTTTCCAATGCATCCCAACGTAACTTTTTCTCACCCACTTCCCAGTCTTTTTCCTTAAGCTTTTCATAAATCCCTGCAGGTAACAGTACTTTTAATAGCGTCAGAATGTCAGCGTAAGTATAATCTCCTATGCGGAGGATGTCTTTTAATTCACGGTGAAATCCCCCTGGGTCTTTATCATGACAAGGCAACATCTTTTTCATTTCAAGAATCTCTAATTTCGTTAAGGGGGTGTAAACATACACCCGTTGTAACTCATTGGCCGCATTCTTGACGGGATGAACCTCTCGTAGGGGGTTCTGTCTGTCTATGTGTACGTTATGTCTACCGTGGTGTGAGACTGGAGGCATGCATATAGTCAGAGAATCTATGTACTTATGTCGTTGATCCAGGATAACATTAATTAATTCAGTACCTAAACCTGTCCATCTATCTAGTAAAATGTCGTCTAGTAATTTATGCAAGTGACCAGGATCAGAATGCTGACTTTCATACAACGTTATCAAGTGTTGGACCATGTAAATACCAGCCAAACGCTGTTCGTTCGGTGGAAGGCTTAAGAAGGTCTGAGCCACTATATCACTACTATATATATTGGCATTGGACACCCACTGGGTGGCTGACCGGGCCAACTCTATTTCGTGTTGTGTGGGAGGTCGCTCACTCCCTATCCATTGTTTCAGTGCTTTTTCAGTAGCCTGGAATAATGCTTCAAGGGAATACCTTTCTTTTATAGCTGGCCCTTGTTTACGGTAATCAAGGCACTTGGGTCTGTCAAACTGTCGCGCTTTTCCTACATAATTAATCTTGCCTTTCGGATCCTGACGATCCTCTACCTCTTCGGATGATGACTCGCCCTTCTCGTCAGACTCTTTTCTGTGTCTTTCTATTATTTCTTTTCGTATTTTCTTGTACATGGCATCTATCTGTCCCTGTTTCTCATGTCGACCGGCATCTATGTGATCACTCCATTCTATCAATCCTGATTTTACATCTCCGTCACCTTCGTCTTGTTCCCTTATCAGGCAGTTAATAATAAAACGTAAGACATGGTTCTTAACCCCTACTTTTCTCTGTGCCATGGCTTGTGCTATACTATCTGGTCCCTCCCCCGTTCTAATAAAATGATACATGCTATCTAGGTGATCTTTCATGTCTGGTAATGTCTCTAGATATGCAACAGCTTGTCTTAGTCTACGTGAAATCACGACCATTGAACCCTTTCCTGGTTCTGGATCATATACACAAAATGGAATGGCTGCAACTACAGTAGGCGCCCCTCCCACTGCCCCGGGACCTACGTCATCTTTTACGGGCTGCTGCTGAAGTTGCTGGAGCTGATCTGCTGGTGGGGGCGGAGGAAAACCTGCATTAACGTAGTCTGGAAGGGAATCGTCTAGATACGAGGAAATGAACGCCTCTGATGCTGTCGGCTTTACTCTACGTTCTCTATATGGTACAGGTGGTGGCGTTCGCGACCTACTGGGTCTCTCTGAGGTGGTCCCTCTAGCTAGTTCTTCAGCCAGGACGGGATAAATACCAGTAATGACGGCGTTTCTTTCCCTATCAGTCTGTTCTGTTTTGACCCGTTCCCCCTCCTCCCGCAGTTCCTTTTCTCTGGCTTTTTCCCCAGCTTGTCTAGTTCTATCTGCTTTATTCAATTCTTTCTCTGTTCTCCTATGTGACTCTTTGCGCCACAATTCGATGGCATCTTTCTGAGAGGGTCTTGACTTCCTTTTCCATAGCGCTTCCTCCACCCTCATAATACATTCAGGATCCCATGTTCCCGAGATTGGCCATCTATACTTTTCCTCCAGGTCCTTTGTATAGTTTACCCATAAGTCTAAAAACAAAATGGCGTCTAATCCATGCTTATTATACATATAATGACCAGGTGTGTCTCTAGGCGGGATGTTAACTGATTCTTCTAGTATACCTTTTCTGGTCCCTATCTGACGTAATTTTGAAAACAGTGGCATGTTGAAACAGTGGAAACACAATACACAAAAATAGACTGAAACAATCAACAATCATTCACACTAAAACAAATTAAACACTAAAACAGATACAACCTAAACTGATACAGAGAGCTAACATGTACTTGAAAAACAATTTTGTGCACTGAAAATACAGTACAACCATACCGGTCTCAGAAATGAAACACGTCTATACCGTGCCCACGTTTACCATGAGCACGTCTTGACCGTGCTCATAAAAATGAGGCACGTCTTTACCGGATTCACAAATAGCGTGAACCCGTCTATACCGTGCCCACGTTTACCATGGACACGTCTTGACCGTTTTCATTTAAAATGAACCCGTCTTGACACTTGATGCATTCCCCATAGTGGTACTCACCGGGAAGCAGAACTTGAAACTTGAAGGCCTCGGACTTCTACGCATGCGCCTTGGAACAGGTGGACCTCTGGAGACCTCGGACCTTGCTCTCTCACGGGCTGGGCTCTGGTTTGAGACGATCCGCGTTCCTCACCGCCTCACATGGATGCCTGGTCGCAGTCCGTCCTCCTCCTGGGCCTGAGGGAGTAGCGGGAAATCCCAATGGCGTGTACACTTTAAAGTCCGTCACGGCTGTGGAAGGGGGCAAAGACTAGACCAACAACTCCGGCGAGTGGGGAAAGGGACATGTCCCTGTTCAAGGGCGCCAATTAATGTGGTAAATAAAATATTACCCTGGCTTAATTTCTAGGCATTAACAATTATCATGCATCAAGTGAGAAGCAGAGTCCGTGGTATCTGAGTTAAAATGGGCTTTATTCCAATAACTCGAGTCAAAGGGAGAATCAGTTCCATCACCACAGAGGTTCAGGAAGGGTCTTCTGACATTTAATAACAATGAACAGAATATATGCATTTTACTCCTTGTACATAGGGAGGAGCGCTCCAGGCAGAGCAAGAAAGAAAGAGATAAGAGCATGTGAGCGTGTATGAGGGTGCATGAGGGTGTACACTTGATGAGTCATAGGTAGGTGATAGGTAGGTGTCATAGGTGGGTGGGTACTTAGAGGAGGAGTATGTATGACCAGCTGGAACTCTGCCCTAATTGTGCAACTTGAGTATGACGTGTAATTGACGTGTAATTGGGAGGAGAGCTGACTTTCGGCCTAGCAGAGAAATCTCTTGTGTCAGGGCGACTTGAGCACGTCTGGTACAGCTGATATCTAGAGTCAGGGGATGTTTTATCTGAAGCAAAGGTTGTTCATCACTAGAAATAAAGAAAAAGCATATATTTCTCCGTTCATTGCATGGGGGCTGAGACAGAGAGTTAGGCCCTATCTGTCGCGGACGGGTTCTGTTTACTTTTCCTCACCGGGCAGGGATGCCACTCTGTACTGAAAACAGATAACTGTTATTCATAATACTGTCTTGGCAGGCTTCTTGCTGACGTGACTGCAGTTTTCAGTGTGCCAGGAGTCATGAAAACAATATTTCAGAAAGTGGTTTCAGGCTCAACCACAAAAAAGGGTTCAGTACGATATTTATTTAAAAGTGCACAATGCAAAATGCAAATACATGGGCCTTCATGTTAGCTTAATGTTTGGGAGACTTGATGACTTGATGACTTGCAGGACATGTTTGCAGAGGCCTAGTGATTCAGGCCACTACGAGAAATATGCATGGGTGACATGCACATGTATGTAACATAGGGTGTATGTAGTGGACATTTTGGTCAGGCAAAATATCATTTTCCTCAAAGGGGAACCGAATCTCCCTACATTGTCATCTAGGGTGACCATAAGAACACTGTTGTCCGGAAAGGGGTTGCTGCACTACTTCTCTTGGACCTCTCAGCTGCCTTTGACTTGACCATGACACTCAATTACAAAGACTCCACGAAGCCGGCATAGAGAAGACTGATCTCAACTGGATCACATTCTGCCTTAAAAACAGAACTAAAGTCATCCGTAATCCCCCTTTTCCATCCTAACATGACTTCACATACTGTCATATCAGCCTTGCTTTTCAACATCTAAATGAAGTAATTACAAGCACTGATCAATGAATTTCACCTCACATGCTATAACTATGCAGATGCAATTAGAACAAGTGATGGACAAAATGCAGAACAATGTCATACATTCACCCGAGTACAGAGATCTGGGCATAAATCCATTGTTTGTTTGCTCACCATGCCATCCCAGTGTGGACCTAGCCATATGCAAATCAGTATTGACCCTGTGCCCAATGGGCAAAGTCCAGCCCGAACGGCCAGGCCAGGTCCTCCCTGGACTGGAACCAAGCATCCTAGGACCGATTTCGGGCTTTCAGCCCTCATCCGCCAGGATAGCTTGACTCCAGTGGCATGGAGAGCACGGGACCCACCTCTGGGCATACCCGTCCCACTCAGGGTGACAAATGCAAAAAGAACAATTGATAGACAGAATGCAGAAAAATGTCATAAATTCACCCCAGAACGATGGATTTTACCCAGATCTCTTGACTGGGGGTGAATGTGTGATTTATTCAGCATTCCGTTCATCATTTGTTTGCGTAGCATACCTATGCAGATGACACACAAATACGTCTTAAACTGGAAAGCCCCAGAGACATTGGAAAATAAAATGTTTTCAGTTGCCTCAGAGCCTTTGATCACAGTAATAAATGGAACCATCTCAGAATGAATGGTTCCAAAATGGAAATGCTCACATGTGGCAATTGAAAAAACGATGAACATCTCGCCGCCTGGCCTGACGATCTGGGAATTCCATCTAAAGTATGGAAACAAGTAAGAAACCTCAGAATTACCATGGACGCCAAACTATCAATAAATGCCCAAGTGGACAAACTAACAAAATCAAGCTTCATTATTATAAAAACTCTGCTACGCATCTCCGACACCTGGGATTGCCTCACAAGGCACAGCCCACTATCTCTCTTGTTCTATCTAAATTTGACTACGCGAGTAGTCTCTACCATGAATCATCTTTAACAACTATGAAAAGACTTCAATGGATTCAGAACTCTGCTGCTAGACTTCTCTTTTATGTAAAGCCACAAGCCCACATCCCCCTGCCTTGAAGGTCCTAAATTGGTTACTAGTTGCCAAAAGATCCACATTTAGGCTGCTTTGCATCACACACAAAGCGATACATGGAACAGGACCGCTCTTCATCAGAAATAAAATCACCAAAAATATTCAACAAAGGAAACTTCGGTCTAGTTTTGCACCTTGCCTCAAAATCTCACCATGCAAGAAAAAAACGATGGGTGGCATATCCTTTTCTGTTCAAGCAGCCAAACTATAGATCTCTTTACCCAAGACATAAGATCTTACCCTCAGAAGACTACTCAAGAGTTGGCTCTTTCCCACATGTCTACCTTACTCAAACATAAATATACAGGTTTGAGTGTTTGGAAAACAGAAATTGAAGTAATGTTCATAATAAATGATAATAGCATCAAAGGAGGTTCAGCCTCTTTTGTTCTGCAGCTTGTGAAATCCTGATTCTGTAAGGGACTGGGGCGTGGAGAATCAGTGAGGGGGTAACGAAACCCTACCAGTAAACTTTATTTATTTGAAAAGTTTTATATAGCGCTGGCTAGATCCGGAGGTATCAGAGCTATTACCCCGAATTAGGGCCTAGTTATCCTAGTCAGAGCCCCTCCTCCCACCCTCCCTCCTAGTGAGTATTTTTATACACCTCCCATTAGTCTTCTTGATACTCGCAGAATGAGGAGAAGGTGGGAGGAGCCTTAAGTCCATCTTGGATATGGAAACAGGGGACTTGGGTAGTATGGCCTAATTAGGGGTAATGAAGTCAACCAGTAATTAAGGGTTTCCTTCCTGTAGTACTACTTGCTTAGTCATAAAAGATTTTGTGAATTGGTGACTTTTGTATCGAGGTGCGGAGGGCACTAGGACCCTGCACAAGACCAAAGGGAGGGGCTAGCCACTGGACACCACTTCCTGTCAGGAAAGTGGACGGGGCAGATCGAGGAGACCAGAGAAGTAGGAGGACGTGCCTATGAGCACAAGAGCACAAGGAATAAAGACATTGCAAACCCCTATCTGTGTCCTGAGGTTCCTTGGGGGTCGAGGCAGGCCTGCGACACAACAGTGCCTAATGTGATTTTATACTAGAGCACAGTTTCTGGAATCTGTGGTTCTGAACCACAGTGAAGCTGTGGTGAGTCGTGTTATGAGCCAAGTTTATACACCTTGTGGTTTGGTACAATACAATACAATATGTTTTTATTGTTGAATTAGTAAAAATCCTTACAATAAGAAAAGTAAGATTCGCCAATGTTGACATCACAAATTACGTTAAAAAACAAGAGAGTATCAAAATTAAAAGTATTAATGCTGGAACTCTACTCAGAACCCCCCCCCCCCTCTCTAACAACATAGACATTTATAAAATGAACTTTGGATCACAAGCATAACAAGCATTTACAATGCAATAGGTCTCGGGTTAATTAAGTTTGAGCTATTGGCATTGCTTAATATTGCAACACCAATTGCAACAAAAGTCTATAAATTGTAGGCCAAACAAATTTGTATTTATTTTTGTAGCAGTGGTGGCATGCTGCGCTTTAGATGAATCACTGGATGTTGAGCCGTCGCCAAAACTCGAACCTGTTTCCCCAGCTCTGAAGTGGGCAGCCCTGGCCATTAGGCCACATCTTCTTCTCCACTTATAGGATTTCTTGGTGCTGTGTTAAGCAGCGCTAACAGGACAAATGGGCCCCCTCCTCACTATGAAAGTCGTAATTTCCTTTGGAAAGCCCCTGTCAACTGGATAGTTCCCCATGAAATGAGGCCATCTGACCATCTACACGGCGTCAGCGTGCGCCTACCATTTCCGGAATTAGCTGACTTTGTGTGAATCAGACTAAAGCGGACACACGTCCAGTGCTCGAATGCTGTGGGAACGCGCAGGTTCCCATTCCGGTAGGTAGTATTGCTTGGGAACAGCGTTCTTGGCTGGTGCCAGCAGCTTCCCCCGCCACTGTCCCCGATACAGAGTCCCAGGCTGCCCTCGGCAATCATGGCAGTCCCTCACGCGCATTGTGTGAATTTTACTGAGCAGCTGGTTGGCAGCAGGGGGTTGATGGGGCTATTTCCTCCTGTTTGTGTTGATGTGCTGCATTGTTAACTAGAGGTGTTCATATTGCCTCATTATGGACTGGGCTCTCGACATTTTCATAGTTGACAGGTAATTCATTCATTTTCAATAGGTTTTGGGCTCGGCACAGTTGTAAGGAATTACACATCTCATCCCCAGATGGAGCAGCGGATAAAAGGAACAATGAGGCAGTTAATCTGCGGAGGTATACATTTATGTATGCGTGTAGTGCTTCTTTTTTTTACTTTTGTATGCTCACATCTGTATGCGTGGGCGCTTGTGTCTGTGTGTGTGTCGGTGTGTGTATGCGCATGCGTGAGCTTCCCAGGAGACAGCGCCTGGCCCCAGCGCTCGTTCGCGTGCGCGTGCCACTTTCAAATCGCCTCCAAGGCGATGCGCGCGGCCAGGATTGTCTCCTGGGAAGCTCACATGCCGACAATAGGGGCTCGGCCGAGGTTTATAAATCTGTTTACCGTAATTATTGTATTAAATAAGTGTTGAACTAAGCCTAATATGAACTTCTGTATCTCGAAGTAGAATTTAGATAATGTGCTGGAAACTGTTGTTTATCGCAATATTTTTTTCCCTCTGGAACCCTCCCAGATAAATTAGGTTTTTTCTTAAGGGGAGATGAAGGATAAAACTCTGGGTAACTGACTAGTCGAAGAGGAACACAGCATAATTTGTTGTGAACAGTCAGATTATGTAAGCAATGGAGAAAGAAAATAAGTCGCACTGGAGTGTATCGAACAAAGTAAAGGATGGGAGGAGCTAGTCACTTTAAGTTCTTCCAACCCCTTTATTTTGATTCAAATAGGTTTCAGTGGACACATGTATCATGTAAAAATCGTGTGGCAAAGCTCAAACCATAAACCCAGAGAGACAACATCTGTAAACAATGTGACAAGGAGAAAATAGAGAGACTCTTCTCCTGCACCGACCCACATGCATAGTCGTGCCAGTGAACTTATTTAACTTTCTGTATGGAAAATAAATGCGGTGCAGAAGACAAATACTGAAAACAGTTGAAAAGACAGCATAACTTCTCTCTGTACATCACAATAAGACCAAGAAATAAAGAAGACAAAAAGCAGCACCTGACTGAAAATAGCGGGTTGCCACGATGTACTGTGGCTAGATTCATGTAGCACCCTATAGCCCTACGAGGTGTAAGGCGTATTTGCGGATTGGAAACGCTGTACTCCTACGGTCGAAAATGTGCTCGTCAACTTTTCCCCCAACCTTGGACGTTACGTACGATTTAGTATACGGATTTGAGTTGTTATGCAAATGAAGCATGTTATTTGTGTAATCACCTCGTGATAGAAGGTGGGGCGATGAATCAGCAAAAAAGTACATTACAACAGGCAGGGTGAAATAATGATTGAAAAAGGCCAGGCCCCTATGAAAGGGATAATCCTGTAACACGGGTTCAAGTGTGTGTAATGAGAGGTGTTTACCATGGGTTCGACTTTTTAAGTAGTAGTTTACACGAGTTACAATCAGGGTAATTTTCCCAGTTATTCACTAGGTTAAAATAACACAAATCACATAAAAAGTACTTTTTAAACTTGAATGCCCGGGCTTTGCTCCCCTAGCAATAATACATTAAACACCTGCTGGGCGGAACTACCGTCCGAGGAGTGCAGGGGCCTGGGGAGACATTTAGAATAGATGGGAGGTACTTGGGTGAGACACGATAACAAGTGTGAAACATATGGGCACTCTTCTATTAGAGCAAGCACTTACCAGATCTGGAAGCGCAGGAGGGGGCCGCTCGTGTACTGCATCCGGAGCTTCTTGGCGCCATTGAAGCTGTCACTGTGGCCCAGGGCGGAACCCAACCCTAAGAGCAGCAGCAACAGCGAGGGGAGGCCGCGCGGCGACATCCTCTTCCCCACACACCCAGGAACTGCACCCGACACTAGCGTTCCGTCCGTAACTACTACTTTGGTTGCTTTGTGACGCCAACACGCTACGTTTTACGTCACCACTGACATTGACCTGTACGTGGTGCGGAACAGAATGGGTTAATTCTGCTACCCTCAGAGACAAGGGCAGAGTCATGAAAACAACAAGCACGAGCACGGAATCGAAACCGGCCGACGCGGGAATAGAAACCAGTGGTGCGCGCGCACCAGAGGAGCGGGGGCAAGGCAGCGCGATGACAAGCCGAGACGAGGTAGGAGATTTGTGTGTGTAAGGGGGGGTTCTGTGTGTGTATGCGCACTGGCGGCGGCGAGGGGGGCTGTATGTGTGTGTGCGCGGCGGGGGGGGGGGGCTGTATGTGTGTGTGTGTGTGCGTGCGTGTCTGTGTGCTTCCAAGGAGCCATGGGAGACAGGAGGCGCGCGCGACCTGATCCCAGTTCCAAGGTTGCGCGTGCACCTCACTTGTCTGTCTCCCTTGACTCCTTGAAACCGAGAATGATCACAATAGAGTCTCGGAACGACAGATTGCTTCGCAATCTGTTCGCAGTTCCGAGACCTAAAAAGGAAAGGCCCTGGGCAGTGTATTAGATAATCATTGACTGGCTTGGAACTGCTTTGTGATTTCAGTCATACATTTGTGGTTTGGTACTTTTGAAAATGAAGGCAGCGCACCAAGAAATAATGTGTCACTTAAGAGACTTGGTGCCAGATGTAGGTAGCGAAATACTGGTCGGTAACGGCCGAATTCGGCCGTTACCGACCGGTAAATGGCAATTGATATGTAGGGGGCATATGTTGACAGAATCGGTAAATTTACCGGTCGGTAAATTTACCGATCGGTATTTTTACCGATTCGGTAAATATACCGGTCGGTAAATTTACCGACCGGTATATTTACAGAATCGGTAAAATTGATATGTAGGTGGGACTCTTCTGAGTCCCACAAGGCCTACAAAATCGGTATTTTACCATCAAATTCAATTTGATGGTAAAATACCGATTCAGGTGTGCATGCACATGTGTGCATGCACACCTGTGCCATATGACAGGCAGACCTGCCCTTAGGGCAGGTATGCCTGCCACATGGCCCCCGAACCTTTTTTGGGGGTGCTAGAGGGTGTCAAAGTGACACCCCCTGCACCCTTGTCAAATTCGGTATTTACCGAATCGGTAAATACCGACCGGTAATGCCCCATTCATTCCTATGGGCTTCAAAGCCCATAGGAATGAATGGGGCATTACCGGTCGGTATTTACCGATTCGGTAAATACCGACTTTTAAAGATTCGGTAAATCCACATCTGGATTTACCTACATCTCGGTACTTCATATTTACCGACTCTTAAATACCGAATCGGTAAAATTCGGTATTTAAGAGTCGGTAAATATGATTTACCTACATCTGGCCCATAATTAGGAAACCTGCTGCAAAGTTGTTATTTAAAAGACTGGATTATTTTAATGAGTGGCTTGGTTGGCTAGGGTGGGCTGCAGAGGGAAGAACCAATCATAACCAGAAAGAAAGGACTCCCAAACTACGTGACTACAGAAATCAGTGATGACAGGTGACAAGAAAAAAAAAGCGTTTTCTGTTATTCAAAACCTAATGAGGTGACCCTTTGTAGGCCACGGACTGCGCGTGTGTAGATGAGAGATGGGTGACATATTTACAAGGCAAACTACATGTAAATGTGTAGCCAATTCTGCGTGGAAAGCCTGTTTTGTAGCGAAAATAGCTAGTCACTCTGCACTCTGCCTGCTGCGAAGGCATTTTGATATGAAGAAACTGTCAGGTGCGCGAAGAAAATTAGCCCTAAAACTAACTTTGAATCATTTAAGCTAAAGAAAACAGCAGTTCAGCAAAATGGGGGAGGTGAAAAGGTTATTGCGCACATCTAAACGTGTCAGTTTAGTAAAATGTGATATTTCGAGGTGTTCTTGAGAGGGGGAGGGTGTCGCGCTGAAACACCTGACAGGCTTGATGGTTGATGAATATGTAGGAGAGCTGTACTTTCCCCTATACTTGCCATGTTTCCTTTGTGTTGATTATCCCTGCGGCGGGAGTTGTACGTATAGCGCTGGTGAATTGAATTTGTAGTTTAACAATTCACATCAGTACAGGAGCATGCCTTCAAATCGAATTAAGGTTTAACGGCTACCCTGGGCTGCGCGAATAAACAATACTTCGCCAGCTAGCATTAAAAATGATTACAACACATAAGTATTCACGAAATAAAAACGTATTTTTCTGTCATAAGTAAAAGGTAGAAAACAGATTAAGTCGACCTGCTTTTAATGCAGCTTGGGGCCGAGTTTGTGTCATAATAACTTTCCGGTGGGGTCATGGTAACTGGCATATAAAAATTGAAGAAAAGGACATGGTTAGAAGCATCATAACTTTCTTTTGGGGAAGTCGGAGCTTTACTCAGGTGTATGATCCTGATGATAAAAAGGGAACACAACACATCTTTGCACAGTTGGTACCAGTAGCGGCTCCCTTTCATAACAATTGGTGGGGGGTTGGGAGTAGGGGGTATATCATTTTTAAAAAAGCACTTACCTGCTGTTGCACTGCTTCCCGCCGCCTTGGGGTTCTTCTGCTTCGGTCCCTGCACACTGCATAGGCTCCTAGACGCCAGTCGAGACACTGCTCTCACGAAAGCAGCCTGCGATTGGCCTAAGTGGGTTTAACGCTTGTTCAGGTCGTAAGAGCCTGTGTCTCTACTCCACCCGGCTGTTACAACACAGCTCGGTTGAAGAGAGAATAAAGTGCACATGATGGTTTGGACGGCCTTAGACAGCCAGCCAAACCATCATGCGCACTTACAGTGTGCTCTGCCCACACTTGGTTGCCTTCTTTAGCAGAAAGAAAAATAAAATGATAATAAAATGTTTTTATTATGATTTTATTTTTCGTGTTTCCTTCAGCTGCATGGCAATCATCAGGGGGGGTGACTCTCATCCGCCATTGCACAGGAGCCACTGCTGGTTAGTACTCTTTCAACTGAACTGTTTCACCAGCCTGAAAATCAGTATAAATTGAACAGTGTGTGTGTGTGTGTGTGTGTGTGTGTCCGTGTCTGGTCCAAGCTAGTTTGCAGAACAATGTGATACTTAACATATATTCAAAGACAAGATCTGAAATAGCCAGATGCCCGGAAATGAAACTGCCCATTAGATGTATCCTGTCCCCTTCATCTCAAATGGGAGGTATGTGGCTGAGTGAGAAGGCGAGATCCCATTTTCTGTTGATGGCAGAGCAAACATCCCTAGCTTTGTGGGGAACAGCTCCTATTCCTGCAATTAATATGTAATTGCAGTGAATCTGACTAACGCCCTTGCCATTCTGAAACAGGAAGCCATCTGGAGAATGGATGGGAGGGAGGAGAATAAATGGGAATGTAGATTCTCCAAGTTTGTGTAGAGAGAATCTGGATTTCATTAAAGACATGGAGGTTAGCATTTTGTGTTCACTTTTATGGCCAGCTCCTTGCAGCACTTCAACTGAACTGTTTCACCAGCCTGAAAATCAGTATAAATTGAACAGTGTGTGTGTGTGTGTGTGTGTGTGTCCGTGTCTGGTCCAAGCTAGTTTGCAGAACAATGTGTTACTTAACATATATTCAAAGACAAGATCTGAAATAGCCAGATGCCCGGAAATTAAACTGCCCATTAGATGTATCCTGTCCCCTTACTCTCAAATGGGAGGTATGTGGCTGAGTGAGAAGGCGATATCCCATTTTCTGTTGATGGCAGAGCAAACATCCCTAGCTTTGTGGGGAACAGCTCCTATTCCTCCGATTAATATGTAATTGCAGTGAATCTGACTAACGCCCTTGCCATTCTGAAACAGGAAGCCATCTGGAGAATGGATGGGAGGGAGGAGAATAAATGGGAATGTAGATTCTCCAAGTTTGTGTAGAGAGAATCTGGATTTCATTAAAGACATGGAGGTTAGCATTTTGCGTTCACTTTTATGGCCAGCTCCTTGCACCACTTCAAAGAATGACATCACTAACACAAAAATTGCAGAACTTTAGAATGTCACAAACGTATATAAACTGTATTACAGCAGCCATCTTCCTCTTTTAAGCTGCTCTGGCCTAATATCTCATAGCCATTAACTTATTCAAACAAAGAACATAATCCACACGCCAACTTTAATTTGTTATCTGAAATATACAATAAATCTGAATGTAATTGTTCCATTAAAAAAACCCTCTTAAATATACAAACAAAAGCTTAATATTTCTACTCCCCCTCCAAACACTTACCTGGGAGGGTGGGAGGGATAGCCTCTGTGTCTTTAATGAAATCCAGATTCTCTCCACACAAACTTGGAGAATCTACATTTCATGGCAAGACCGGAGGCTAGGATTATGCATGTTCAAAGCTGGGGGCGCGGCTTGAAGCCCAAGGAGCATGGCGGTGCCCGAGCGAGGCTGCTCGGTGTTGTGCGGCGGTTTTGCGCTATTTGATCTCCTTATATCGCCAAAAGATCACTGGGTGCGTCGGAAGACTCCTGGAATAAGATGTAGTCTTCGTCCATCTGAAAATCACTGCTAAGGACCTGTTTGGGACTAAGATGACTCCAACCATCATCTGGTAAAGTTGCGGCCGCCATTTTGTTTTTGCTTTTGTTGCTCCCGATTCCGCTAAACATTCCGAGCATGTTTATATGCAGCGGTGAGTTTTTCTCTCAAACCTGTAACTCAAATGAATTGGATTGAGCTCCTTAGCGACCTTTCTGTCTAACCTCAAACTCTGACCTTCGTATTTTGACATGGATATCTCCTCAGCTGAGTGAAAATATCAGCTTCGCACATTACAGAAACGATTTTCTATCACCAACTGCTGATTTTCTCAGTATCACTACTGGAACAAAGCTTACTCTATCATGATAGGGGTTATTTTTTGCACTTGCTCGTATTTTTCCCCCAGAATGTTTCTGTGTGGATGAAGGTATAATTGTTGGAAGGCACCTATATCTCTGTTCAATTCCAAATACTTAAACAAGTTGTATTTCTGATACTCTCATCGAACTGCTTTTGGTGTTCGAGTATACAATTCAGAAGGACTTTCTTGTAATATATGTGATTATATTGCAATTAAAGCTATTTTACACACAGTGTTGTATGGGCAGATTGAGAAAACCGGAGCCCTTTTTTTCAAAGTCAACTCATTCTTTCATTAAAACTCAAGGATCTTCACTGAATTCTCCAAGATGGAAGATTCTGCTTCTTCTTCAGCTAAAACTTCTAACTCAACTATAAATATTTCTGCAGCGCCAGGAAAATCTAATGTAAAACGTCTAAAAAAGGATCCTCCGTCTCCACCCAAACCTTCCTCCCTGGTCTCAATGGAGATATTGTTGGAAGAAATACGAGCCCTTCGTCCCTTTGTGGAGGAAACTAATACCAAATTGCAATTCCTCACTGACAATTGGTCTCAGATGGATGAAAGACTCTCGGCGGTTGAGAATAACATGTCTTCTCTTGGGGCCACTGACACTAAAGTCACAGCACTTCAGTCACATATTTCCACACTCCAAAGACAGGTCGAAAACCTTGAAAACCGCAAAAGAAGAAATAATTTGGGAATCTATGGCCTTCGGGAGGGAGTTGAGGGTCAAGATCCCTTTGTCTTTTTCAGATCCTTTCTCCCTAAGCTTCTTCATATGACGGAGGACACTGTACTAAACATCCAGTGTGCTCATAGGCTTGGTCGCCATCATCCAGTAGATCTTCCTCACAGAGACCAAAAGGAGTAATATTATACTTTCTTGAGTATACTGACTTACTAAAGGCTCTGTCGGCTGCTAAAAAATCTCAACGCATAGTATGGTCAGAATCGACTCTGTTCTTCACACAGGACTACGCTAAAGCTACAGCTACATCTACTAGACGTAAGGCGTTTCTAAACATGAGACCTGAATTACATTTTTTAGGAGCCCGATATGGTCTTTTTCATCCCTGCTTATTTAAGGTCACCTACAGAAATAGAACAACTACCTAGGAGGATCCACTGCGTCTACAGAGTTTCATCAATTCATGCAAGTCAGAGACTATGGAATTTTCGGAAGCTTCATCCTCACACAATGCTTGACATTATTAATGTTTTGAGTCTAATTCCTGTAATTTGATTGGTATCTTCTCTGTGTTTCGTTATCTGCGTTTACTTTCTGTAATGGTTAATGTCCTTATATCTTATTATATAAATGGTTAATTTCGGTACTTAATTCCATAACTTGTTGTGATAATCCATTCACTGGTTTTTCTTCTTCCCCTTTTCCAGATCTGTTGATGTTCGACGCCCACAGTCATTGTGTTTCTTACTGGTGTGATCCCTTTCCCGCTCTCCGTTCTGTTGGCTTTGGTGATGCCATCTGTTCCATGTGGTCTCAACGTCCCAATCCCTGGTTGATATACGTAGGTATGTTTTCTTCCTACTTTTCTTCTTTTTTTCTGCCTCCATGTACCTTTTCTACCTCTACTTTCTCTTCTGTTTTTTTCCATTCCTCTTTCCTTATTTTATTTATTTATTAATTTATTTATTACATTTGTATGGCGCAACAGCTACCCTGAGGGTTTCCCGGCGCCTTGGATCTGTTTAACTAAACTAGGAATATTGTGGATGCTACTGATTAAAAAGCCAGGCTTTGATTCCCCTCCGGTATTGGAGGTAGCTAGGTTCCAGACGCAGTTTGAGTGGAAGAGAATTCCACAGGACTGGGGCCAAATAAGTGAATGAGCGTCCGCCCAGGCGTGCTCGTTTAAACCTGGGGACAACAAATTTGGCTTGTGACATGGACCGAAGAGTGCGAGAAGGCAAGTATTTCTGGGCCAATTTACATAAATAGGTAGGTGCTTCCTTCACATTAATCCGAAACATATAGCAGAGTGCTTTAAATTTCACTCTATTGGCGATCTTCAGCCAATGCAGTTTCTTCAAATGTTCTGACATGCTTGTGCGCCATGGGAGATGAATGAGCAACCTAGCTGCGGCATTTTGAATAACCTGAAGACTGTTAATGGTATCTTTATTAGATCCTAAGTAAAGGATGTTTCCGTAATCTAATCGAGATCCTATCAAGGCCTGTAATACTGTTCTCTGTGCCCCTTCCGGGAGTTACCACAGTATTTTCCTCAACCATTTAAGGATTGCAAAGCATGTTGAGGCCGTTTTAGCGGTTTGTGCACGCATTGACAGCTTATCATCAACTACTATCCCGAGGTTGCGAGCAGATTGTACCGCAACCGGGGTCGGGCCCATTTCAACCGGCCAATGAGTGGGGCCCAAAGATCCTTATGATCACCAAAGATAAGTAGCTCTGTCTTTTCCCCGTTCAGTTTTAATTTGTTTGAGTGAAGTCATATCTGTCATACCCTTTCCACTTTTCTCAAATGGTTTTAACTTTCAATATCTTTGTACCTATTATAAGGTTTTTTCCAATGTTTTATATAGCTATTGCTGTTGAATTTTTCACAAGTATTATTGTTCACAATGTACAGAAATTTACTGGTTCACTTATGTTTTTATTACTTTTATTTCACACATGTTTTTGAATATTGTCACATGGAACGTCAGAGGTTTGAATTCCCCCATTAAACGACAGAGTCTCATCCCACCGTTCCAAACTAGGGGCTCGATGTAGGTAAATCTTTTTTACCGATTCTAAAATACAGAATTTTACGATTTGGTATTTTAGAATCGGTAAATTAGATGTAGGTAATAATTCGGTATTTTTTACTGAATCTGTAAGATTCGGTTTTACCGAATCGGTATTTACCGATTCGGTAATTGCCATTCATTCCTATGTGCCTCCAGGCCCATAGGAATGAATGTCAATTACCGAATCGGTAAATACCGATTCAGTAAAATTACCGAATCTGTATTTTGAGATGCCCTTCATCTCAGTATCCAAATACCGGTCAGTAACGGCCAAAAATCGGTATTTTCGGCCATTACGACCGGTATTTGGATACCTACATCTGGCCCTAAATGTTAAAATTGCGTTTCTGCAAGAATCACATCTCCCCAAAAGCGAATCACTTAAACTCAAAAGAAATTGGGTAGGTGAAGTATTTTTTTCGCCAGGAGATGGTAAGAGGAATGGGGTTATAACTCTCTACCACGAAGCATTGAACGCTAAGCTTGTCTTTCAGGAATCCGACATGGAGGGTAAATGGGTTTTCACTGACCTCGTGCTTGGGAAGACCTCCTTGTCCTTGCTTAACATTTACGCCCCTACCAACTGTGACGTCATGTTCTGGTCTCGTATTTCTCAGTTATTGCTCAAGTACCCATCAGAAAACTTCATTGTCGCAGGTGACTGTAGACAAGTAGTGGACCCGTTTATTGATAGGAATTCTAAATCCCCCTTCAACTCGAGAGCGTCACATAAAGCTTTCACATAAACTATTAAACAGAGGAATCTATTAGACTCATGGCGCCTTTGCAACCCATCCACAAGAGAATACTCCTTTTTCTCCCCTCCACACCAAACACAATCTCGAATAGACCATATTTTTATTTCACGTAACATCTCCCTATCCCTACGTTCTGTTAATAAAGGCCCTATTCTCATTCCGGATCATGCACCTGTACCAATTCAACTGGATATTTTAAATCAATCCACATCACCAAAAAATGGCGTTTCAACAATTCCTTACTCCTCGACCTTAGTTTTAATTCGTACTTTGTCTCTTTCTCTCAAGAGTTTTTTCCCATTTATCTCACAATTTATGTTTCCTTTCATACAATATGGGATGCCTTTAAGGCCACTGCCCGAGACTTCATCATTATATTTGTGTCAAATAAACACAAATCTTCTAGCATATTACATAACACACTTCTTGCCAAGATTAAAAAACTTAAACACTCCTTTCATACCTCCAAATTGAAGGATTCTCTTAAATTCTCACCAATGCAAAGATCACCTTCAATGAATCCACCCCTGAACAGGCTTCCTTATATTTACTAAAATCCTCAATGGAGTACTATGGTGGCCAAAATTAATCGGGCAAACTTCGAGCCAATTACCTAAAGATTAAACAAAATAACCTCTATATTGATTCCATTATAGATGACAATCAAACACCGAAACTCAAAGACTCTGAAATACTCCAAGAATTCGTACACTACTATAAATCCCTCTACACACCAGAAAACACACCCTCAGATACAGACCTTTCCCAATATTTTTCTACAATTCAAAAGCACACTAATCCTCAATTGAATTTAGCTCCTTTGGAAGCTGACCTTATGCAAATAGAGTTGTTACACGCTTTAAAACCCCTTAAAAGAGGCAAGGCCCCTGCCCCTGATGGCTTCACAGTGGAATTTTATCAACACTTCGCTCATCTACTAATACAACACTTACACATTCTTATTTCTTCCTTCATCACCTCTCACAATTTCACTGGCTCCTTTTCCGAAGCCTTGATTTGTCTAATACCGAAGGCTGATAAAAACGTACGCTTCTCTAACAACTATAGACCTATATCCCTAGTCAACCTAGATTATAACATTTTCTCAAAAGCTTTAGCCCTAAGATTAGAGCCACACCTTCCCCTGCTGCTTGGCAAAGAACAATCAGGCTTAGTCAAAGGTCGCAACATTACTGACAACTCACGCTTATTCTTTGACATTTTATCCAAATCATCACACTATCCAAATTATTTAGCAGCGATCGTGTTAGATGAGGAAAAAGCCTTTGACAGAGTGTACTGGCCATTCATGTTTCAGGCTCCTAAATGGTTCAGGTTTGGACCGAGAATCACTTCTTTAATTGCCCTACTTTACTCTGTACCCAAAGCCGCAATATCTACCAATGGTCTCACTTCCCCCTATTTCAATCTTAAACGAGGAGTTCGTCAAGGTTGCCCTTTGTCCCCTTTTCTTTTTAACTTGGCCTTAGAACCCTTTTTGTTAAGAATCCGCCAAAATCACTCAATCACAAGTTTTGTTTTGGACCCTCAACAAATTAAACTGGCAGCATACGCTGATGACATTTTATTTTTTTCTTTCCAAACCACAATCTTCAATCACAGCTTTCTCAAGTGAGGTGGAAGCCTATGGACTGGTGTCTGGCTGTAAACTGAACAGAGGAAAGTGTAAGATATTACCCTTAACCAAATACACCTTCAAGGATGATTTAAAGATCTCTAATTTCACTTGGAACTCTAAACATATAAAATATCTTGGCATTTAATTCTCTCCCTCTATAAAGACATCCATCTCTCTAAATATGGACAAATGTTCTGCCAAACTTAAGACAATGACTGCAAGATGGTATCCCCTTCATCTCTCTTGGTGGGGTCGCCTTGACACAATTAAAATGATGTTGACACCGATAGTTTTGCATCTCCTTTCTAACATACCAATATCCATTCCATCTATATTTTTTCAAAAAATGAATTCCATTTTAATTTCCTTTTTATGGAATGCTAAAAAATCAAGAATGTTGTTACAGAAATTAACAAGACCAACATCTGAAGGCGGTGTCAACTTACCCCACTTCTCCAATTATCATAAAACCTTTCAGTTAAGACAACTATTGAATTGTATCACAAACCAATCTGAGGATAAGCCTATCTGGGTGGATCTTGAAACCTCATTCTTAACTCGCTTCTCGTTTCAGGAATATCTCTCCTTTACCCGCAAGCCGTAAAAACGTTCTACTCCCATAATTAAGCACTCTTGTAAATTATTATCCACTGCACCCCATTTAGCTATACACGACTCAGACACTTTTCTCAATTCCACAATATGACATAAAAAACAAATCCTTCTTACCAGGAAACCTATATACTGGAAGGTTTGGAGAAACAAAGGTCTGCTTTGGGTTCATCAACTTTTTAATCAAGGTTCACCAATTCAATTTACACAATTACAAACTCTTTTTCACCTGCCTTCTTCCTTTAACCCTACATTTTTGGCCTTGCAGAACACAATACTCAATGTATAAGCTAAACTCAAAACTTCCTTCCAACCCCTCTTCCCATGGCATAATGTTTTGCTCATAAACCCCAAAGCTTCCATTATCTACTCCTGTCTAATGACACCTCCTGAGAATCGAGACAAAACCAAAGTGGAACTCTCATGGGAATCTGATCTAGGAACAGCTTGTCCTATTTCTATATGTAACAGAATTTGGACGAAACTAAGGAAATCCTTCAGAGTGGCCAGCACAACACAAACACTATTTTTTATTTATAATTGATTGTTCTTACCCCTGCCTACTTGAATAAGATACACATCACAAATCACAATACCTGCTGGGCGTGCTTCCAGAATGACGCTGATCTTAAACACATGCAAGTTACTTGTAAACACGTTTTGAAATTTTGGGAACAGGATTTGCACCAAATTAGCACTATTTCCCACACCACAGTTCCCCTCTCCCTTACAAACATTTTCTTAGTCAGCTTAACACCGGACTAGAAAATAGGACACTCCCAGCTAATACTCATTGATTTGTTATTAGCTGTAGCTTTTCAGCAGATATAAAACAATTGGAAAGATTCCTCTAAACTGTCCTACTTAGCTTGGTGGTATGCTGTGTGTCACAATCATCGCCTAGATACAGCACTCGTTTATCCTATCTCTCTTGCTACAAAATGATTACACCATTGGTCCTCCCTCACACCATTTCTAAATGACTCTGTGAAGAAAACTTCTTCACTTGCTCCTTCACTACAAGAAGTTACCAAACCTCCTTGACTTCCTATTGTTTGTATATAACCATGTTTAATTTATCATTTCCCATACTATTTTTTGAACCGTGTACTCTTGATATTTACTGTAATTTGCGGTTCTTGTGAACCTTGAATGGTACTTATATAATTTCTATGTTATCTATTTATTATTTCAGCAGTTATTGTATATCATTATCTTTCTTTATTACTCTTTCTTGGACTTATGCATTGGTATATGATTGTCTATAGGAAGTATTGTTTTTATGATTATATTAATCTTTTCAATTAACCTTTTCTTGAACTTAAAAAAATGCACTTTCAAAGCTGTGATGAAACCACAGACGACACATGATCAATTGGTTTCAAATAACATTTCTCAAACACATCAGAACTAGACCAATCCGCCACATGCACAATTTCCTCCAAGCGTCCACCTGACATGAAAACTTTACTTGCCATTGCACCTCTCATCGAATGAGCACTGTACTCTTGCAGATGTACACCTGCCTCAAGCATACAACACCTCACCCATCTAGCAATAGTTGCTGAAGTATCCGGTCTAAAAGTCTTCACATACGAAATCAACAATTGATTGTCACCATGCCTTCTGAATTCACATAATCTGTTCTCATACTCTTTTAAGCATCTAACAACATACAATTTAGGATGGTAGCCAAATTTAGGATGAAATACTGATGAAGACATGCATTTCGTCCTCCTAGTAATTCTAAATAATACCCCATCTGGACTGTAACATCTGTTACTAACATCCAATGCTCGTACATCAGAAACTCTCCTAAAAGAAACAAGACACTGTAAAGTTGCCAATTTACCTAACAACTGCTTCAGACTCAACATCCTATTCATAGGCCACCCCTCAAACAAACAAAGAAGTTTGTTGACATCCCACAAAAATTTGTATCTTGGTATTGGCGGCCTCCGCAACTTAACTCCTTTCATAACTCTAAAGATGAGCGGCTCTCTACCTATAGAAAAACTCCAACTAAACCATGACCTGCAGCAATTACAGACCTAGAACAATTAATAGTCCTGTAACTTAAGCCTTTCTGAAACAAAGTTGATTAAAAATATGATAATTCTATGGCAGATGCATCCACGGAATCCAAACCCCTTCCCATGCACCAACACACCTATTTCTTCCACGCTCCAACATACCTTTGCCTTGTTCCTGGTGCCCAAGACTCCTTGAAAAGCTCCTGAACTTGTTCCGAAAGACCTCTGAACTGCATTCATCTCCTGCAATCTTCCAAACAAGAAGGCTCAACGCTCCTTCCAAAACCAAAGGATGGAAAACTCATTCTGCTCCTAGAAGCACATCCTCCGATTCTGGAATCAAAAGTGGCTCCTCTATTGCCATCTTCAACTAACCTGGAAACCATGCCTGCCCTGCCCAAAAAGGCATCACAAGAACCAACTGACAATTCTGCCTCCTCACCATCAACAACACCCTCTGAATCATTGCAAATGCGGGAAAGGCATCCCCCTGAACCTTCCTCCAATACTGCTGAAATGCACCCACCTCCTTCGCTGATGGATCCGGTCTCCAACTGTAATAACGTTTCAATTGGAACGTCAGCCTTGAAGCAAGCACATCCACATCCAATGGACCCTAAACATGAAATATTTTTTGGAAGTATAAAACATTCAGCTTCCATTCTCTGAAACCCCTGAGATACCTCGAATTCCAGTCAGATACTTGGCCACAGGTCTCAACACCTTTGTAAAACACCAAGGTGCCGATGCCAGGCCAAATGGAAGGGAAGAAAACTGATATAACTCTCCCAACCACCTAAACTGAAGGAATCTGCGACTCTCTTCCTCTATAGGAATAGTGAAATAAGCATCCTTCAGGTCCAATTTCACCAACCAAACGTTGTCGTGAAGAATAACTCTCAAAAGATGGATACCTTCCATCTTGAAGTGCCTGTATACAACAAACTGATTCAACCCTCTTAAATGTATGATGGGTCTCCATTCTTTTTCTTTTTTCTTCACCCAAAAAATAGTACTCACAAACCCCAATAATTTTCTGATACCTTCTGAATTGCCCCTTTCCGCACCACCTCCACTACCTCTTTCCCTACTATCTCCTGCAATTCTTTTTGAAAAACCAACTGATTTGGTTCCCTTAACTGTTTTGGCACTTCCTAGATTTCTATAACATAACCTTTTATAGTTAGAATAACCCAACTGTCTTTGGTTAACTTCTCCCAATTTTTAAAAAAAGCATTTTAATCTTCAACCCTAACTCACTTGGGATAGAACCAAAAATAGTCTTCACACTTACCCTGTGATCCTTGAGAGAACTGAGCTTGTCCTCTTGCCTAGCGTATCCTGCCTGATCTTCCTCTTTGTGGGTAGAATCCAGCTGCTGACTGGAAACCCCTGATGCAGCACCTCCTTGTGACTGGTATTGAGGCCTTGTGAATAACCGACCAGGGAAAGGGGTCCTTGCCCCGGCCCAGTCAAATACACCTCTTCCAAATACACTTCTCAATGATGACTGGGCCTTGTCAAGACTGGTGAAAGTAGAAACATACTTTCCACCCCCTTTTGCACAGCCCCTCACCAAATAAATAACCCTTTGGTTCTTCGGAAGGTTACTTTTTCTCAAAGTCCCCTAACGTTGGACTTATCCTCATTAGGATTGCTTTTAGTCTTTCCGGCGACAATGGCGTGTTTGCATTACCAAAAAAAACATATCGCTCTTTGTGACCAAACCCTCAACAGCTCATTATACATTTGGACATCTTTCATCCTGGCCTCCTCAGCCATGTCCATAATTCTAGCCAATGGAGCCAACACAACCAGCAAATGATCTTGCCACTGCTTAAGTGCCCTTTCCAAACCTTACCTGGGGTCACGCCCCATCTTAAATAAAAACGTATCAAATCTGGATCCAGATCTGGTGTCATGCAAGCTTTCCGTCCACCATAGGACAAGAGCACTCTGCTCTTATAACTGATCTAGCCTCCTTTCCAATGGCCTCCTTAACCAAATCTTCAAGAAATTCGCAACATGAGGCAACGTCACCAGTTCACACTTCAAGGATGGCGAATCATCTCTTCACTGAACATGCCCCCCCCCTGAGGATCCTTTACAATCCCTTTCTCCTTCCTATCCTTTTCTACTATGTCTGTATCCAAATCCCAATCATCATCCAAATAATTTTCCACAACAAATTCATCTGCCTCGTCCTCAAACCCCTACTCCTGGAGTTCCTCATGAGATTTATCACCAACCTTTGTGCCGCTGAGGACACCTTCTTTTGTGCCACGGAGACCTTCTTCATTGTGGCTTGAGACTCACCTTTATTTTTTGTCATGAATCGGACACCCACTTCAATATTTTTCATCTTTCTAGATCTCTTTCCATAATCTTTCTCACCTCCTTTCACTTCCGCCATAGACCAATACTCATCTTCAGAGCAATCCACTGCCCTTCTCTTCCTCCTTAACACACTCTGTAAAACTTTCTTCATAGAGCTCTTCACCTCTTCTTGTACCATCTTCTTTAGATTAACAGCACCTGAACCTGAGGACTGAGCACCTTCATTCACTTCCATTACTAATCTTACTCAAATTCAGAAATGCACCTTAACAAATTAAAAAAAATATATTTTTCCTAACTTCCTAAATATTAACTTAACCCCTTGCATGCTGGTGACGAACCCCAGCCGCCACGCTCCGCGGTGCTTGTGTGCGGATGACGGCTGGGGTTCGTCACGGCCCCGCCCTGTTCGTTTGTTACCGCACAGCGGCGGAAACGGGCCAGCATCGAAGGGGTTAAATGTCTCACTACTTAACCTCTAAAATATCAACTAAAACTCTCCTACATATATCAGTTTTTTCTTCTTAAATACTTTTTTCCCAAACAAACACATTTCTTCAAGCTCTTCGCTCTACAACGTTTCCTAGTTACAAGCTTGCCTCCTCTCACACTGCCGGCTGTCAAACAAATCAACTGTTGGCAGTTGGAGGAAGTCAACGCTCATGCGCACCTTAAACCTGATGACCTACTTCTTGCTTTAGGCCATCAGATGCCCAATGTCCAACTTACTCAAGATGGCCACTGTATGCCGTCATGCACACAGTGTGATGACGCTCGTCAGCTACGGGCACTCACAGAGTACAAACAGTACTTGTGGCACCCTTCGAGATGAGCAACAATGGCTTGTGAACTCAGGAGCCTCAGCTAAGCCGCGAGCTGCCACCAGAGATTCGCTCACGGCGCAACACTAATTTTAACTCTAAACTTTTACCTTACAATTAACTTACCGAAAATCACCCTATAACACATTTGCCTAATCCCTCATACTTAATAAACTATTTCCAAGCCATAAATTGTTTTTTTACCTAAATAAAACATCTAGTTAAGTTAAAACAATAACTACTATATGTTAAAACAACAGACACCTTCAAAGCATTTTACACTAAAGTACTCATGCTATACAACAAATCAAGCTTGATTTCAAATACAAATAGAGCAAAATATAAAACAATACTTATCTGTCAAGGAGCAGCAGATAAAACAGAGGAAGATGGCTGCTGTGACAGAGTTTATATACATTTGGGGCATTCTAAAGTTCTGGAATTCTTGTGTTAGTGATGTCATTCTTTGAAGTGCTGCAAGGAGCTGGCAATAAGAGTTAATGCTTAATGCTAGCCTCCGGTCTTGCCATGATATTCAAACCCTGGTATAAAAGGATATATGGGGTTAACCACCATCTTTGATGTCATGTAAACCCAAACCTGAGGCTGGTCTGGCAAGGGGAGGTAGTTGAAAGTAATGAGAGTGTGATGTTAGAGAAGGAGGGTGCTAATGGAGAGTATTAGTTGTTTTTACGAAGTGATAATCCCCCTTTCATGACTGTACTATTCTGTTTGAAATCCAGTCAAATAGAAATACTGTACACAGATTAGAGAAAGTTGTAAGAGCTTGAATTTATTAACCATGAAAAAGCTATACAAGACCTTCAATAAGCTGTGTTTAACTTAAAACCCGGAGATCGTGAGAAGGGGGCGTGGTGAGCAGAGTTTGGGATGTCAAGTCACAATACATGATCACAGAAAGTAATCGAATACATAGCAGTTAAGAGTTACCTAGGCAGATAATAACATTGCCATCACTGTCAATATAGTCTGCAATGTGGATCTTTTTTGGTTAACAAGGTGCCCATTTTTCATGCAGGCAATATTGTAACCTCTCATCAGTGTAGTGGGTGCATGTTTGAGCAAAGAGTTACAGGAAGGGAGAGAACCTGATTTAAAAGGCTATGCAAGAGAACTTTGTAGGAAGTTAGTATATATAGGTATTTGCCCTTCAGAAAGACAGAAAGAAACAATGCAATGTATGGTGCTTAAGACTAGGTTGAATAATGTTTGCTATAACCAACCGTGAAAGCGGAGAGACAGGAAATCTGATGCCTGAATGGCTTTGAATTGGCAGGATGGTCGATCAAGATTGTGTGAACATTACAGTTAAATACATTCTGGAGCACATTGAAGAAATATTGGAAGAGGCAGATGAGAAGACTATAGCAGTAATTAGGGTTTACTTTAAGCAAGAGGGCTAATCAAGATCAAAGATGTTAAGAAGGTGGAGTAGGTTGAAAAACAACTGCCCATGGCTGTTGAATTGGACCTCAAAGTGTTTGTACAGGATTAGGGAATTCTGGTATGAAAGTGGAAAACAGAGAATAAAAGACACGGTTCATCAGCATCAGGGCTAATCCCTGGCGCTCACTCTCAATTCGATGGATCTTTGCCATTGTTTTAGAGAAGAAAAGTATTTAAACAATGCATCAAATAATAATCACAATGTATAATATTCTTAGTCAATAACAAGAGTTGGTAAAGGTTTAAAGGGTTTTGTTAATCAAATCTTTTAGTAGATCATCTTTATTACAAATCACAAGTTTATTTCAGATTAATCTAATCATCTCTCATGCTATCCTCCACCAACGCAGGACCTCCCCTCTCAAAAACATTAAAGCCACGCTAAAGCTCGCCTGTCGGGATTCCCCGGCTGCACGTCATCGTCTTCCCTCCAGTAGGGTGGGAATCATCTGGCAGGGGTTCCCTCAGCATGTGACCTGTAGGCTTCCTAAGAAGTCTGCTTGGGCTTCTACCCGGTTTCCCTTTTTCTCCCACCAGCACACATTTCATGCATTTTCACATCACTACTCTCTGGGTATGGACGTTGTTGTATTCTCTTATTTTGTTCTGGTGTGCATTTCTCTTTAATTGGAACATTCTAACTTTACTGATGTCATGATGCAACTTGGTGTTCTTGTATTCCTAACCTGTCAGTTGCTTCTTAGCCTTTGATGGGAACACCAGTTCTACTCTGTTACTACAATAAATAATCTCTACAATTCCAATGTCAGTCTTTACCATTTTACTTCGATTACATCAGATGGCGACAATGGGCTTATGAAGCAAGTGAGGTACAGAGTGAGTTAAGCAGAAGAAAACTCGACTGGTGGAAAAGAACCAAGGAAAGCGCGTGGATAAGAAAACTATGTCTAAAAGTATAGTGCTGAAACTTGAATATAATGGAGATGTTTAGCTGTTAAAGAAAAGAGAAACTTTCAGCAAGTACATCGGAGCGGTGAACTATCCAAGCCTCAAAGTGAAGAAAAGCTGAATAGCTGAGTGGTGAGCAAGTTTTCCTTTCTGTACTTTGACTTTAATTAACTTTCGCGAAGGTAAATGAAGAGCGCTACAAAGGATTTATTGATCGGAAGTTAGTGACTATTGCCTGTTCAATATTTACAGTTAACTGGCTCGTTTTACGGAATGATGTGCTCATCAACTTAACGAGAGTCAACGAAGCATCATTTGAATGTACTCACAAACTCCATGAGCGAGCGTCTGAGCGAGCGTCTGGTAGCGTACAACCATTGTTGATTTCCGAGGAGAGTTTAGTGACGTTTAAGAGATCTGACACGCATGCGCTGGAATACAAGACGTATACGTACAGCGTAAGAAACGTGAGGCCATATTGGATGCAGGAGCTGTTACTAAGCAACAACCGGACGAGCTGGCGTGGAGTAGAGAGTACATTTCATGAACGAGAAATTATCACAGATTGAGTTAAAAGCGATATTTGAAGTGAGTAAAACATATTCTATGCAAGAGGAAGTTTACAGAGGAAAACTTTTTTGTTTGGAAGTAAGAGTACTCTACCGCTATTACGCTTAATTACGAACTAAGAAGGAGGAAGTGCTTTAAGTGTGTATAATATTAAGTAGCAAGATAATGGAGAATCCAAGTGTCATCGCACCTCCTATGTTTCTACAATTAAGCGGAGAACCACCTATAGAGTGGGATGAATGGATTGATATTTTTGAAAACTACATAGAGGCTTTGGATGGTAAGGACTTTAGCGCTACAAGGAAAAAAGCCTTGCTATTAAGTGTTCTTGGAAAAGAAGGACAGCATGCTTTTAAGTATTTACCTGTGGGTTTGAACCAAGATGGTAGAGCGATTACCAATGTGTACACTGAGGCAAAAGCAAGGATGAAGAAACAATATTCGAAGGAGGTGAATATTGTCATGGCGAGACATAAGTTTTACACACAGCCGCAGAGGGCAGAGGAGTCAGTGGACCAATTTGTGACTAGATTACGGGAACTTTCTTTGAAGTGCAATTTTTGAGAAATGAGGGATGAAATGATTAGAGATCAAATGATCGTCCAATGTAAGAACAAAAAAATGCAAGAAAAATTGTGGGCTGCAAAGAACCCTACACTTCAAGCTGCTATAGATATAGCTAAAGTTGTTGAGGAATCTACTGCGTGTATGAAAGAGATGGAAAAAAAGAGAGTGTGAGAGAGAATGGAAGCGGTACAGGGGTGTCCTGTGTGGCGCAAAATGAAGTTGCGGTGATGAATAAAAAGAGTTTTGAAGTCAGTGACATAACGGAAAAGAGAAATGGTGGAGGATACAACAACGTGGAGAAGGGGGGATATCAAGGGAGGATGTGCAGCAGATGTGGCAGTACATATCATAATACAGACTATAAGCGTTGCTTTGCTTTTGTCAAAGAATGTAGGAAGTGTGGAAAGAAAGGGCAATTCTCGAGGATGTGTAAGACGACAAATAGTGACAAGGTGGCGATTGTTGAAGTGAAGCGTGAGATTGATGTTGTGGAGAGTGTTGAAGGTGCAGATAAACTTTTATGTTTGGGTGAAGTGAATATGGAACCTGGAAGGAAAAATAGACCTAGAGCTAGTTTCAACATCAATGAAAGAGATGTAGAATTGATGGTTGATCCAGGTTCGTTTTGGACAATAATCCCGGAATGCTTGTTCAAGGAGAATTGGAAGGGAACAGTTTTGTTGCCGAAGGACATCAACCCTTGTGAATACCAAGGAGTGTGTATAGATTTGTTAGGGTATATGATGGCTGAGATTGGGTTTCAGGGACGTTCTGTTAAGGGGAAGGTGTATGTTGCGAGTTCGGGACCAGCAATTTTAGGGTGGGGTCACCAGTATGACCTTCATATTGTCATTGACCCCAGAGCAAGTCAACAGGTGATGGTTGTGGATGAGATGACTGCTGGAATGATTGTTGAAAGTATGCCAGACTTATTTGCTGAACGTTTTGGTGAACTGAAAGGGTATGTACACACAATTGTGTTGAGGGAAGATGCTGTTCCGATGCAGCATAAAGTGAGGAAAGTACCATTTATTGCGAGACAAGAAGTGAGGAAGATGCTGGATGACATGCTCGAGCAGGGTGTGATTGAACAAATAGAAACTTCACGTTGGGTTTCGCCAGTGGTGATCACGACCAAGTCGGATGGCAAATTTAGGTTCTGTGTGGACCTTCGCACACTGAATCAGAATATTGTGGTGGATAATTACCCACTGCCAAATATCAACGAATTAATTTTGTCATTGAAGGGTGGTAGGTTTTTTTCGAAACTGGATTTGCGGAGTGCGTACCATCAGATTAGGTTGCACAAGGATTCTAAGGCGTTGACTGCGTTTATTACTACTGAGGGAGTTTATCAGTTTACCCGGATGCCCTTTGGACTCACATCGGCAGCGGGGGTTTTTCAAAGGATGATGGGGTCGGTTTTGAGTGGAATAAGTAATGTGGTTTACTTTCAGGATGATGTTTTGTTGTTTGGAGAGACTGTTGAGCAACACAATCAAATTTTGAAGGAGGTCTTGAATAAGATGGAGCAAGCAGGGTTAACATTGAAGAAAGAGAAGTGCAAATTTGCTGTTGAAGAAGTAGAGTATTTGGGTTACACTCTTTCTTCTAGGGGTGTGAGGCTGAAGAGGGATCTTTTGGAGTCAATAAGAAAGGCACCGGCACCTTGTGACAAGGACCAATTGAGATCGTATAGAATACTACGCTAAGTTTGTGGAGAATTTTGCAGCGAAGACAGAGAAGATTAAGTTGTTACTAAGGAAGGGTTGTAGATTTGTGTGGGGCAATGAGCAGGATGACTGTTTTGTTAACATCTAGAGGGAGATATGTGGGGTGAAAATCTTAACCCCATTTGATACCAAGCTCAAGTCTGTGTTGACGGTTGATGCCAGTGCCATTGGTATTGGTGCGGTGTTAGCACAGGAACACGATTCAGTGTTGAAGACGGTGGCTTTTGCGTCACAGACACTTACGTCTTCAGAAAGGAATTATTCCATTATTGAACGTGAGGCATTGGCAGCCGCTTGGGGCTGCGAGTACTTCAGAATGTACTTGTGGGGATTTGAGTTCAAGATGTTGACAGATCATAAACCGTTGGTGAAAATATTGTCACCGGGTGGTGCTGGAAAAGGGTCGGCGAGGTTGGCTAGGTTGGCTGCTAGACTCCAAGAGTTTTTGTATAGGGTAGAGTATATTCCAGGGTCGAAGAATGGTCAGGCAGATGGGTTAATCAGACTTCCATTACCTTGGGAGGTGGTGGACAAATCAGGTGTTGAGTCAATGCAATCTGAAGGATCTGTGGCAGCGATAGACGAATTGGTGGATATGTGCACTGGTGCTATCAATTCGAGTAGGTGGAACTCATGTATGGCAAGTCACGAGGTATTAAAAGGAGTTAAAGAGTGGATTGTGAAAGGTCCTAGGAGGGAAAGTACCTTGCCTATGGGTGTGCGTCCATACGTGAAGATTTTGGAGGATGTGTCAATTCTTGATGATGAAGGAAATGTCATGATGAAGGATGATAAATTCATCACACCTCAAGAATTAAGATTTGTTTTGTTTAAGTTGGCACATGAGGGACATCTGGGACAATCCCTTACGAAAAGAAGAATTAGGGAATCTTCTGGTGGCTGGCCATGGACCAGCAGGTTTCAGAGTGGGTTGAGAGGTGTACAGAGTGCTTTGAGAGTGAGAAAAGGTTGAGAGTTGGGTCTCAGGGGAAAAATTGATAATCCAAATTTGCCTTGGCATACTGTGTGCCTGGATTTTATTGGTCCTTTTTATTCTTTGGGTCAAGAAATGAGGTTTGGGTTTGTCTTCATTGATGTAACTTCAAAGTGGTTGGTAGTGAAATTTACGAAAGAGATAACGAGTAAATTGACAATTAACTTGTTGGCTGAAGTCTTCAGGGAGGAGGGTTACCCTGTTAGGCTGATAACAGATAATGGAACCCAATTGGTTTCAGAGGATATGGTGACATTTTTAGATGTGTGTGAGATTGTTCACACCAGAACTTCTTTGTACAATCCACAAGGAAATGGTATTGTTGAGAGGGCTAACAGAATGGTGAAGGGTGCGATTCAGATGGTGGTGAGTTCTGGTGGGTGTGTAAGAGACATGGTTAATGATTTAGTTTGGGCGTATAGGACAACACTGAATGGAGTCACTGGTAAAGTTCCGTTCAATGTGATGAGGGGACGTTTGGCTGGTACCAAACTAGTTCCGGCATGGATGAAAGAGTGCATTGAATTGGCTGTTTTGGGTGAAGGTTCTTCAGAAGTTTGTGAGGGGTTGGATGTGAGGAGGCTGGCTGTGAATGATTGGGTGAAGGTTAAACCTGGCCATGTGGGAATGGGTCTAACTAAGTTTAGAGGTCCATTTAAGATTAAATCGGTTCATGACAAATTTGTGACACTCTATAACGGTGAACACTGGAATTTGAGGAGGGTTGCCTTGTACAAGAAAGCAAAATGTGAAGAACGTGGTGGTTTACAGTCAGAATCGGATTTGGTTGAGGAGAAGAGGGGAAAAGAAATTGGAAAGAATAGTAAAGATACTGTTAGTGGTGATACTTTTATTTTACCTCAAATGATCAGAAGGCAACCTAAATATCTTCATGATTTTGTGTGCAATCAAGTCTCTGTGCGGAAAATGTGGGCATATGTTCTTTCCTTTATTCCTTTTTATTTTCTTGTTTTGGTATGTGTGCTTTGGTTTTTTTTTAGTATGGAAGGAATGAGGATATGTTGTATTCTCTTATTTTGTTCTGGTGTGCATTTCTCTTTAGTTGGAACATTCTAACTTTACTGATGTCATGATGCAACTTGGTGTTCTTGTATTCCTAACCTGTCAGTTGCTTCTTAGCCTTTGATGGGAACACCAGTTCTACTCTGTTACTACAATAAATAATCTCTACAATTCCAATGTCAGTCTTTACCATTTTACTTCGATTACATCAGACGTCACCTGTTTTGTCCTGTGGTATGTTTGTGTTTTGCTGTATTTTCCTTTTCTGCTTCCTTTCAGGCAGCACAAAGCCCGGACGTGCAGGAGGAAGAGTGTCAGCCCTGTGCAGCTGGTGCTGCGTGCTCTCCAGTGAACCAGGAAGGCCCTGAGAGGCTAGACCGGCGTGCTTTGGTTACGCAGCTTGGACAGCCCACTGCAGCTGGGGCTCACGCTACGGGACCTGCAGGGGCCATTTTGCTTGAACACGTGGGTATTTAAACCCTGCCACAGTAACCCTCGGTGCTTCTCATTGAGAACCTTTCCTCTGTGTGGTGCCACAGCTCTTCTCATTCCTGAAGGCACCGATTCGTGATTCCTGGCTGCGGCGAGTCCTGCCAATGCCAGTTAAGTCCCCAAACTGCATTTCCTTATTTGAACTCTTTTTTGACAGTTTCTTTTGCTTTCCTTCGGTCCAAGGAAGAGCTACCAGCATTGTTGGAGTTTAACTCTGGAAGACACCCTGCCTTGTTTCTTATGTGCCCAGCGAAAACTATGCCTCATTGCACTCAAGACCATGCTCACTCTGCTCAGCCTGTTTGATTTAGAATTCATTTGTTAAGCCGAGCAACCTATGTTATTTTATTAGTTTGTCTGAATTGCTCCTTCTCTTGTTTTGCCTTAGTTTCCTAAAGGTCTTGGCAATGCTCCCTAGCGTTTTATGGAACTATTGTTTATGGTAATCTTGTCAAGTTTGTCTTGAGGATTATTTCTTATTTATCGTAGTGTGTGTGTGAGTGTTTTATTTATTATTCATCACGGTGTGTATGTTTCCTGAGAATGTGCCTGACTCTCAGGCACCGTCAGATTCAATATAGAAGTGCATGCATGAATGTCATTTGAGTTCTTACAAGGTTCCAGGTGTATTTGTGTAAACAGGAGCTGGCCTCCTCTTCCATTCCAGGGTCTGGGTCAGCACATCTTATCCAGGCGGTCTGTGACCCACCGTTTTCATTATCCACCAGCACAAACGCGTACTAATTGCTACCTTCTTTATTTTGCCCTCTTATTTTGATTTCTTATTTTAGTTTATTGTGTGTTCCCAAACCCCCTTCCCTTGAGGTCAGCGGTTTCTGGGGATTGTTGGGTTCCAGCTGCCTCTGCGAGTACAGCAGACAGAACACGTTCCAACGTTCATCACCCCAGTTTTATCCCTGATATCGCCCTCATCAATGCACGATCCTTACTCAAACACATATATGAAATAGCTGAATTCATTGAAGCTGCAAGTCTAGATGTTTTTTTCATTACTGAATCCTGGTGGGACAAGGCGGCCGACTCGGTTTCTGTGGTAGTAGTTCCCAGTGGTTTTGAACTATTTAGATTGGATAGACCTGTAAATAGAGGTGGTGTCCTCGCTCTGATCTATTGCAGATGGATTAACGCCCACTGCACTGTTGATCCTTCCACTGAGTGCAAGGGTTTTTCCTTTAAACTAGGTTTCGATTAACAGGGGATGCATTAACAGCACACTTCTATACTGGCTCCCAGGGCGTAAAAGAAACTTTCAGTCCTTGCTGGAATTTGGCCTTCAATCCCATAACTATACCATTCTTGGTGACATCAACTTCCAGCTAGAATCCATCAATGATAGAGACACCTTACCTCTCTTAGAGATGGCATCAGAACTAGGACTTAGACAACTCATCAGGGACTCCACTTATTCGGCCGGTCATACCCTTGATGGATCTCTTTTCCAACAATCCTGCTTTCACAACTCTCAAGACGCTTCCACTTAGCTGGTCTGATCATCGCGCCATCATTTTTTAAAATAGGCTGCGATCTGAAAGACAGGCCTTCTCCAAGCCAAATAAATCTGTCACTAGTAGAGTCTGGCACAAAATAGACACCATTACGCTAACGTATTGTCTAGTGCAGAGTCAACCTGACATCCCTCTCGACGTTAACTTATGAATCTTCCGTTTATACTTCCTGGCTTAATTATGCCTTTTTAAAACTAGCTATACTAACAACGTCTCATAGTAACAGAGAGGATCCTTCTGCTTCCTGGTTCTTTGAAGCTTTGAGACTGGGAAAAAAAGCCTGCAGAAGGCAAGAAAGGCACTGACGTAAGCACTATGATGCTCAAGATAAACAGTTATACAAACATGCCCTAGCCAAATACAAAACCCTTCTCATCAACAAAAATATTCACTATTATACTCAAATGATCAAGAATGCATCCAAGTCCAACAAGGAACTGTTTCAGATGGTCACAAAGTTTATCTCTGTCCCAAAAACAACTCTACCATACATAGTCAACAATTCTGTGACACTGTGGCCTTTACTTTTAAAGACAAGGTCGATCAGATCTTTAATACATTTAACAACTCAAAATCCAAGGATAAAATCAAGCTGAGTCAGCAGAAAAAGCTTGGCTAACCCCACTCTTGGTATTCACATCCACCTCTCGTAATCAAGTAGCCTCTCTCCTCTAAGGAGCTAATTCAGGATCACCTTATGATCCTTGCCCTCTAAGGATTCTGAAACTTGCTCCAGAACCTATTTCCACCTACTTATTTTCCATTTTGAGACTATTGTTTTCATAAGGGGTGCTGCGTAGCAGGTGGAAACAAGCCTCCATTCTCCCTCTATAAAAAAAACCATTATTGATATTAATTATGCCAACAATTGTCACCCCACCACCAGACATCCTCCTCCAGCAAAAATTGCAGAAAGGATTATTAACTCAGAACTGTCAAACTTTATCCTTGACAATCATTAGTTGGACCGCAGTCAGTTTGGATTTAGAGCAGATCACAGCATAGAAACAGCCCTCATCAAAAATACAGAAGAAATAAGAACCTCACTAGATAATGGGGGTTCAGCCATCCTCAATCTGTTGGTCCTATGTTCTGCATTTGATACAGTGGACCATAAGCTTCTGGTCCACTGCATGAATGCTATAGGAGTCAAAGACAAGGCCTTCTCCCTCCTTTCATCCTTCCTTTCAGAGAGGATACAAATCTGACCCTGGGCAAAAATGATTCCCTATCTTTAACACTGCCTTGTGAGGTTCCGCAGGGCTCTTCATTGAGCCCAATCCTGTTTAACATATATGTCTCTGAACTAGCATCTCTAATCAAAAGCTTCAACCTGAACCCCACCTCCTATGCTGATGACACCCAGTTAGTAGTAACAGCCGTTGACAAAGATTCTTCAGGTCCATCAAGACTGCATGGGTACCATCAGTACATGGATGGTTAAGCATTGTTTAAAATTTAACTCTGGTATAACCAAAGTATTTTTGTTATACCAGATATCCATCTTGGTGGTCTCCATCTTGGTAGCCAGACTGTATAGGTCTGCAACCTTTGTGCAATATTTCCTAGGCAGTCAAAAGGCTTTGGATAAAATAAACAAGTGAAAGACCCAAACCAAGGACAATTAATTAGCTGTAGGCTGATCTAAAATCATCAAATTTTAATAAAAATGAACATATAATTAATTTAAAAACAGGCCACCTATGGTGGTACAATAATAATTGAAACAAAAATAACACAATAATTGAAATTACAAACAGAAATTACATTTAAAAACAAGGTACAATATAAAATTCTGCCAGGACCACCAATAGTGAAGGTGTCTGACCGAATTAACAATGCATTACTCGACGCGCGTTTCGGCGATTTAACGCCTTCTTCAGGAGCCAAAAAGCAATCTGAAATTATATAAAACATAACATAAGATACAGTACACATCACATTTCTGAATTTAACAAGGATAGAAATACAAGTAAGTACCAAAATTCGCGTATTTAAGTTCTCCTAAAAAGATTTAATTTAAGGACTATTGCATCATAACAGCTAGTATAGTGGCCTTGGAAGCGGTGGGTCTATGAGCGGAACACTTTGTTTATTTTATGTTCATTGGTAGACACATATAAGCTAATGATAAAAGAGTACAACTCACGCATTTGCATTTGAAACAAGATGTTGATATCATGTATTGCATGTCACATGTTTAATAAACATTACAATCATATAACCATATAACCAGTTTAACTTATGAAATATTCTCTACTTACTTTATAAAAACCAGGGATTAGCTCAGGCAATGCTCGTAAATGAAAAATGATGTGTCGAAATGAATCTAGATGGAGAGAAATATATAGCATCATCCCAATGTTCTCATTGGAATTGGATAGAGGTCAGTCAAATGAGCACAAGAGATGCCATCGATGTAGGCAAACAAGAACAGTAGTCGCGTTCTGAACATACACATATTATTGCCCAAGATAGTCATATAGATAAAATGGCTGCTCAATCCTCAACAAGTTAAGGGAAAAAAAAAACAAAAGGAGAAAGATATACACTACATGTTGATACCTGATATGAATACACGTAGACTGCGGTCCTAAGTCGGTTATGTTGTCTGGTGGAAGTTCATATGAAGTACCCGTATCGGAATGAGTCTGTCAGAAGATAAAGGAGGATCCATTTTATTCTATATACTATGGTCGTGTCGAAATTAATAGGGCATAGAGAGAGGTGGCAGAAAAATTCGGTTTACCTCTAGAGCGATATCTCTGAAACTGGACACTTTTTCTGTGGTGGTGCCGAAAATGATAATCACGACATTCACACCCAAGGACTTGAAAAAACCTAGAGGCAATTATCTACACATTACTAGATGTAAGTCACAATATCGTAGTTTAATTCATGAACATAGCAGGATTATAGTGCACATGATCATGTGAAATTATGGAGAGAGTGATACAAAGGCGGACTAAGGTACGCAAACGTAAAACATATGCAATTAGGTAGTAATGGTACATCTAGTTAAAACGTGCACAATGTCTCACTGTTCGAAGTCTATTTAGGTAACAATCTTTAAGAGCTGACAATAGTCTTTACCTCACAATGGAGTTATGCAGTTTGGTCGAATTAATGTAGATCCAAACAATAAGGAATCTATTGTGTCAACATCTATGGTGGCGGATCGAACCAGCAAAATATAAATAGACAAACCCGTCGGTATGGATGCATCCAACGAGACGTCTGATATGTAACGTCGTCTTTGCTGATACAGAGCCGCCAGGGAACCTAGCAGTAATGGTCGAGCGCGGAACGCGGAAAGGGAAAGAGTTCTCACCTGGCTGATGTAAAATATAAAAAATGAAAGCGTCTTTCCGTTGCGCGAATGATGCGTCTTCCGTAGCGCGAATGATGCGGCTTGTCGGGTGTCGGGTAGTGATCAACTGACACCCGAATAGCAGGAAGTTTAAATATAATCCCTTGCCTAAAGTACTGCCTAGTAGGCGGGGCTTGCTACACTCGGAGGAATGTTCAACATAGATGAGAGACTCAGACCACAGACCCTTCTTAGAGAAATGGAGTCACATCGCTAACAGGTGCTCCCGAGATCTCATGATCTTGATCATTGAGACCGCCAAGGAATTGGCTGTGGCTATTAAAACTGAAATTGACCAACTAGAAGCTAAACTAAAAGCAACAGGCAACATAGAGGAAGCTTTAAAGAAAATTGAGGAGGCCAACAAAGAATTAGAGTCTTTCAGCACATATTTAGACAAGCGAAAAAACGACAAGCTGATTAAAGACAAGCGTTACTACACCTTAGAAGGAACATACCCCTATTTAAAAATAGATTTCTATAAACAAAATCATTATATTGATGAATCCAAATCTGCCCCTAAAAGAGTGAATAATTTCACAGACACCTCAGATTCTGAGAATGAAAGTAGCAGTTCCTATTATGAACCAGAGGGACACTATAATCAGTACAATGGACCTCAGCCCAAACCTTTTTTAGGCAACAGGGGCCTCCGCCGGGGACGTCAGAGAGTACACTTCCAAGGTCAGAGCAGAGGACAGTTCCAACAATCACACCATCAACACCAATCCCCACACCCACAACATCAACAAATACCCCAGTTTATTCGCGAGACACGCAATCGCCAATACTGGGGTCAAAGGATGTGATTCCAATTTTCAACCTCTCATCGAATGAACTTAATCCCCAGCTACATTCATTACTCTCCAAAGGTCTATCTTTCGTCCCCCATGCCCATGTAAACGTTTTCGAATTACAAACGGACATCATTTCCTTCTTCAGAAGGATTAGACTCAAAAAGTTTTTCAATACAAACCCTGATCCTTTGGAGATAACGGGCCAGAATGACTCCAAACAATTGTCATTACCGTTCACTTTTTGTCCTTCTTTAGACCAGCTTGGCCCAGAGGTAGCGACCTTCGAACTGGTTGTTTTGCAACAATTGGAAAGGGCGCTCCGTTTTATACCGAAACCCATTTACAATCTCAGTAAAGAGGAATCAATCTCACTCAAAAGTCTTAGAAATAACAACAATTTGACAGTTAAAAGCTGCGATAAGGGCGGTGGGATCGTGCTACTGGACTCGACCACCTACGAGTCTAACATGAATACCATGTTAGAAGATACTACGACCTATATTAAGATTAGGTCGAACCCTACAGGACAGATATCCAAGAGGATTTTGAATATCACTAAAGATGCACTCCACAATGGAGACATCAACCAAAAGGAGTACGAGTTTTTGAATTTTCATCAAGGCAAGACTGCCTGCATTTACGGCATGCCAAAAATCCATAAGCATTTAACTGACCCGCCCTACAGACCCATTGTTTCGACTATAGGCACCAATACCGAACCTCTTTCCAAATTTGTTGATTTTTTTCTTTGTCCATATATACCTGAAATTGTGTCATAAATCAAAGACACAGACGCTATGATATCCAAAGTGGAGAATTTAACTTTTAACCAACATAATGATATCCTAGTTACAATGGACATCCAAGCCCTGTATAGCAACATACCTCAAAAAGAAGCACTCTCAGCAACCAGTTGGTTCATAGACCAGTTTAATGTTGAATGCCCTAAACAACTTGTATTGGACCTTTTACATATTGTTCTTACCGAGAATATTTTCGAATTTGGCACCACCCTGTACAAACAAATCAGGGGCGTCAGCATGGGCGCCTCAGTTGCGCCTTCGATTGCCAACATTTATATGGCTGAATTTGAATCCAAATTTATATACAATGAAGTAGCCCCGTTCTTCGAGTCCATTTCCCATTGGTCCAGATACATTGATGACATCATTTTTATCTGGACCAATGGGGAAGAAACTCTACAAGAATTCTTACAGTGGATCAACCTCACTGATGTCAACCTAAGATTTACGGCTCAGTCTGACAGGCACCAGGTTGAATTCTTAGACTTGATAATCAAACAGCAAAACAATAAATTGATAGTTGACCTATTTACCAAGCCTACGGCCAGAAACACTCTTCTGCATTTCAAGAGTTTTCACCCCAGGAGTCAACGAGATGGCATACCTTTCTCACAATTCCTTCGAGTGAGAAGGAATTGTACCAATCTTGCTGATTTTGATATTCAAGCCAACATTATGCGCCAAAAGTTCTTAAACAGAGGATACCCCCATAGGCTAGTGAGAGAATCTTTCAAACGAGCCAGATTTTACGATCGTGATGCCCTGCTCAGAAAAAAGGTCCCTAAACCAAAGAACCAATTAGTCTGTGTGACCAAACATTCCACTTTAGACAATACGGTCAAACATATTGTGAACACAAATTGGCACATTTTGAATTCTAACCCTACCTCACAGGTTAAATTTGAAAAACCATTGTTTGCTTATAAACGCAACAAAAACCTGAAAGATTTGATTGTACATTCACGGTTTACATCCAATGGCTCTACCTCCGAATTTGTCCAAAGGTCCATTAGAAACAACTTCCCAGTGAGAGGCACAGTCAAATGCTCTTCCTGCAAATCCTGTTCTAGCATTTTACAGGGTGAGTCTTTTGAGCACAATGGATGTCATGTTGAGGCTGGCGACATGTGGAACTGCAAGACAGCTAACTGCATTTACTTCATCATATGTCCCTGCCAACTTGGCTACGTTGGTGAAACGTCACGACCCATTCAGGTAAGACTAACCGAACATCGTTCAGCGATTCGTACGCATAAAACTACAGCACCCCTGGTCAAACATTTCCAGGACAAAAATCATACCCCTTATGATTTCAAATGGTGCATTATCGAAAAAATCAGACTCGCAGAAAACTCAGGTGGCAGCAAAGCCCGTAAGAAGCGTGAAGTCTTTTGGATTTTCTCACTTGGCACTTTCAAAAAGGGATTGAACTCCGAAATCCCTTGGGAAAATGCCATCATCTGACTCACGTACATTATGATTTCACCGATGTCGCTACTGTAGTCCTTTAATGACCTTCCAGGTGTTAACATTGCCCACAACATTACCCCTTAGAATCGGCCTTGATCGGTGCAAGTTCTCCATTCAAATGCTTCATAGATAGAATTTGTTGTACATATAGGGCCAGTGCATATATCGAGTTTTTGGTCTATACACTCAGATCCATAATTATATTCTATTATATTCCTTTAGTCCTGTGTTAGATGGTTTCTGTGGTGTTTACTCTAGGGGGGAGTAGCTTTAAATAATTTACAACTAATGACTCTATATATTGAGTTACATGAGGATATCTTCATTGACAGTGATTAACTCCCCATAGCAGGGTTAGAACTAAGTCTTTCGTTCATATCTATTAGCTTGCCAATAGTGAAGCTAGCCCCTCCCACGAAATCGTCCCTTTCTCACTAGGGATTCCACACACTCTTACCGCGATCGGTGTGACTAGTGGATCGAATTCTATAGAATTTCGTCCTCTTTATCAATTCTATTTAATGTCAACATGCCAAGGTTGCATTCTTGGAATAATCATTATATATTGCACGAATATCTTTATTTTTCCACCATTCGAATAGGGACGACCACGTCATGAATCACGGAGTCTCTCATCTATGTTGAACATTCCTCCGAGTGTAGCAAGCCCCGCCTACTAGGCAGTACTTTAGGCGAGGGATTATATTTAAACTTCCTGCTATTCGGGTGTCAGTTGATCACTACCCGACATCCGACAAGCCGCATCATTCGCGCTACGGAAGACGCATCATTCGCGCAACGGAAAGACGCTTTCATTTTTTATATTTTACATCAGCCAGGTGAGAACTCTTTCCCTTTCCGCGTTCCGCGCTCGACCATTACTGCTAGGTTCCCTGGCGGCTCTGTATCAGCAAAGACGACGTTACATATCAGACGTCTCGTTGGATGCATCCATACCGACGGGTTTGTCTATTTATATTTTGCAGGTTCGATCCGCCACCATAGATGTTGACACAATAGATTCCTTATTGTTTGGATCTACATTAATTCGACCAAACAGCATAACTCCATTGTGAGGTAAAGACTATTGTCAGCTCTTAAAGATTGTTACCTAAATAGCCTTCGAACAGTGAGACATTGTGCACGTTTTAACTAGATGTACCATTACTACCTAATTGCATATGTTTTACGTTTGCGTACCTTAGTCCGCCTTTGTATCACTCTCTCCATAATTTCACATGATCATGTGCACTATAATCCTGCTATGTTCATGAATTAAACTACGATATTGCGACTTACATCTAGTAATGTGTAGATAATTGCCTCTAGGTTTTTTAAAGTCCTTGGGTGTGAATGTCGTGATTATCATTTTCGGCACCACCACAGAAAAAGTGTCCAGTTTCAGAGATATCGCTCTAGAGGTAAACCGAATTTTTCTGCCACCTCTCTCTATGCCCTATTAATTTCGACACGACCATAGTATATAGAATAAAATGGATCCTCCTTTATCTTCTGACAGACTCATTCCGATACGGGTACTTCATATGAACTTCCACCAGACAACATAACCGACTTAGGACCGCAGTCTACGTGTATTCATATCAGGTATCAACATGTAGTGTATATCTTTCTCCTTTTGTTTTTTTTTTCCCTTAACTTGTTGAGGATTGAGCAGCCATTTTATCTATATGACTATCTTGGGCAATAATATGTGTATGTTCAGAACGCGACTACTGTTCTTGTTTGCCTACATCGATGGCATCTCTTGTGCTCATTTGACTGACCTCTATCCAATTCCAATGAGAACATTGTGATGATGCTATATATTTCTCTCCATCTAGATTCATTTCGACACATCATTTTTCATTTACGAGCATTGCCTGAGCTAATCCCTGGTTTTTATAAAGTAAGTAGAGAATATTTCATAAGTTAAACTGGTTATATGGTTATATGATTGTAATGTTTATTAAACATGTGACATGCAATACATGATATCAACATCTTGTTTCAAATGCAAATGCGTGAGTTGTACTCTTTTATCATTAGCTTATATGTGTCTACCAATGAACATAAAATAAACAAAGTGTTCCGCTCATAGACCCACCGCTTCCAAGGCCACTATACTAGCTGTTATGATGCAATAGTCCTTAAATTAAATCTTTTTAGGAGAACTTAAATACGCGAATTTTGGTACTTACTTGTATTTCTATCCTTGTTAAATTCAGAAATGTGATGTGTACTGTATCGTATGTTATGTTTTATATAATTTCAGATTGCTTTTTGTCTTCTGAAGAAGGCGTTAAATCGCCGAAACGCGCGTCGAGTAATGCATTGTTAATTCGGTCAGACACCTTCACTATTGGTGGTCCTGGCAGAATTTTATATTGTACCTTGTTTTTAAATGTAATTTCTGTTTGTAATTTCAATTATTGTGTTATTTTTGTTTCAATTATTATTGTACCACCATAGGTGGCCTGTTTTTATATTAATTATATGTTCATTTTTATTAAAATTTGATGATTTTAGATCAGCCTTCAGCTAATTAATTGTCCTTGGTTTGGGTCTTTCACTTGTTTATTTTATCCAAAGCCTTTTGACTGCCTAGGAAATATTGCACACAGGTTTTTCACCCTGCCCTAGGAGTCTATTATAGCATTACCCAGGGGGTCCTTGTTCTTTACACTTTAGGTCTGCAACCTTTACCTGTGACAAAAGCCAAAAACTTGGGTTTCATTATTGATGATAAGCTCAAGTTTGAAGCACAAGTATCTAAGGTAGTTTTGTCCTCCTTTCATACTCTTAGGATGATTAGGAAAATTCTCCCTTTCATTCCCTGCAAGACCAGGAAAAACATGATGACAGCGTTAGTCCTCTCAAAATTGGACTACTGCAATGGGCAATATATGAACCTAAAAGGAAAGTTAATTGGAAGGCTCTAATCAGACCCTCCAGGATTTCGCGATTTCACGGTTTGCTGTGAAATCGGCACTTTTGTAAAAATGCTGCGATTTTTACAAAAGTGCCCACGAAATCGGCACTTTTGTAGAAATTTGGCGATTTTTACAAAAGTGCCAGCGAAATGGAAGGCGTGCAGGGAAAAAGTTGTATCTGTATGGGAGGTGATTGTGGGGAGCGCGAGGAAGTTCTGATTCCGACCAGGTAGCGGAAGTGTGTGTAGTGTGAAAAAAAGCAAAGCGGTCACCAGGGACTGTAACAGCTGTGTTGCACCACCATCTTGGGGAGGGCGGGTTCACATGGCAGTAGGTTTAATTGCTCAGACTATTATTATGAGCACAAGTTAGAGTGTGGATATGAGCTGTGGTACACGGGATCCTCAGAGTCAGGATTGAAGTGTTTGCAATAAAAGTATTACAAAAATTCAGTCGGGTGTTTTGGGATCATGGCCTCGCTAATCCACAATAGTTGGTGGGCATGATCTTGACATGGTTATGGCCGTTCAAATGTGGCAACTTGTCAGGTGTATAGAAAACACAGCCGTAATTGACGGGGAGGGCAGACGCCCGAGTCTGGCAGTGAGTATGATAAAAATAGTGAGGTTGATAGTGACGAATATCCTCGTAATCCCCTTCATCAAGATATGGTTGACAGAGGGAAGGCAAAACAAGGGATGGGGATGGAGGAGTTTTGAAGTTCATAGTAGAGGGGGGGGGTCAAAAAGTCCTACTTAATCAGGTATCTGTGTAGGCTCCATCTCCGGGGATGGAAGGGGTAACAGTATCTACGAGGACAAACTCACCCTATCAGTGTGGAGAAAAGCCCTGGTTGGTGTGGTTCACGGGCGTTGACATTGGGGAGGAGGAACTAATTAATAAATTCAGCCCACTCTATGTTGTCATTCAATCCCTGAGTGCTGGATCTCAAACAAAACACCCAGAGTTGTTCCCATGTGAACAGGGTTCTCGCTGGCCAGCTAGGGTTGGAGTCAATAATGGTCCAGCGCAAACTGTCTGGTGTGTGGTGTGCCTCAAGGAAGTGTGAGCACCTTTCGGTATTTGTTTTTTTGCAGCGGATCACGCTGCGGTGCTCGCTGATTGGTGATTTTACTGGTCTTGTTGTCATTCCCACACAACAAAGTTGGCAGGGGCATGTTGTATCGTTTTTAGTGGGTGAAATTCGATATGCTTTACCCTCGGGCGAAGAAGGAGATGACACCCTTAAGGGCAGAATGGTGGCACTTGGTGGAGTGGGGCAAATGGTAGGAGAATTATCACTGACTCCTGGGACCAGAGCCAGATACCAGGCATGCTATCTGTTCAACTCGGTGATGCAGTCCCAGGAATAGGAAGAGGGCCATTCGACGGTTAGAAGAGAGCAGGAGTTTGTGCTTTCCCAATACGTGCGGCCGTGGGAAGATAGGCTAGGAAGGAGGTGAAGTTGCCAGACCAGAGGTATTATAAGTTCACATTGGTTCTCGAGCCACTGAGAGCTAGGAATAGCAATGCTTTGCAGCTGACCATGTCGCCTACAGGGCTTCTCAGAACCTACACTAAAGCAAATGGAGTATTGCCTTTCGTAAGGATAACAGCCTTCACCTGTGGGCTGCTTCCTCTGTTCCATATTCCAGGCTGCCTATTTCAAAGCGGAATACTCTGCTAAAACAGTTTCCATTGATTTAAGGCTGAAAATGAATGATTATGAGTAAAATAAAGTGCCGCAAAAATGGCGCTAAATTTCCATATTTTTGCCGCTAAATTTGATAATCCATGCCGCTATATCCTGGGGGGGTCTGTCTAATTGGTCTAAAATGCAGCAGCCAGGATGATTTAATTTGATCACCTCAGGAATTCGAGAGCTGCACTGGCTCCCAGTTCACAAGTGGATTAAATTCAAGGCCCTTTGTGATGCTCACAAGGCCCTGCATCATGTTGGACCTGAATCCTTATGGGACCACCTTAGGTGGTACACCCCTAACCGACACCTGCATTCGTACACAGATAGAACTATCGCCACTGCCAGATTCAAGAAGTGAACTGGGAAGGAAGGTGCTTTGTCATCAGCACAGCCAGGCTCTGGAACACTCTCCCTCCACATCTTTGAGCTATTTCACCCTTGCTCTCATTCAGGAAGGAATTTAAAACATGGCTATTCATCAACTAATGGCTCATATCTCAGCATGCTCAGGTTCAGCAAGCACTAAGACACACATGGGTATACACGTGCTATATATTTTTTTAACATAACATAAATGGTCAATATATGACAGAAATATAAAATGAATATTGGTTAAATCAATCAATATATGCATCAAAAGCATATTTCATAACAGAAATAATCCCTATGCTAAGAATCAAGGGAAAATTGGAGTTAGTCAGAACATCTATAGTGTTCTAGTCCTAGAGAGAGAGAGTGAACAGAAATTCCCAAAGCTAAGAGCTTCCCATAAAGAGAGTTTCAGGAAACATAGTAGAGTCTTAGATTGATATGGCATAAAGATTGGGTCTGAGTAAAATGGAAAAGAGTGTGGGAAAGGTTCCGAGCCTACTCTAGGAATGCGCACTATTATAGACATCACATTTCATGAAGATTTTGCAACATGGTGCTCTCCTCGTCTCCGTCAGTCAATCATCGTCCAAAGCTATCCTAGTAACAGAAGCCCTCTTCATCTTCTCACACGTAAACAATAGTCCTCAGGCAGCAATGTTATGTTTGCAACTAAATTATATCAACTATTCTTTCACATGGAATCCCCTTCCTTCAGGTTTGCTTTCCAACATATATACAAAATTTTAAACTTTCTAATATAAGTTTTCGAAATCAGTAAATAATGTAAAAGTTGAAACATCTATATTGATGAAATAAAGTTCCTGCAAAATCCTCATTAAGGGAAACACAAGTGGGTTAGAAAGTCAAATTTATGTTTTAAACTCTGCATTTCAATGAAATAAATATTCATTAACACATTAAATTACAAAAATGTATTATGTGTAATAGTGGTCTTTGTATAACATGAAACGTACAGTGAGATTACTTAAAACTATATGAGCAATGTATTAATCATTATGAAAACTGGTTCATTGAGTCGTCAAGAATCAATCTTTTTATGTGCATTCACAGTGGTGTATTTGTAAAAACAGAAGTGCCAAGGTACTTCTAAGAAGGCCACTGCTGCCTGCACCACACATTGCCCCAGCCAGCACTGCCATTGAAAGTTCCAACATAACACCTAACCATTGAACTTCTACAACTATTGCAATTCAGACTATTTTAGGCCGCACAAAAGTATAAAATGGCATGAGAGGCTTGTATTATTCATTTTCAATGCAATTTGACTTCATAAACATGGTTGTTGTGCTCATCTCAAAATTTAACAAGACAGCACCACCATGTGGTGGACTGTCATTAGAGCTGGTGCTGACAATTAAGTGCAGGTGCCGCACACTGAAAACCACAGGTTCAAATTAAGCACTGGGCATCTAGCATTTTTTTCAAGCCTGTTTTTCAAGTAGTGTTGCTTAAGTAATTTTGAGGCCTACTACGAGTAACAATTTACAGGTTTATGCCTTCTGAGCACCTTCTGAGTTGCATTAATTCTGCACATCTAATAAAAACCAGCATTATTTTCTTGCAAACTTTAAAATCTCTTTTACAATCCCCCATCTGATGGTTATATAAACCAATACACTTTCATCTCATTAAATCCTCAGAGTTCACTCTCACTCTCAGTTGAGTCTTTTCTCTTTTGCTTCAAACTCTAATAGTGTTTTGTCTTCCTGTATTAATTACAAAAACTATAATTTATGCTGAAACTCTTCCCATTCATCTGTCTCTTTCTATTATTTTTCTTCTTCTAATGCAAAATGTAGAAAGTTTGTAAATTTCAAACAAATCCAGTATAGGAATCCCTACAACTATTATTGGTACAAATATTGCTCTAATAATCCATTCTCCAGCTGTTGTACACCAATTCCTAATAACAGAATCTACTTTGCCTAAGTAAAAAAATACACCATGTTTTTCAATGGTTCTTATTCAGGTTTCAGATCAGAAATGTTCTTTGTGAAATCTAAAATGTAGACACTGCCTTTTCCTCTGAATAAAATGCGTAAGGCTAGGCTATTTTGTTAAACCATGAACCCAATAGCCACTAATTCTGTATTTACAACTAATAAAGCTCCAGAAGAACTGTTGAAAGCTTTCTAAACTTTTACTCATTCAGTATGACTCCTATCCATGGTATGATTGCATTAAAAATGGCTCTAGTTGCGTTCCATTACCTACACTACATATTTATCTATGTGATGGTGTCATTGTTAAAGCATCTATACTATGTACATGATACATCTTAGGAAACATTAAAGCTAAATAGTAAACACTTTCCCAATCAGCTGGCAGCTGGAAACAAGCGCCCTAACTACAACCGAAATAAACTCCAGGAATAACTGTCTAATTTCCTTGTAAAATTCACCATTTAAATCCCATAATTTCAAGTGTGTGTTCAGAACTACTGACCCCTATGTATCTGCTTCTACTTTGATCTCTTCTCTTGTTAACACAAATGTTACCGCTTTATCTTCTATCTAGCTTAAATTTTGAATAAATCATTTTCTTTATAAATTAATCTTCTTTCTTCCAAACGTTCTTCAAAACATCTTCCTCTCTGTCTTTAATCTGTGAAATGTTTGTGTTCCCTCTAATGTCATGATATGTACTGTAAGGGATTCATTTAGCATGATATTTTCATATGCTTTAATGCTATCTAAAGGCATGGATGGTCTAAAGTAATTAATGCCAGACAAAGGGTCTCACCTACCAACCACGTACTGTTCCGGAATGTATACAGTTTCATACACCGTTGTATATCTGGTAACACGAGTATACAAACAGACCACCTACTATGGTAATCAAAGACAGGGAAGGAGCAATTTGCTATTAGGATGAGATCCCTCATTCACCTGAAAATAACATGCTTATTCATTGGGTTCCCTCCTCACACAAGGACTGAAAAGTACATGTTGTGGGCTATAACTCCTGAGCATCAGAACAGGAGGAGTGGCGGTGTTCAATGAGAGATGAACAAAGATGTTCTAGAGTGAGGGGCAGAGTGCAAAAGGAATAGGAGGTGTCAGTAATACTATTTCATGGTGAACTGAAAACTACCTTTCTACTGGTGCCCCCATTGGATAGGATTTCAAAGGTGCGAGTACAGGGGGTAATGAAATACCCTATCTCAATCGTCCAACTTGTTACTGCCCCTAAAGGACTAAGTAAAAGTTTCTGGTGCCCCCATTGGATAGGATTTAAAAAGGTGCGAGTACAGGGGGTAATGAACTACCCTATCTCAATGACTCCGTAAAATTTTCTGGCGTTCATCAGGCCCAGAGAAATATCTGTCAGTCTGCTATTACAAATAAAAACATAACATACCAGTCATATATTTCACTTGGTAGATATGAGAGTGGCCCAATACAAGCTTCAGGGTCTACCTATGGTGCTGGAAAATAAAAGACCAAGAATTACTCAAATTTTAAATGGTAAAACACCCCTTTAAAAATGTCCGTGTGTAAATGAGACCAATTGGGAGGTGTAAAAGTGCCAAAGAGTGTCTGTCACCACCAACCAATTCTTGCAAATGGGTAGTATTAAAAGAAATATGTGGGTAGCATTACCCGGAGTGTATGTATACATTCCACTCTCAAGGCTCAGTCACTATGTTTACTACAGAGATAAATGTGTTTAAGACGGAAAAAGACAGTCATGACATTAGATTAACACCCTTACAGCCAGATTCATCAATGCAACATTCTGCGAATTCCAAATTGCGATAAATACCGAATCGCAATTTAGAATTCGCAGAATGGCATTCATGAAGAAATGCGATTAAAAAAAAGCGAATCGCAATCGGCCGCAATTGCCGATTGCGAATTTGCCCCAATCGCATAATAATCGCAGAATCGGCAGATTTCCATGTTGAAATTGCGATCTCGCAATTACCGATATCGCAATTTCGCGATCTCGCTAACTGCGAGATCGCAAAAACGGGAAGTCACATTTCAAGCCCAATGATGACATCACAACCAGGAAGTAGGCTGTTCCCTCCCTCATTCAGATCACTGAGCATGAAAGTGGAAGCAGTACTGGGAAGAGCTCCACTATAGTCAACTTGCAGCACCACAGCAGGACATTAACAACCTCCAAAATGTCCCAGGAAGCAGCAGGGAGCAGTGCCCCAGGGAGGGAGAGGAAGATAAAGTTCTCGGAGCAAGAACTTGAGTTCCTCATTGAGGGAGTCTGTAAGGACCACGCCCACCTTTTTGGCAAGGACTCCCGGAGGGTGCCGGAGGCTGACAAGCGCCGCATCTGGCTGCGCATTCTGTCGGGGTGACCCAGCGGTCAATAGACGAGTTATAAAAGAGGTGGTATGACCTCAGAGGGCGTGCCAAAGAGCGAATCGCGGAGAGGCTGGGGGAGCGACTTGCCACCGGTGGAGGAGAACCCACTGCCACACCCAACACTCCACTGGAGGACCTTGTGGAGGACACCCTGACTCCTGAAGCCTGCGTGGGGGTTACCCAGCTCGACTCGTCCCGACCCACCCAACAATACCAAGGTAAGTGCCATGCGACTGCGACCCCATCCCCTAACAATGCCCATGACTCCTGAGCTAGCAATTTGACAACCCCAGTAATGCAGGCCATGCACACCTGAAATGCCCTATTGCATTGTGGTAGTTGTAGTGTAATCAAAATTTCCAGATATCCCAACACAGCCAGACCTGTCAATTCAAAATAATTCCAAAAGCCAGTCAGGGAAAGCAAGCATGCATGCATGTAGCAACATCTCATGTGCAAGATACATATCATTAATCATGCCCCTATTTACATCACAGGTGCAGCAGAACAACCCAGCACCGACAGTGAGGCCCTACATATAGAGGAGTCCCCGGAGGACACCGAGGGTGAGGGCCAACCTGAACCACGACCAGGACCATCTCAGCCAACTGCAGCAGTACAACCACCACCACCCCAAGTGGACAGGGCCACCCCTGCAGCCACAGGTGCCCAGCAACCACCCCAACTGACACCCACGGCAGTGGTACAGGCCACACCACCAGCAGCAGCACAGCCGCAGTCAGATCGCAGTCCAGCGGACTGACGTGCCAGCAGCGTGACGCCTCAACACGCGCGGGCAGGGCTCTCCATGTACGGGATCCTGGCCTGGCCAGTGAACGCCGCATGCTCGCGGTACATCTGACGCAGGCGCGTCACCTGGCAGTCATTCATCTGCAGCTGCCGAACACAGCGCAAAATGTTGGCCAGCTGACCGCAGCTGTTCAAGAGAATAGCCAGATCCTAGTATCTCAGCAGGATATCCCCGCCGCCGCCACCGCCAGATGCTGACCCGCCTGTCAGCCTACACCAGGTCCAATTACATCATTGGCAATGCAACCTCCCAACTATTCCGCCGGTCCCTTGCAATGCAGGTGCAAATGGTCCAGTGTTGCCAGGATGTTGCCAGGGCACTGGAACAGGTGACAGCAGCCGTGCATAGTCTGCAGCCAACTGCCCATGGTGAACCAGGGGGTGGTGATGATGCCAGCGAGGGCACGTCAAGCCACAGCAGCATGTCCTTGCCGCCGGTGACTGAACGCCGCCGCAGCAGTCTCGGAGAAGCGACTGGGAGTGTCAGGACGGAGGCGCCAGTGACACTTTTCACTCTGCCTGCAGGGCCATGCTGAATCCAGAAGCAAGCCCTCTACCCCTGCATGGGGACGTATGACGCAATACTGTTCTCATGTGAAATCATGGACAACAAAGGCCACATTATTGTGAATAAACAATAAGAATTTATGGTCTCACGTAAATCCGACTCATTTCATTATTACATTTGTCATGCATGAGTGCAGTGTTGTGTGAGGGGAATGGGTGCACTAGAAACAGTTAATAGTGATGTGGTTGCGGTGCCTGTGTCCTGCAGGATTATCCCCGCGTGCATGACGCACAAGTGCAGGTGGGCGATTGTCGCCTTCCGACTCACTGCCAGAGATCTCGACAGGTATCCTGCGCTTGGTAGCAATGTTGCGGAGACACGGCCACAATGCTGCAGCAGACCTCAGGCTCGTATTTGAGGGCCCCACCAGTCTTGTAAAGTATGCGGAATCGGCTCCTCAAAAGGCCAAATGTCCTCTCAATGCAATTTCTTGTGCGTATGTGTGCAGCATTGTAACGCCGTTGCTGTGGTGTTGCAGGGTTGAGGTATGGAGTGAGGAGTGAGGAGGTACTCACGGAGACCGTAGGCGCTGTCACCTGAATGAAAGAGGCACAGGGTGAGTGCATGTTCTGTGCAGCTACATGATCACAGTGTACTATTTGGGGGCATGTGTACTTACCTAGTAGGTGTCCTTCGACCAAAGTCTCCCCTGGCCAGTCGTGTGTGAATGCCGCTGTGCCGGAATATGAAGGAGTCATGTGTGCTCCCCGGGTATTGTGCCACTATGTCCGTGATGAAAGTCTTAGCGTTGCACACCATCTGGATATTGAGGGAGTGGTAGGACTTGCGGTTGCGGTACATGTTTTCCGTTTGTGCTGGTGGGCAGATGCGGATGTGGGTACAGTCAATGCATCCTATTACATGTGGGAATTGCGCAATGTTGTAGAAATGAAGCTTGGTCTCATTCAAGTCCTGTTGGGTAGTCGGTAATGAGATGTAGTGGTGTAGCCGGGTCAGCATTGCCTCCAGGTAACTCCCTAGACAGCGAGACATGGTGCTCTGGGATATCCCCCCAGCAACAGCGACTATCCCCTGGAAGCTTCTGGAGGCCAGTAGGTGCAGGCTGCACAAGACCTGGACATGGGTGGGCACGGCATTGGTCCTCCTTGTTGGTTGCTGCATCAGGGGGTCTAGGTCCCGGATCAGCTAATTGATAATTGCCCCATTCAGGCGGTACTTAGAGAAAATGTGCTCCGCAGTTTGGCCCAGAAGGGTGATCCGCTGGCGGAATATTCGCTCCTGGATCCTGCGTCTGTTCCGTGCTGCAGCCTGGAGCCTTCACCGCCTGACCACCATGTAGAGTCCTGGCATTGTGAGAGTCCTCATGCTCCTACTGTGTTTCCTTAAGTGTGTTTGATCAGGACTGCAGCTGTGGCTAGTTTGAATTTTTTTTCTCTTTTTTTTCCTTCATGGTTACCACCTGCTTTTGGTTCTCCTTAAATTGCGCGTCACAAATAGCAATTTTCAGCTTTTTCGCTATTTGCGAGTTTTCATGAATTGCGTTAGCGAATATTTAGCAAGATCACAAAATGAATCGCAGAATCCATGGATTCTCGCTATTTCCGATTCGCTATAGGGGTTCCTCGTAGATTCTGCGATTTATTTTGCGATTTCGCCATTTATTTTTTGCGATGTCGCAATTTCTGTGTTTTTCACATCATGAATTACTTTTCTGTTAATTGCGATCGCAATAGCTAATTCGCAGCTATTGCGGTCGCAATTTTGCTTGATGAATCTGGCTGTGAGTCTTTACTGACCACCTTGACCTTTCAAGTCTGGCTGATTATTAGAGAGAGGCTATTTAGATATACTTTAAAATGCCATCTATTACCAACACATGGTCGAAGCACAACCAATCTATCCTATGGGTATGTAACACTGTGTCTTTATGCAATTCTCACATGGATCAACTGCATAAAAGTCATTCTGGAATCAGCTATTCATTATACGTACATCGATCTGTCAAGACCGTAACATCACTCTAAAGGTATTGCTGCAGGTATAATGTACTGCATCCCTCGCTGGTCACGTTATACTCTTACCTGGCTCACAGGAAAGCTTTTCTTACAAAAAGTTCACATAGCTACTTCCCATATTCACCCAGCTTAACTAAATCCTACCTCGCAAAGACACGGAACAATCCCCTTATTTGCACAGCACATACCTTCAGTCCTTCTGCTAATCGAGTTCTGTGCGCGGCTAGCAAGTGGCAGAAATGCTGTGATGTTATTCATTTTTAATGAATCTCTCTCATTGTAAACCCAAAAGCGGCACAGCGAATCATGGGATTTGTAGTCCCCATGTCATTGTTAATATGTAAAAACAATTAACGTCCATATAGGCTCCGGCTAATTCTCAGAGTGTAGAAAGCAGAAAACAACAAATGGTTTTGCTTGCTCCGAGAGCTCCAACTTGACCTTCCAGATAAATGAGAAATATGTGTCTCGTGAGAAATAGAGATGCCTGGCATAACTTACAGCATGTAACTTCAGAGCCTTATGGTATTTAGTTGCTGGTAATATGTTTCAAAACTAAGCCCCATTTATTTCTTTGCCTTAGATAAAACAGAAAAGCATACACATTTCAAAATGTACTACCATATTATGTTTTAATGATTTCTGCTTACATAATAAGTTATTTTGCTGCTAAGGTTATGTGTTTAGTTAAAATAAAATGTTTCTTTAACAGAAGGTTAGGAGAAGAAGTCACTTTATATAAGATTCAAATCTGCTATGACAACAGCTGGATGGATGACGTGTAAATAGCAGGAGGAGGTGGAGAAGTGCTTTTGGAGAATGCTGGATTTCATTGGAGACAAAGAGCCTGCAACATACTTTAATCAACATTTCTACAGATTAATAAATGTGTTCCTAGTTTAGGAGTTTCAGACTTAGATGCAGAACTGAAGGGAGCAGAGCAGAGGTAATTCACAGACAATAGATGCAGAATAGGAGAGGGCAGGCTTTGATGGAGAGTATAACGGGTTCCGACAGGGAACGATTAGATAGAGGCTGAGTTCCATTTTGAGTTTTACCAAAAACCACAAGCTTTATTCTTTGACTAACTGGCTTTGCCAAGGCTTACTTGTTCTATGCTTTATTTCTCTTTATGGGTGATTCTGCAATTATTAATTTATTGATTTAGCTTCATTCTAATCTCACTCTAGCCTTTATTTTTGAACTCTTCATGGGATCTGACTGACATCATTTGCACGCCAATTCTTAGAACAGTGATTCTTTTCTTTATGAACGCGGTGTATGCACATTATGATATACTCTGCACTCACTTTCTATCTCTATTATCAATTCTGTAACCTGGTTGATATATGGCCAATGAATGAAGAATCAGAGAATCTTAAACTTTAAATAGAAAATAAAACCCTTTAAAACTACTCACAAACTCTCATTATTCACAAAAATATGTATTTTCATTTGATTACTTGCCTGTGTTTACAAAGGACCTCTATTAGTCAAAATATGGTTGCCAAGATTCATCACCTTGAGAATAGATATTGGTGTGGAAAAAGGGTGATGGTAATGAAAGGTAATTGTGCCACATTTACTAAATTTTCCAAAGATAATTTCAGTGCTAGCAGAAGATTGGGATTGCTAGAGCAGGAATCAGTTTAAATACAGTTGTTTTACCATCACACACAGGGCTGATCCCCACTGTGCTGCAGCCCAACATGTCAATGGACCTTGGCTGTTGTAGTTGGGAAGATCAGGAGCAAATTATCACATAAATAGTAAATCATAAATTCTATCCAAAGTTTAGCCAATAAATGAGAGTTGTTTTAACCTTTTTAAAGGTTTTATTTTTCCAAGTATAGTAGAAACATAAGTTTATTTATATTAGTTAAAAAGAATCAATGTTTTACAGAATTGATAAAGAATAATCATTCACTGAATTAAAAACAAGGCCTTAAGTGTGCTTGAATAAAGGACGAAAATTCCTATTCTAAGAATTGGATGAAAGGTGTCAATAGGAACCATTAAGGAGTTCAAATCTGAAAGTGAGTGAGATCAAGCATGAAGCTCAAAATATCAAAAAGTCTATAATCAATCAAACCAATACTGCCCATAAAGAGAAGTTCACAAAACTCTGTAGAGTCTCAAAGCAATGAGGAATAAGAGTGGGGAAATGTACATTAGAAGTTGTAACCGTAATCAGTGGCAAAAGGTAAATGGCATGGAATGGGGTGGAAAAATGCCATGGAGTGGTGCTACCCTACTCTAAGTACATGTACTTTTATGAACAGTTGAAAAACATATGTTGCAGTTATTGTTTCAGTGCTCCTACTGGAAACCGGTTCAATCCTCTTCCTTTCACACCAACACAATTGGTTCAAAGACAGTAATCTATGAGTGCTATTTTAGTCTAAACTACACATGAAGCTTTTTCATTGTAAAAATCCTTTCCTACCAATAGGACTACATCTCTAACCTAATAAAACGAAATGTATGTTAGCTAACAAAGGTCTACGTAGAAATCCTAAAAAATCAGCAATAACTAAAGAACAATTTTTTCAGGAATTCTACCGTTGGAAATAAAATAAGTATGTCACAAGAGTCCAATAGAATCATTTGCAGAGTTATGTGAAACATTTATTTTAAAAAACAACACAATCATGGAAAGGTCAAGAATTAAACATTTGATGCACGCTTCAGCACATTTTAGTCAAATTACTCGTTCAGCAATGCTGCTTTAAACAGTTTTGCTTCCTAGTTCGTGCAAGTGTGTCTACTTATTACATTTTGGCACATTTTAAAATGCATTTTGTTTACTTAAGTCTGCACTTTAATACTGCACATTAAATTTAGCTATATTATTTAGTATTTAACTAAAAACGCTTCTTAAGGATTTCTAGGCTTAGCTTCTGGGGGCCAAGATTGAAGAAGGGGGTACGTAACAGATCATATCTAACGTTTGAGCAGCTGTTTATTTCAGGGATGAGATGGGTTTGGAGATGTTGTATATCCCAACGACCAATTTAAAGAGGGCATAGTGCCTTGTTCATGCAGAACTCATGCTGATAGTACAGGGACTTGTTTTCTAGAGTTGTCTATACATTTATTTGTAAATGGATGTGAGTGCTGGAACAGATGACTACCTCTGTATCTTGGGTTGAAGTATCTGATTTCAAATCCTTGATTTCTAATAACTAGAAGAGAGGTAAAGGAGACAACTGGATACTTGATGTTAGTTTTACTTTCAAGTACATGAGGCAATGCCATACTGTGCTTTGAATGCACATACCCATCAATTATATTTACATTGTCATACACTGACATGCTAAATTGTTAGATGGCGAGGTATGTGCAATGATCTGCAAAGTCATTCTATGCAAGTGTGCATTTTCTCTAGACTTCTCTGAACACGACCTGATGCCTACGGTCTTGCATCTATGGGCCATCAAGCATTCACCAGTTCTGAAGCCAGTAGTGTAACAATAGCAACAGGAGGGGGGCTGAGCTCCAGGGGGCCCCCTCCGCTACAGTGAACTGGTGGTGAGCCCCTAGAATGAGAGCTCCTCCCTGGGTCCGGTGCGTGGGGGACCCCCTTCAAGTACTTTGCAGGGGGGCACCCTCAAGTTTCGTTATGCCACTGTCCGAAGCCTATTAGAAGAGCCACTGTGAAAACTACATTATGAACTTTAATTGGCAATTGCACAGAAACTGCAGTAGTGTGGGTTTTAAGTGCCGAAGAGGATTCCTAGAACGGACGGGGATAATTACTATAACACAACAACAGTCATTGGTAGCCTTACAGGTGATGAATAGTGTGACCAATGGTCACTGGATTATGTTATTAAGCTGCTGCAGCACAAAAGCACACTGGGCTGGCCATACCCCAGTAGATGGCAACCCACCTCCAATTGACAGAGACCTTATTTGCACCACAACCAACAGCAGGTGTGGCTAGTTCACAGGACAGGGATCTCACTGGAATAAAGCAATGTCTATACAAGGGATATACTCTTGGTCTGGTGACCACCTCCTAGTTACTTCATACGCCAGTCGTACTGCCAAGAGGCTGCACACCCTTTTAAGTGTGGAACACACAAACCTCGATCCCATCCATGTTTTTTTATGATATTTGAGTACATTACCTCATCACAGAACAAACATGGCCAAAGGCAATATATTTCTCCTTTCAAGAACTTTGAGCTTCACAGATGCTTTTTTTCATTAGCAAACAAATAAAATCCAAAATGCCTGCAATAGTGTGAGGATGTACGCACAAGAAAGCACATGCATACAGCATATGCAGTAGTGGGCACATTGATTTTTTAAATTTAACTTGCCAAAATGGAGGATGCCCATTTTTGAGCTGTAACTTAAAAATACAGGAAAAGGTGTGCAAAAGCACATTTGAATAAAAGGAGCCGCCAGGTAGAAAAGTGCATCTTGCAGGTCATCCAAAAAGGAAAAATATAAAAAACTGGACAGACAACGGAATCATGGAGGCTCTGATGAAGCAGCCGAGTAACCACACATTGCTGACTGCTGGGGAGCAAGAAAACTGATTAGAGAGGGATGGTGGAGAAAAGAAAGTGTGCAGGGAAGTAGTTGAAAAAAACAACAAAAAAAAGCCAAACATTACTGGGAGAGGCAGAGTAACCAATGGACTAGCTGGGGAAGGGGAGAGACAATACAGAGAGCACATGTGCATGATGGGAGATGTAGCACATCAGAAGAGAGCCAAAAACACATGAATGCCCATGGAGAGCTGAAAGAAGAGGAAATAAGCATTGCCCAGGCACATTTTTTGCTCCTAACTGATACTTTTGGGTGGTAGCTATTGGCTTTCCAATGCTTTTAACTTGAGCCTGAATTGGAAAAAAACACCTGCAACTGACCATCTTGAAAGTGAATTTGCGTTACTTTCAAGAAGGCTGCCAAGTTCCATGATGCAATGTGGTGTGATGCAATGTGGTGGCCATCTTGAAAGAATAGAAAATAAAGGCATTGTGCTTTTAAGATGGCTACCACTTTGTGTCCCACTATGTTACATTGTACAATGGGATAGTCAGATTGAAAGAATTGCAAGTAGACTTTCAAGATGGTCGGGCATCATTATTGGGCGTGTTATTGCTGGAGTAATTCCATAGTAAAAAAAGGCATCCCATTAACCCCTTTCATTCTTAGGTATCAAGCAGAATAAATGCTTGCATGCAGGTAGGACACAATTAGCATTACCCAATAAACATGGCTCATTGTGCCCAAAATGAATTACGTGTCCTATTAGTGACAAATCGAATTGGAACAATGATTTTAACATACATCAAATTGTTATATGGATTAATCTGAACATAATTAAGGTGAACAGGCATACAAAATATTCAAATTAAAAAAATAAAATCTCTGTATTCTATACATGTAATGAAGGGGTGCAAAACAAAATGTATCCAAACGTACAATCTTGTCCATTTGAATCAAATTGAAAATCAGTATTAAAAACAGATAGGTCAATGCATGTAAAGTCCACTCTCTTTTAAATCAGAGACTCTCCACTAACTTACCAATGATTCCCTTGTTGGCCGTTTACCTTTATTCAGAATAATTCTATCAATCAATCAATCAATCATTTGTAAAACGCACTACATACCCGCGAGGGTCTCAAGGCCCTGGGGGAGGGGGGGGGGTGCTACTGATCGAACAGCCAGGTCTTGAGTATCCTCCTGAAGAGGAGCAGGTCTTGGGTCTGTCATAGGCTCAGTGGGAGGGTGCTCCATGTCTTGGCGGCGAGGTGGGAAAAGGATCTCCCACGGTGGTTGTTCTTCGGATGCGTGGGACGGTGGCGAGTGAGAGGTCGGCGGAGCATAGCTGGCGGTTGGGGATGTAGAAGGAGAGCCGTCTGTTGAGGTAGGCTGGGCCAGTCTTGTGGAGTGCCTTGTGTGCGTGGGTGAGGAGCTTGAAGGATATCCTCTTGTTGACGGGGAGCCAGTGCAGGTTTCTCAGGTGGGGGGTGATGTGGCCGTGGCGTGGTACATCGAGGATCAGTCGTGCTGAGGCGTTTTGGATGCACTGTAGTCGTGTGATGAGCTTGGTCGGGGCTACTGCATAGAGGGCATTTCCGTAGTCGAGTCTGCTACTGACGAGGGCCTGGGTGATTGTCTTTCTTGTATCTGTCCGGATCCATATCTTGCGGAGCATGCGGAGGGTGTTGAAGCATGAGGAGGAGACTGCGTTGACTTGCTTGGTCATTGAGAGCATTGAGTCGAGGACTATTCCCAGGTTGCGTGCGTGGTCGGTGGGTGTCGGCGTTGCCCCCAGTGCTGTCGGCCACCAGGAGTCGTCCCAGGCTGAAGGGTTGGAGCCGAGGATGAGGACCTCCGTCTTGTCCAAGTTCAGCTTCAGATGGTATCCAGTATTGGCAAAGTCAATAGCAGTGACTGACACAGAGCAGAAGAGGGGCAGCAGGGGAGGATTGGGGAGAGGATACAAGCGAAGGGAAGGACAGATAGTGGTGAAAACAGTGTGAGAGAAGTGGAATAGAGAGTCGGGAGTGATCCGTGCAGGTAAGAGCGATGGAGCCAGGTTGGGGGGATTCGACAGATGACCACAAGGGAAAATTAATGATTTATTTATTTTTCTCTTGTTGTCATCATCTGTCGATAACACCCCTCCCACCTCGCCCCAGGGCTCTTACTTGCACAGGCCACTCCTGGAGAGAGTGTATGATATTGAACAGCATCAGTGCACAATGTCGGAGAATTGTAGGCAGGGTGAGAGAAGAGAAATGGGATGAGGAATGTTGTCCAAGAGGGGTAGAGTGTGAGCATGTGCGTGAGGTGTGGAGCACAAAGCAAACAAGTGGAAAAAGCAGGACATGAAGTCCTAAGAAGTGCTAAATCATGTGTAAAAGTGAAAAAAGAAACAATTGTCCATGACATCAGCAGTAGACGTATACAAAATACCTAATCAAATGCAGCGGTAATGAAGAAATCTCACATGGACGGGACAAACGTTAATTTTGGATGAAAATGATTCCAGTCAAGAGCAAGGAACTGCAATATACAAGAAAGTCAACCACTCATGAGCAAGGGCCTGTCTCAAACCCCACACAATGTAGTAGTGAAGCTGTCTGTTGTGTGGTCGTAGTGCTCTAAATGTAAGTAGAGGAAGGACACAATTAATTCAGTTAAAAGGATGGTACATTGGCTATGCTCCAAAAGAGGGACAAGGACAAAAAAGGAATCAAAGCTTTTGTTAAGAAGCAAGACAAAGAGATGGTCTTGAAAGACAACAAATCACAAGCATTGTACTGACCCAAATCCTGCTCTAACTACTGGTATTGTACACAATATGTTATGTTACGTTATAAAGTTTTATATAGCGCTCGCATACTTCAAGGTGTCTTGGTGCTGCAATGCGTGAGGACAGTCAGCGAAACAGTCTAGATACAATGTGGCATCTGGGCTAAAAGAGCCACGTTTTCAATGCTTGTCTGAATTGTGAAAGGGTCTAGGAGTTTTTCAATTCAAAAGGGAGGGAGTTCCATAATTTGGCAGTACAGGTTACAAAGCTTATACCACCAAAACGGGCAACTCTGAACTTTGGCAACTCAATATTTTTCAAACCGTACAAACCTAAAGGTCTAAGAGATGTATACCAGAAAAAATATGCATAAGGGGAACTGGTCAGATGTTGTGTTGTGCCTTAAAGGCAGTGCACAAGGCCTTGAATGCAATCCTTTTCTTCACAGATAGCCAGTGCTTTTGATAACAGATGGCTAAAACTGCCTGCAGGCTAGAACTAAAAAATATCTCCAAATTCCTTTCATTTGTAGCTGCTGGGTCTGACCTATTACATGGTATGTACTGTTACAAATTGCTTTAACACATTTGGTAATTCCACCTAAACAAATTCAGCCTTGCATGCTTGTATGAAGATAGGGCACAATTAGCACTGCCCAATAAACAGATGGCTTGCTGTGCCCGACCTTCCAAAACATTAGGGTCGATTGGAGTGCCTTGATCTTTAGCAATGAATTCCAAATGTAAAATCTTTGACAAAGTGCCAACTAATCAAGAAATGTATCTTGCCATGCTTTCCAAGATCTGTCAGTGTCATTTTTTGGGTCTTGTATGAAGTCAACCAAAAGGTGTTCAATTTGGGGTCTATGTCAGGAGTTGAGCTATTTGTCTCAGTAGAATAGGTATTGGACATTCAGCTCAAAGATTATTTTGAACTTCTTTTGGGAAGGATTTTCTTAAGCTGTTTTGTATGTATATACCTGCTTTTGTGGATAGGTTTCTCCTCAAAATGAGGTGGTCAGATTTTTAGAACCAAAAACCTGGTGCAGTACTATACACAGAAATGGGACTACATTTGTCACCCACCAAAGACGATGTATCACAATGACAACATATGAGACTTAGCAATATACAGGCGTAATTTACAAATATATGAAACATGCTATGTATAATAACATAAAATAAATATCCAAAGGTTGTGCAACTTCTTCAATTTGAAAATCCTAATACTAGCTCAAATTCAGTGTAATCTTTTTGCCTTTCTGGACATGTACTCCTATATTTATGTAAAAAAACATGAAAAGGATAAGCTTCGATCTGTGTTTCTGTAAGGGCTTGGTGGTGGAGAGGTGAGCAGTTCTTTCTAGATCCCCGTGACCTAAGATGCCCCCTGCTCTACGTCACCCACAGCTCCACCAACTAATTGAGCCACTCTGAGAGCCCCAATGCCAATTATGACTTTGCAATTTTGCAATGAACCTCAGGGGCAGGATGAAGTGTATGCTTATCACCCATCTTTAAAACCTACTGTGCAGCATGACTGGGCCAGCACAGCAAGTCACTTTCATATGGATACATGTATTATTTGCTCACCATATTCACCTGGAGGCTGTCAGATCTACTCTGCCCACTGACTAAGTAAATATGGCATTAACATGAAAACCTTTTCCAACGCTGGACTTAGTTTCTCATCCATCACTGAGTAGAGTGCCGGTGCAATTCTGGTCCTTTATCAGCACACTTCAGGATACAGAAGAGGGACGGAGAAGACATGGGAAGGTGGGAGTAAAGGAAAATTAACAAGCATTTACAAATGTATTTGCCCTCAACGTTTCCTCTCTGCTAAGTCCTAGTTGTCTGGGTTTTGAGGGATAAAACTCCGATTTCCCCTATGTTAGTGGTATGGGTTGTATATGTATATTGTGTCAGCATGATGTATCTATATATTCCTAGTATACAGGTATGCACTTTCACTGAGTTAGTAAGGATATATATGTGTGTTTGTTCTGTTTTCCTTGTGTAGGCCAAAAACTATACAGACGCCATCTTTTCTTTTCTGCGTTAGGCATGAACAGTGATCATGTGCTACCTTCCAATGGCTGTCAGGCTCTAGCTTAGTTGATTTTCTGGAGACAGCTGAATACACGCTATTCTTTCCCTGTCCTGGGACTCAAGGTCGCATCTGGCTTTGGGTGAGATAAGCGCATTCCTGAAGGCGCCGTGCCTGCACTCCCAGGCACTGAGACGAATGGGAGTCACCCCTCCTGACCTTCCCAATAATAGCTAAAGCAGAGCTTTGTACTAGTCATGTGTGCCATATATGGTCCTTCCTTGAGGGCCAAGAGCCAAGTAGTGTTTTTCCATCTACGGTGTTTCATGCGCTATGTCGAAAGTATATATATGTCGTTTTGAATGTAAGCCAGCAGTCTTCTCCACGCACCTGGATGGGTGAGGATGGGAGAGGCTCCTCTATAGAGTATTCTGTATAATAAACGATTGAACTTTCTTCACTGCTAACTGACTGGTTATTGGGTAATTGGTATTGGGGCTATTGGTAAGTATAGCTCCTTATGTTATTTTTTATGGTACTTCAGTTGGCGACTCTGGTGGGACTCCGCATTGGGGTCGTCCTCCCGTAAATGGGTAGAAAAGGACAAAGAAAAGGGAAGCTCTGGTCGAGCGGGTGGATTGACCAGAGATTCTGACTTACTCTGCTCTTGCGATCAGGGAGCCCCAGCTGCTGGTGACCCTTCGCTGGAGTCCTACGGGCGTAAACCAGGAGCTAACCGTGTTGGTCTCCAGGAGTTGGCAGTGGAGAATACGCAATTGAACCTGCGTGCACCAGGTGAGTGATTTGTGATTGGTGTCTTTTAAAAATACGCTGTTGAGCAGCGTTTTGTAGCAGTTAACTGTATTTGATTTGGTGGTCGGTGTACCACGGAGAACTTTGGGGGTCTGACGGGGCAGCATCGTGGCTGCACGGACTTGTTTGGTGAATAATAGAGATACCGATCGGACGCCTTGGTGTCACAAGTGTGGTGTGCACCCGGCCGGACTGCTCTAGGAAAAGCCTGTGGTTGTACCTGGGTAGCCTTTGGGACATATCTGGAGCGACGCTATGGCAGCGGGCTTAGTCAGAATAGTCCAGAGGGTGAACCAGGAAGATTGCGGGATGGTCAGTAGGTCGGTCTGTGGTTAAACCCTGTCTGACGCTCTCTTGGCAGCCTCCGGACTGCCTGATTTTTGTATCTGTTGGTCTGAAAATCTGCATTTGATTGGTTCTCCATGAACGGGAGTCAATGGGCTCCGTTCTTTTGTATTAAAGACGACATGTCGCTTAGAATTTTTCCCTTTGAACATGTTTCTGTTTGTATTGTCTTGTTTGAAGTTTGATTGGTGAACAAGGTGTGAGACTGTATGAACATGACCATGTTTGAAAGATCGTTTTCTGAATGAAATCAGATTGTTAGTGAATAAGGATGTCGTGTTTTAGTAAATAGTGTTTTGGATGCTGTTGTTGCCGAAAGGGCGCACGATTGGATCAAAGTCAACCTGCCCCGCCAGAGGGTAGTCCGAGTTATGATATGTATGTTAAACATGGTCTTTCGACTATTTTTTTTAATACATTATGGCACAAGTATACCAAAGATAATGTGGAATTGCAATGGCCTTTAACCGGGTCTTTTGATGAGAAAAAAATAAAATTACCTGCAAGATCGCTTATTTTCGAAACAAAGTCGACAAGCAATGTTTGATTATTAGAATATGTGGCAGAAGGAAGCAAAGCGCAGGCGCATTAGGGAGGAGAAGTTATGCACATTGAAGTCAGACGATCACACAAAAGACCATAGCTTATGATAAAAAGATTGAGACAAATATTGACTGTGAAAATAGACAACATAGGTTGCAGGTGGATAAAAGTTAGGTGACCAGAGGAAGAGATAGAGGATGTGTTAGATACGCGTCCACCTCCCCCTTATGCCCCACAACGCATATATCCTGCAGTCCCTTTGACTCCAGCTTCGCCCCCAGTGGCCTCGGCTCCTCTTGTAGCTCCTATATCTACCACTTCGGGGACTCTTTCTGTTTCGTCTCCCTCAGTATTGGGATGGGCTACTCTAATTCCGGATACGTTGTCCCCTCCTTCCGTAGCTACGATTGTTCTGGCTTTCCCTTCCCCAATTTGGTCTTCCCAGTCTTCAAGCACGACCCGCGCCTTAGCCGATCAAACTCCCTTTTGTGATCCCGGGGGTCTTGATGCACGGCGATTGTATACTCCATCAGCTGTAGGGTTGGAAGAGAAACAGAAGGTCGCGAATCAGGCGTCCCTATGGATGCGGAACCCTGTGTATACTATTACCGATATATGGAGTACTCTTAGAGATTTAGGGCTAGATGTAGGTAAATAGTATTTACTGATTCGTAAATACCGATTTTTACCGATTCGGTATTTACGAATCGGTAAATGCTATGTAGCTAAAAAATCGGTAAAAATGACCGTATCGTTAAGAGTTGGTATTTAAATACCGATTCGGTAAAAGAGGAAACATTGAAGGGTGGCAGGGTGTCACTTTGACACCCTGTTGCACCCCTCAATTGTGTATGGGTGCACATGTTGCAGCATACATGCATGTATATCGGCAACATGGCACTGAAGCAATTTGCATTAAATTGCTTTTTGGGGGTTTCGTTATTCACCACCAACTTGTAGTTGGTGGTAAATAACGAATCCTAACATGGGATATGCACTCATTTAAGTGCTCCGTACATTAGGAATTCGGTAATTTACTGAATCATTATTTAAGAAATCGGTAATTTACAGATTCCTTAAATTACCGATTCGGTAAATTACAGAATCCTTAATTTCGGACCCCTACATAGGAAAAGCCTATTACCGGTCGGTAATGGCCGAAATTCGTTAATTTCTGCCGTTTCCGACCGGTAATGGGCCACCTACATCTGGCCCTATGAGCCAGTTATGGAACAACACGCCCTGGAGCATATGACTACACGTCTTATTTCCTTGTGGGAACAGTGCTTTCCAGATGGAAGAGCCCCACAAGTAATGTATGATATTTTGGACCGGGCTTATAAGTTTGAATTAGGCTTGGAAGATGTGTATAGGAATGTAGAGACTCTAGTGAAATATATAGGGCGACTGCACCTGAAATGTCCTAATTTGGATTCCCACTATCCTATGCGGGAAGTCCATCCCATTTATCATCCTGAGATACCAGAGTTAAGAGATAATCAGGTATTTAGAGCTTGTGTGGAGGCACGGTTTCAGGAGCAATGGGTCTACACCCCTTGGAAAAGAAGAGGTCCTTTCCCTGAAGGCGCAACTCCCCAACCCTCTTTAAAATCCTATTGCCTACTATAAGGAACTCACAGAGGCAGCCTCTTCAGCTGTCTTGACCTTAGCTGACATTGAATTATTTTTTGGCTTACTAGTCCCTGTTGACGTATGGCGCCAGGTGCATGGTCAGGATCATGTTGCGGAGTTGGGACGGACTTGGGACCTGATTAAGGACTAGGACAAGGAACGAAAGCCTGGCGATAAACCTAGACTTGAAGTATTGGCTTTGCCAGGTCAGATTATTACTTACATGCACTCCTTGATTCCGCCTCGTAAGGTAGACTGGGATAAATTGACAGCGTGTAAACAGAAAAAGGACGAGAGTGTGTCGGATTTCTTTACTAGATTTGAAGGGGTATTTATTGACTTTAGAGGACAGGATTTGTCTGTGGAAGGCGGTGTACGATTATTTGTTAATCGTTTTGTGATTCATTTGTTACCCGAGATATCTGCACGGCTACAAGCCGCTGAGAGTACTTGGACCACTTCCACACCCTCAATTATACTAAGCATGGCTCAGTATTACGCGCATAGGGAAAATGAGAGTAAGGATAAGTCAGAAAAGAAAGCAAAGGATCTTAAGACACGAGTATTGCTACAACAAGTTATACGAGGACGAGGCGGATATCGAGGCGGGAGAGGGTTTGTCCTGAGGGGGGCGGGAACTGGACGAGGAGGAGGTCCAGCTGTTGCTTTGGGAATAAACCAATGCTCTTAGTGTAAACAGGAAGGGCATTGGCGAGCTTAGTGTCCATTGTTGCTGGCTCAAAACGGGGCAGTGAGGGGAAGAGGAAGAGGCCGAGGCGGCGTAGATCAAAGTGATATGCGAAGAGAAGAAACATCTCATGGTGAGTCAGGAAAGAATTACTTTGATAATCCAAGAGGAAGGCAGTATTACAACGAGGATTGTGTGTTTGTGGGAGCCGATGGGTATGGTTATGTGAAAGGGCGATTGATGGAGACTTTTGAAAACTTTTTATTTGATACGGGGGCAATGAATAGTTTGATTGCCCGTTCACTGGTACCGGGGGATGCTTTGTCTGGGCGAAATACCATTTCCCTGGGATTTTCTGGAATCCCGGTAGTGAGCCCCATCTCTAAACCTGTTCCATTCAAAATTGGCCTGGTCACGGTGAACTCTCCGTTTTTGTTAACTTCACATTGCGGGGAAAATCTGTTAGGATTGGATTTGCTAAAGAAATTGCATGCTAAAATTCATTGTTCTCCTGATGGTGTTTGACTATACAATCACCTGGTGAACATACCCGACAATGTTTCACCAAGAATGAACCCCTCACCCGGAGTTTGCAGTTATCGACTCTGTGGGCGACGGGGATACGGATGTCGGTTTATTAAAAATTCCGCCTGTCTCTATTACATTAAAGCCAAACGCTCATTTGCCCCGGAAACCTCAGTACAAGATTTCACCGGCTGGTGAAAAGGCTTTGCTTGCTATCTTTCAGGATTTCATTGAAAAAGGTATAGTGGAAGAGACAGCTGAAAATGTATGCAATAGCCCTCTATTACCGATCTTAAAGAAGGCCCCTGTTGGAAATGAGTTTGACCATGTCGATACTTATCGTTTTGTAATTGACCTATGAGAAATTAACAAAATAGTGGTGCCGCAGTATCCAGTGGTTTCGGACATCACTACTATTCGTACCATGATTCCTCCCACTGCAAAGTATTTCTCGGTTATCAATCTGAAGAATGCTTTCTTCAGCATTCAGATCCATCCTGATAGCCGTCATATTTTCGGCTTCTCCTTATCTGGGTGCAGATTTTGATTTTGCCGCGCACCCTAGGGGTACACCGAGAGTCCTTTCATTTATAGCCAGGCATTGAAAGCGGTATTAGATTATGAGTTGACCCTACCCCCTGGCAAGGTGCTCCTCCAATATGTTGATGACCTGTTAGTGGCTTCCAATACTGAGGAAGGCTGCAAGGAAGCCACGGTTAAATTATTATCTCATTTGGCAGCCAACGGTAACAAAGTATCCCTCTCCAAATTTCAATATTGTCAACAGGAGGTGACTTATCTTGGTCATCTACTGTCAAAAGAGGGGAGGAGACTAACCCCTGAACGTGTGTCTACTGTTTCTAACATGTCTGTACCTCATACTCAGAGTGATGTTCGTGCATTTCTTGGCATAACCTCTTACTGTCGGCAATGGATTCCTAATTTCTCTCTTCTTACTAAACCTCTCCTGTACTTAACCACTAAAGATGTGCATGAGCCTCTACCCTGGACCGATGAATGTCAGAAAGCGTTTGACTCTTTGAAATCTGCGCTTTGCTCTGCACCCGTCTTGGGTACTCCTGACTACCGAAAACCTTTTGTGCTCTATGTAAATGAGGTGGGCGGTTGTTCGCTTTCTGTGTTAACACAAGGGTTTGGTGGTAAGCAAAGACCTTGTGCGTATTTCTCGGCGGTGTTGGATAACGTTGCCAGAGCACTTCCTAGCTGTCTAAGGGCTACTGCTGCTGTTGCGGTGGCCATTCGACAGTCCGAGGGGCTCGTTCTGAATACTGACCTCACAGTGATGGTACCACACGCTGTGGACACATTGTTGAGCAAAACAAAGACTCAGCACCTTACGAGTGCTCGTCTTACTGGTTATGAATGGACTTTGTTTGCTCCCCATATTACGATTAAGCGGTGTGCCACTCTGAATCCTGCCACGTTGCTACCGCTCCCTTCGAATGAAAAAACAAATGACATACTTGATTGTATATTTAGGACCGAAGAAGAAACGAAGGGACATTCCTCTATCTGACCCCCAAGGGGAATTGTATGCCGATGGCTCTTGTTTAAAGTTACCAGATGGCACTACAACAGCTGTGTATGTGATTACGACCCTCCGCACTGTAGTTGAGGTTTCTCGAGTACCCTATCAGTCTGCACAAGCAGCTGAGTTAGTGGCATTACTTTGAGCTTGGGAGTTGAGTGAAGGATTGAAAGCAAACATTTATACAGATAGCCAATACGCCTTCGGCGTGGCTCACAGTTTCGGCCGCCTATGGGCAGAGAGAGGTTTTCTCACTTTCCATGGTCAAAGAATACAACATGGTCCTTTGATATTACTATTACTGACAGCTTTAACGTTACCAGAAAAGGTGGCCGTAGTTAAATGCAGTGCACATAAAGCAGAAGTGGATGAAGTGGGTGAAGGAAATGCTTTTGTCGATCAGATAGCGAAGGAAACTGCAAAATCCAAAATGTCATCTATGTTTTTGACCACCTCTGCTAATGTTTGATAATACTATGGCAAGTGTCCGAGAAATACAGAAAGAAGCTACCCCCGCTGAATTGGCTTGTTGGGAAAAGGAAGTGGGAAGATTAGATAGAAATTATTGCTGGGTTGATTTGACTGAAAAACAGAGGTGGTTGCTACCTAACGCATTGGTTAACGCTGTAGTGACCATTGCCCATGGCCCAGCACACATAGGGGTAAAGGGCATCTGTGCTCTTTTGGACCCCGTATGGAACAATCCTAATATTTCTAAGACTGCTGCCCATTTGGTCCAGTATTGTATGGTTTGTTTGCGACACAATCCGAGGGGAAGGGAGACAGTCCTCAGTCGGAACTTTGCACCACCATCTTTGCCTTTTGAAGTGCTCCAAATGGATTACATCTAATTGGACCATGTGAATAATCTGAAATATGTCTTGGTCGTGGTATGTGCCTTTAGTAAATGGGTGGAGGCCTACCCGACCAAGGAAAACACTGCCTTAGCAACAGCAAAAGCTTTGATAAAGGAGTTTTCCCCGCGCTATGGATTACCACGGCTGATCTGGACAGATAACGGGGGACACTTTAATGCAGAGCTTATCAGTCATGTTTGTAATGGATTGCAAATTAAGCAGAAGTTTCATGCAGCCCGACACCCCCAGTCTGCGGGATTGGTTGAGAAATTCAATGGAATTTTGAAATTAAAAATGGCCAAAATTCAAGAGGGTCCTGGGCTAGAATGGCCTGATGCCCTACCATTAGCTTTGATGTCTTTACAAATTACCCCACATTGCCGGTCTGGTCTGTCACCTTATGAGATCATCTTCGGACGACCAGCCAATGTTTGGGGTGTCCCGAGACCCAGAACTTTTCAAAATATTGACTACCCTATGATGACAGATTATTTGACTAAAGATCTCCGTTCCATTCATCAACAGGTGTCAGCAGTATTGCAGCCCCTGCCGGAGGGTCCTGTACATCGCTTGGAACCAGGACAGTGGGTCCTAGTCCGAAACTATCAGCGGAAATCCAGTTTGGACCCTCGCTGGTCAAAGCCCCATCAAATTCTCCTGGCTACGCGGACAGCGGTGAAAGTGGGTGGCAGCGACATTGGATTCACATATCACATGTGAAGAGAGTGCCCCTCCAGCTTCCATATGATCAGCGAAATGAGGAAGGAATTTTGACCCAGGAGAGTGGACGAGCCCCTCGTTTTGTTCCTTTTTCTGTCGTCCTGGAAATCAGAGAAGGGCAAGGAGAATGAGTACCGGGCTCGGAAGGGGTTTTGGCATCTGAATCAGCAATTGCCCTGGATTCTGTTGCTCCTGTTGTTGATCAACAAGTCCATGATATTCCTGTTGCAGAGAATGCATTTTCCTCTGTTTTATTTCCCGATCAGGAAATGCCTGGTCATGTTCGATACAACCTGCGGCCCAGAAGACAACACGGTACCCCAGATGAAGACGGCAGGAGATAGGGAAAGACTTGAGTAATAGGGCTTGTTAGAAACCTTTCTTGGGTGCTGAGCGGGACACTAGACTGAACACGCTGAGAGCCTGGAACATTTTGTTCGCTCTGTTCAGAAAGAAAGACTGAACTTCTTGTAAAGGGCCCAGGCTGTGTACTCTTCCAGAGTTGTGTAATGACATAACTGCAACGCGAGGATATGGTTTTTTTGGTTTTCTTTGATGAACGATAGGAGCTTGCCTGTGAGGCTCTAAACGGACACAGGAAAGACGAACCCTTTGGCAGGTTGGACTGCATTGCCCGAGTTTAGTTATTGGACTTTTAGTTAGCATGTATCCTTTTGCCCGTTTTATCCCTGAGGAGGAACGACCTTTTACACCCTGTTATTACGCTACATTTGTATCCATCTTTTCTAGTTGGACCATGCGTGTAAAGATAGCCTTTGTGGTTACTATTATGGTTTTGTTGATGATATTAATGAGTGTTTTTGCGTATTTGGAGTTTTGCCATCCTATGCCTACTTTCTGTACCTTGGACCCACACAAAGAAAGGCACCGTCAAACCTATACTAAAAATGTGTTTGTAGAAATGCTTCATCAGACGCACAGTGCAACAAATACTACCAATTGTTGGGTTTGTGGCCTTTTACCCTCAGTGATGAACAGACATGATTTATTTATTTCTTTGCCCTTATCATACTTAGGAAGTTGTGAGGCTTGGTTTAAATTGCTGTCTATGATGTATTTGCACTATACCGTAGATACTGCTCGTTATTCTGAGAGAGACTACGAGATGATTTTGGCATACATAGAATTGCACCAGGGTTTCGACCCAGAGGGAAATAATGGAGAAGGGTCATCAGATCCAAATGCCTGTATGGATATGTACACGGAGTATGAAAATGTTACTTGGCTCAGGAATGAGATCTTGGATTTTGCAGAGTTTAATTTCACCTAGTATTTCCAACAATTTAAAGAAAGAAATGTCACAGATGACAAGGCAATCCCAGTACCTATATTAAACAGTACTTCAGCTTTCTGTATTCAGGGGGCAGGACAAATATCTGTAGGAGAGAGCCAGTGTAATTATACTTATCGACTGCACACTTTCAGTAGCCCTCCATTATTGACCCCTCCTAATGTATATTTTGTATGTGGAGAAAATGCATATACATGGCTCCCTCGTGGTTGGGCGGGTCGTTGTTATCTGTCCTTCCTGTACCCTCCAGTATATATAGCTCCTGCTAATTATCATAAGGACCATCAATTAGAGAAACGAGGCCTACCCCTCATTAGAAATGTGAGGGAAATAGACACCACTGACATTGATCAAACAGATACTGCAGAACAACATTTCATTGATATAATGAAGGGAGTAGTTCCTATTTGGGGTCCCATTATCACCAGTAAAGAAGTGAGGCGTTTGTCTAGGGTAGTTGAAAGGGTAATCAATACCACCGCAGGAATATTAACAAATTTAAATGTAGAGCTTCAAGCTCCGAGACTTGTCTCGCTTCAGAACAGAATGGTTCTAGACGTTATTTTGGCTGATCGAGGAGGAGCATGCCGTGTGATCGGCAGTTCCTGCTGCGTATATATCCCTGAGTCCGCCCCTTCTGTTCATTTGGCTATCCAGAAGTTACATCACCTGGCATCTAAAGTACATGCAGATACAGGGAACTGGTCCTTGTCTGGATGGTTCTGGGGTCTATTGTCCACTTGGGAATGGAAAATTTTGATGATCCTAGCAAGCATAGCGGGTGTAATATTTACCTGCTGCCTGTGCATACATTGTGGGCCAGCTTATTGTTCTTATTGTGCTACTAAACTTGCCTCTTCCATAACCACTTCTTCCCCAGGGGCTGCAAAGGCTCAATTAGTTCAGCAAGAAATAAAAGACCTGATGCAGATTGATGAAGGGATTTTTGAAGACTGACTTCTTTTTAGTTAGCTACATCATGCTAAAAGGGTGGTTCTGAGGGATAAAACTCCGATTTCCCCTATGTTAGTGTTATGGGTCATAAATGTATATTGTGTTAGCATGATGTATCTATATATTCCTAGTATACAGGTATGCACAGAATGTAATCTATAACTTCTTTCCCTGAGTTAGTAAGGATATATATGTGTGTGTGTTCTGTTTTCCTTGTGTAGGCCGAAAACTATACAGACGCCATCTTTTCTTTTCTGCGTTAGGCATGAACAGTGATCATGTGCTACCTTCCAATGGCTGTCAGGCCCTAGCTTAGTTGATTTGCTGGAGACAGCTGAATACACGCTATTCTTTCCCTGTCCTGGGACTCAAGGTCGCATCTGGCTTTGGGTGAGATAAGCGCATTCCTGAAGGCGCCATGCCTGCACTCCCGGGCACTGAGACGAACGGGAGTCATCCCTCCTGACCTCCCCAATAATAACTAAAGCAGAGCTTTGTACTAATCATGCGTGCCATATATGGTCCTTCCTGGAGGGCCAAGAGCCAAGTAGTGTTTTTCCATCTACGGTTTTTCATGCGCTATGTCGAAAGTATATATTTGTCGTTTTGAATGTAAGCCAGCAGTCTTCTCCACGCACCTGGATGGGTGAGGATGGGAGAGGCTCCTCTATAGAGTATTCTGTATAATAAACGATTGAACTTTCTTCACTGCCAACTGACTGGTTGTTGGGTAATTTGTATTGGGGCTATTGGTAAGTATAGCTCCTTATGTTATTTTTTATGGTACGTCAGTTTCGTAGACAGGGTTTGCTAGACGTGTTCATTAGAGTACATGTTACACACGTTCACCCGTATCAGCATCAGGGTCTTGACTAGCACCTACCGACGCACTCAGCACCGCCGAACACATGCATTTCCAGATCCACACAGACCCTAACGCCATCTGCAGAGGCACCCGACCCTACCGACCCCCCGGATTCCGCCCCCAGTTCAGCGACTCCAGCGCCGACTTGATCAGCACGCACGCCCTGACCTCCACCGACTACATCCTCCTCGGAGACCTGAACTTTCACCTTGAGAACAACAACGACAACAACTCCACAACCCTGATCGACAACCTTGCCATCCTCGGACTGAAGCAACTCATCACAACACCCATCCACTCTGCCGGCCACACACTCTACCCCATCTTTACCTCAAGCCTGCACGTCTCCGTCAGCCACACCACCGAACTCCTCTGGACCAACCACCGCTGCATCTACTTCGCCTTCCAGAAACCCACCACACACCACCGCACCCAACAGATCCCCGCCGCTGCTGGAGCAAAATCACCGAAGACCAATTACACGTAAACCTCGCTCTCAGCCCACCCACAGAACCCTCCAACACCGACGATGCTGCCCACAGCCTCAGACGCTGGATCGAGGACTGCGCCAACACCCTTGTCCCACTGAAGAAACCCCCCACAGAGACACCAGCAAGAGGGTCAGATGGTTCACCCCAGAACTCCTAGCCTCCAAGCAAGCCTGCCGGAAACTAGAGAATAAATGGCACAGTGAACAAACTCCGGACAGCCACACAGCACACAAGGACGCCATCCGCAACCACCACCACCTCATCAGGGTGGCAAGAGGACCTCCTTCAAAGACCACCTCGAGAACAACGCACACAATAGCAAGGAGCTCTTCAACATCGTGAAGGAGCACTCCAACCCCAGCTCCAACACCAACGACATCCTGCCGTCGCAGGCCCTGTGGGACACCCTCACCACCTTCTTCCACCGCAAGATAGCAGACATCCATGACTGCTTCAAAACCCAGACAGGCCCAGCAGACAGAAACACAACAGACCCTCCGCACACCATTGACCATGACCCCCTGCTAGCCTGGGCCAGCGTGAGCATCGATGACACCATCAAGACCATGCGCACAATCCACTCTGGCTCTCTGTCAGACCCATTCCCGCACCACGTCTTCAACAGAGCAAGCAGCTCTATCGGACCCCACCTGGGCAAAGTCATGAATCTCTCCCTCGAGACCGCGATTTTCCCAGAGATCTGGAAACACGCCAAAATCAATGCCCTACTTAAAAACCTAAGGCAGACCCAAGAGACTTCAAGAACGTCCGGCCCATCTCTCTGCTCCCCTTCCCGGCCAAGGTCATCGAGAACACCGTCAACAGACAGCTAACCCTATACCTCGAAGAAAACAGAATCCTGGACCTTTCCCAGTCAGGGTTCTAACCCAACCACAGCACTGAGACGGTCCTCATCGCCGCCTCTGACGACATCAGGACCCTGCTCGAAAACGGCAAGACCGCAGCACTCATCCTCCTAGATCTCTCTTTCGCCTTCGACACCGTCTGCCACCGCACACTACGCGCACGGCTCCACGCTGCAGGGATCCGAGACAAGGCTCTGGATTGGACCACCTCATTCCTCTTCGGCAGAACTCAGAGGGTCCGCCTTCCCCCATTCCGTTCCAAAGCCTCCGAGATCATCGCCACCATACCCCAGGGATCCTCCCTCAGCCCAACGCTGTTCAACATTTACATGGCCTCACTCGCACACGCAGCCCGACAGCACAACCTCAACATAATCTCCTACACAAACGACACTCAGCTGATCCTCTCCCTCACCAAGGACCCCATCACTGCCAAAGCCAACCTCCATGAAGGAACGAAGGCCGTTGCCGACTGGATGAAGACCAGCCGTCTGAAGTTGAACTCGGACAAGACGGAGGTCCTCATCCTTGGGTCTAACCCTTCAGCCTGGGATGACTCCTGTTGACTGACGGCACTGGGGGCAGCCCCGACACCCACCGACCATGCACGCAACCTGGGAATCATTCTCGACTCAACGCTCTCAATGACCAAGCAAGTCAACGGCGTCTCCTCCTCCTGCTTCAACACCCTCCGCATTCTCTGCAAGATCTACAGATGGATCCCGACAGATAAAAGAAAGACAGTCACCCAGGCCCTCGTCAGCAACAGACTCGACTACGGAAACGCCCTCTATGCGGGAGCCCCGACCAAGCTCATCAAACGACTACATCGCATCCAAAAAGCCTCAGCACGAATGATCCTCAACGTACCACCCCACGGCCACATCACCCCCTACCTGAGAAACCTGCACTGGCTCCCCGTCAACAAGAGGATATCCTCCAAGCTCCTCACCCACGCACACAAGGCACTCCACAAGACCGGCCCAGCCTACCTCAACAGACAGCTCTCCTTCTACGTCCCCAACCACCAGCTATGCTCCGCCGACCTGTCACTCGCCACCGTCTCGTGCATCCGAAGAACAACCACCGGTGGGAGATCCTTCTCCCACCTCACTGCCAAGACATGGAGCACACTCCCACTGAGCCTACGACAGACCCAAGACCTGCTGACCTTCAGGAGGATACTCAATACCTGGTTGTTCGATCAGTAGCACCCCCCCCCCAGCGCCTTGAGACCCTCCCGGGTATGTAGTGCGCTTTACAAATGATTGATTGACCCGCACCAGTCTCTTACTTCTCTGAGTCTAAGACAGGGCTGGACTGGCCCGAGCAGGCATCTGGCGTTTCTCTGGCAGTCTGCAAGTGTGGGCCGATATTTCCGATGTGGGGACTGGTTTTGTTACTGGGGGACGGTTTTGCAGCGGTGCTGCAATGTCGGCCCCTAGTAACAAAAGCAGCAGTGCACACATGCGCCCTCCAACACCTGGGGGCTGGATGCACAAAATTGCCAGGGCTGCTTTGGGTTCCCAGTCCAGCCCTGGTCTGTAAGGCTTTTTCTGAGATGGGCACATTGAGGAGAGAGAGTGGTGAATACATAGCATGCATCAATGGTCTCAATGAGTAATGAGCACCAGGTTTTCAAAACAGTAATGAGTTAGTGCCCCCTATAGCAAAATACTTCAATAGGCCGGGCAATAAACTGCATCACAATTCACAGTCAGTATAACCATCACCGTTACTATTTAGTAGAAACATAGTTTGCTTCAAGGTGTTACAAGCATCAGTGGCTCTAGGCAGCATATGCATCCCCCAGGATATACATGCACGCAGGAAGTACATTTGCATTAAAGGATACTCAACGCAATCTAACATTATTGGCACAATCAGTAAGCATCTTTAAAGGTCCCACACAGTGACCAGCTTTAGTGGCCAAACACAGTAATGGGAATAAAAGCCAAACTCCATAAAAACCATTAAGGTCACACTGTAATAGACCCAAACAATATTGCGCATTATTGGTGCCACACACTAAGTAGTAACACTGGATTCACACAGTAACCAGCCTTATTGACCACACAGTAAAAAGCAATAATTGCCCCTTACAGCGAGCATGGCTGGTTGCAATTTATCATTTCCGCACTGCCACTGAGGAACATAATTCTCTGTTGCCTGGACTCTGGGAGTCAACACACTGGAAGGTGCTACAGATGCACATCAGGTGATCAAGGACCAGTTTGTCTGTGGTAATTTGTGAGTTCTTACACAACAGCTGCTTAGTATAATCTGATGGAAATGAGGCAGTGTGCCAGATATGATGAGTGAAGAAATGTTGGCAAAGGAATGCTTGCCAGCAGCTGGTGGGACTGCAAACTTAGGGCGGGCAGAGAACTCCCCTCAGCCAGCGTTTTGCCTACTCTGCACTCTGCTGAGAACACGGAGTGTAGGCAAAACTCCAACTCCGCAGCGGAGCAGAGTTAGCCAGCACCCCCCCCCAAAATGTTTCCCGCCTCCACCTGCCCTAAAAAAAACCATTAAAACAGACATCAAAAAGGCACTCAGCTGTACTGTGGTGTCTCTGGGCTGCCCTCCTCCTCCTCCTCATGGTCTCTCTCCCTCAAACCCCGACATCCGATGTACGTCTTGCAAGAACTGCACATGCCCCTAGTTAACCTGCTGACTGTGATGTTCTCTCCTTTTACACATATGTATTTCTTTCCCTTTAAGAGTTGTCATTCCTCTCCACGTTCTGGATTCTTGGAATGTACACTCTTCTAAGGTTCTGACTTGATCAGTTATTTGTGGCTGTTCGTGGATAAGGTTTCAATAAACCCACTCTACTTAACTTATCTGTATTCCTCATTATTTTATTACTAAAATACACAATATTATACTGGCGACGATCGGGAACGACCTCAACAGGACAACACAACAGGCATTTCAAACGGATTTCTTCTTCCTGACCTGTTTTCTCCTCCAGCGGCTGTCCACGTGAATATCAAGTGAAGCGAAGACTTCCCAGCGGCGGTTCAAAGAGAATCCTTGTGGTGAGGAGAGCGGGAGGTACATTATTTAAATAACAGGATTTGGGAGTTTTAAAACCAAAAGACTTTAAGTGAGAACGACGAGCTTGCCTTGGCTCGCGCTCCGTCTCGGTTTCTGCTCGCGCTCTGCCTCTGTAGTGCTTACGTCAGCGTGCGTTTCAAACGCATGCGTTTCAACTAAAAAAAAAAATAAAAAAAAACAAGGACGCGCTACGCGCTAACGGTGCACAAAGCTGACGATCTGTTCTGCGCCTCAGGAGAGCTGCGCTGCGTTCCAGTGGAACGTACATTGTTCCTGGAGTGTTCAAGCAGGAATAACGCTATGACTCAGGAGAGCAGCGCTGAGTTCTAATAGAACACTATCTATCTCAATCACCTGCACTGCCATCTATTGGTAGTCAAGTGGAACTTTTGGACAATTGACATTCAATCTTCATTCTAACACATTAATAGAGTGGCACAAAAAAAGAGAATATACAGACTTTTGTTAAACAAGGCATAAGTAGGAGAAAGAAAATATTAAGAGGTGATCAGTTACAGGTTATATATATATTTAGTTAAATTTATAAGGTATATTTACTTATTGTATAGGAGATGCAAAATGTTACACAGCCTGCTTTTTTCCTTACAAGTCCTGGAGAGCCAAATGTAAAATGGAAAAAATGGAAAAAAATATTTGCAAACTACGCTAGAGTCTGCGGAACCAATCTGAGTGCTGAAAGAAAACACTCACTTTTATTACATTGTCTTGGGGGTGAAGGACAAGATGTTCTCGAACATTTGCCAGACTTAACAGCGGCAGAACAAAGAAATCTTAATGAATATGAAATAGCCATAGTTCAACTTGACAGGCATTATTTGCCAAGACTTAGCACCATCATGGAAAGGTACCATTTTGGTTTGTGTGAACAAAAGAAAGATCAAACAGTAGAAGAATATGTATCTTCCTTGAGAAAACTTGCTTCGTCATGCAATTTTGGACAGACACTTGATGAAAGAATACGTGATCAGTTTGTTTTAAGATGCGCACATGATGATATAAGAAAAGAACTATGGCTAAAAGATGAACCTCCGTTAGAAGAAGTTTTAACTATAGCGAAACAAGTGGAGCACATGACGAAATGTGTTGGTGAACTTAGAAAAGAGAAAGAAAAGCCGGCTACCCCTGAGTCGAAAGATGAAATAAAAGTGGATGAGACTGTTTATCAATTAAAAAAAGTAGAGCATTTTGAAAATGATGAAAAGCATGCTAGGTCATTTAATTCTTCTTTACCTTCCTCCAGTGGCACATTTTCTTGTTTTAGGTGTGGTCAAAATAATCATTTGGCTAATTCACCTATGTGTCCTGCGTTGAAGGTTACATGTAATTTATGTAATAAGAGGGGTCATTTTGCGAAATTATGCAGAAGCAAAACATATAATAGCGATAACTCAAGAAGAAGATGGCCTCAGCCTCATGTGAGATCAATTTGTTTTGAAATTAATGATGACAAATCAGACCATCCATCTCATTTAGTTAGTGTTGAAGGCTCTATGATTAATTTAAAATTTGACTCTTGCTCGAAGATAACCATAATTGATGAAAAGTTATATAATGAGTTGTTTAAGGACAAAGTGAAACTATTCAAATGTGATATTTTTCCGCTAGGTTACAGTGAAAAACCCATTGTGATGCTGGGTTATTTCATGGCTGAAATAGAACTTGGTTCAAGGATTACTGTTGGTAAAGTTTATGTGTCAAAGAAAGGTGATGCACTATTAGGTTGGTTGCATCAACGCTATTTAGGAGTGACACTTGATCCAAATGCCACTCCCCAAGTTCAAATTCAAGAAGTGTCTGACTCTGTAAGTAACAATGTGAGTGATGAAAGTTTGTCTTTATCTTTGGCAAAGCAATTTCCAGATGTTTTTAAAGAGCAACTAGGGTGCTTGCGGGGGTACAAACTTCACATAAAATTAAAAGCCAATGCTCTTCCTATTGCAGCTAAAGTAAGGAGGATTCCTCTTGTAGAACAGGCGAAAGTTCAGGAAGAACTTGACAAACTTGTGAAGAATGATATTATTGTACCTGTGGAGGCAACGGAGTGGCTTGCGCCTGTGGTTATAGCAAAGAAACCTACAGGTGAAATTCGTCTTTGCATTGACCTGAGGGCCTTAAATAAGGAAGTAGTGGTTGATAGGTTTCCCCTTCCTAATATTGATGAAATAGTCAGCACTCTAGAAGGTGCAAGATATTTTACCACTCTTGATTTAGCTTCCGCATACCATCAGGTAGAGCTAGATACTTATTCTCAGGACCTGACTGCCTTTATTACACCTATGGGTACGTTTAAATTTAAGAGAATGCCCTTTGGCCTCGTTTCGGCTCCCTCGGTCTTTCAACGTATCATGTCAAAGATCTTAAGAGGCTTGTCAGGTGTTAAGTGCTATCAAGATGATTTGTTAATCTATGGAAATGATATTCTTGAACATGATTGTCGTGTGTCTGATGTGTTAAAACGGTTAGTTGGTGCTGGCATGACCTTGAAGAGATCCAAATGCAAATTTAGAGTTCAGGAAGTTAATTATTTAGGTCATCGTATCACTGGTGATGGTGTCTTTCCAAAGAAGGAACTTGTTGAATCTATAGACAAAGTTAAGGATCCAACTTGTAAAGATGAACTTCTCTCATTCTTGGGCATGGTGGAATTTTATGGTAAATTTATTCCAAAATTCGCAGACAAAACCCATAATTTGAGAAAATTGACTGCAAAAAATGTTGTGTTTGACTGGTCTTGTGAATGCAAAGAAGAATTTGAGTGTATCAAGAAAGAGTTAAAAAAAGCTCCTTCTCTTCATGCATTTGTTCCTGGACTACCCACTGTCATGTTCACAGATGCAAGTGATAAAGGCCTGGGTGCGGTTTTGGTTCAGAAGAGAAATGGTAAAGATTATCTTATTTGCTGTGCTTCTCGTTGCCTCAGAGGATCGGAGTTTAATTACTCTGTAATAGAGAAGGAATCCCTTGCCATTTTTTGGGCTTTGAGAAAGTTCAAGAATCTCATTTGGGGAACGAAGGTGTGTGTATTATCTGACCATAAACCCTTGAGGGAGGTCTTTTCAAAGAAAGGTCTTGATGCCATTTCCTCAAGAATTAGGAAATGGATTGTTTCTCTGCAGGAATTCGAGTTTGAAGTAGAGTATATTCCTGGGATAGCTAACAGATCGGCTGATTGTTTATCTAGATTAGTTAACAGCGAGTGTACTGATCATGATGATTTGTGTGAACCTGATGAGTGCACTAATGTGTGTGAAATTACAGATGGTGCAATTAATGAGACTGAATGGAGGTTGGAGTTGGGTAAAGATGAGGAAATTTCCAATGTGATTCTTTCTTTAAAAGGTAATTCACGCCTGTCTAAACCTTGGTCTTTGGTTTCAGATGAGCTCTCTGTAAGTAATGGTCTGTTGACTCGTGGTACTAAACTTGTTCCTCCCTCTTCTCTACGAGGAAAGTTGTTGTCCCTTGCTCATTGTGGTCATCTGGGGATTGTTAAGACCAAAGAGTTCTTACGTATGCAATTTTGGTGGCCGGGTATGGATCTTGAGACTGAAAGAATGGTCAGAGAATGTCCCGAGTGTTGTTCTAGCGACAAGATTCTTAAAACTAAACAAATGCCCATGGTTAAGAGGAATTTACCTGGTCATCCTTGGGATGAGGTTGCCATTGATATCATGGGTCCTTTATCTGGTGTTTCTGATACTCCTTACCTCATTGTTTTAATTGATCTTTATTCAAGATGGATTGAAGTTTCTGCTGTCAGGGAAATTACTTCTGATTCCATCATTAAATTTTTGGAGCCTCTGATTTCCAAATAGTATATTATCTGACAATGGTCCCCAATTTTGTTCCACACTTGTTGTTGATTTTTTAAAGAAATGTGGTATTACTCAAAAAAAATGTTCACTTTATCACCCTGAGACTAATGGTGCTGTAGAGAGGGTCAATAAAACTCTAAAGGAGTCAATTCAACTTGCTCGGGCTTCAGGTTTGAATTGGAAAACCACTCTCCAAGACAGGATAAATACCTATCGCTTTGTCCCTCATTCTTCCACTGGGAGATCACCATTCGAGCTTTTCAAAGGGAGGATTCCTAATACTTTGTTGTGTCCTGGGTGGATGTGCTTAAACAAAGGTTTGGTGAGCAATGACATAGGTGAATGGAGGACGAGAGAATTGCTTAAGCAAAGTGCACGTAAGTCATATTTTGACATAAAGAAAAGTGTTAAGTTTCATGAAATAAAAGTTGGTGATCTAGTTAAGATAAAGACCCCTGTTGGACGAAAACCGTGGTCCAAATATACTGATGTTAGAGCTGGTATCAAAATTTTCAAAAATGCTGTTAAGACTGAAGATGGAAGAATTTGGAATAAGAGTCGTGTTGTGATTGTTAATCCTAACTTGTTTTGTGGCTCATCTCATAATGACAATGGTTTGTGCAATAATTCTTTTCTTCCTTCTAACTCTTCTTTTGACAGGTTGTCATCTTCTTCTACAAGAAGTCAAAGAATTCATAGTGCGCCGTACTATTTGAAAGATTATGTTTAGTCTGTTTAATTTTTCCTTCCACTTAGCCTGTTGTTTTTTTTTCGCTTGTTTATAAGGAAAGGGAGATGTGTGATGTTCTTTTTTCATTTTATAAAGGAAGGGAGATGTGTGATGTTCTCTCCTTTTACACATATGTATTTCTTTCCCTTTAAGAGTTGTCATTCCTCTCCACGTTCTGGATTCTTGGAATGTACACTCTTCTAAGGTTCTGACTTGATCAGTTATTTGTGGCTGTTCGTGGATAAGGTTTCAATAAACCCACTCTACTTAACTTATCTGTATTCCTCATTATTTTATTACTAAAATACACAATATTATACTGACCCTGGCCACTGAAGAGCCAGAAATCCCTTAAAAGCCTTACAAAGAGTCCTTGAATGAGAAAAGCTGCGCAGCACATCTGATGATTTGTTATTGAGCATCAGCCATTGAATGCCATCTTCTCCCACATAGCATTTGTCAACTTTGAGTGTCTCCTCTACAACAATAACTTGAAAATCATATCCGACCTTGTTTAGTCAGAATGAGACTTGGAACCCATTGCATTGGTGAAATTTGTTTTTGCAGAAAAGAGACTAAAATCAGCTTTGTTCTTTGGGTCTAATTCACAATCCCCATGGGACCAAAGTCATTAATAATACATATATGTTTTGCCGAGGGCCACTATTTTCCCCGTTTTTTATGATTGGTCTAGAGACAGCGTAGGCTGTGTGTCAGCTTCTTGTAATAAAAAAAAAAAACATAAGCATAAAAGCATTAATTATAATACCAAAAATCTTAACAGCTTAAAAAGGCCTTTGGGTCACATCACTTCAGCCTAATTTGTTGAAAGATAATTCCCATTTTAGACCTGCCCTCAGCTCAGAATTTTGCCATCTGGACTATCAGGCAATGTGAGTGACAAAATCTTGGCATTTGATTTCAATGAGTCTGCCTGACACATCAGCTGCAAAAGTATGCTGTGGTCACCAGCATGTCTTGTCACAAGCATGATCTGAATTCACTAGAGCAGAGAGGCCTCCCCTGCACAGAGAGAAAACTAGGAGCAGCATCTTAGACACTCTCCATTACATTATGCTTCTTGACCAGTACTAGTGTCATGCACATAGTTTCTGCTTCGTCCCTTCTCTACTGTAGTGTTATTTATGCAACTGTATATGCATAAAAACTAAAATATCCCGGTTCCTCTCTATCAGTCCCTCATTTCAGAATTAAAATGCAGCTCTATTGATTTGCCTGTCCATACTCTGGGTCTCTTCTGTCTCATCTCACTGATCTAGGAGGAATACCTCAAAGGCCAGTGCTCCAACTGCTTCACTGAAACATTCCACCCCACTGCCATGAGTGCCCAGCTGCACAGATACCCCCCAGCCTTCTTCAGTGGTAGACTACAACCATTGTGATGTGAAGACCCTATGCTCATGACCAAGAGCAGCATCACATAGGCCCACTCATCCCTGCCCCTGCTGCCTGCCGTGGTACCATTCATACTTTGCAAATCAATACTTTTGCAAATTAAAGAAAATATATTGATGAGCTGGGAACAGGTGACCTGGCTGGTGCCTAGGGCGGGATTTGGATCCTGTGGCAATAGGTGGAAAATGTGCAATGAAATTCTTGGCATTATTAGCAGCTGAAAGTATTTCATATAGAACAGTGAATTCCTATTGTTCAGCTATTTCTAAATGTCATATACTGGTAGCAGACCACACTATCGGTAAACCTCCATTTGTTTCTAAATTATTACTTGGTGTAGATTCCCTTCTGCCCCCTCACCCTAGATACTCTGTTCTATGGGATAGCCCTGTGTTTCTAAACATCTTCCAAACATGGCCTGATACAAATATTTCTGAAATAAACAATTGTCTGCCAAAGTAGCCATTCTTCTTTGTTTAGCTTATTGTATCAGAGTGTCAGATGTTCAAACATTAGATCTTGCAAGTGGGTACTTCACTCCAGAACGAGTTCCCTTTCTTATTTTAATAGGTCAAAATCTGCATCCAGACAAGTTTCCTTTCATGCTTTTCTAGAAGACACAACACTGTGTTGTCCAGTGATTACAACCTATGAACCTCCCCCTTTAGATCTCATTTCAACTTTGACAGGTCAAGTACGCATTTCTGTTGTTCGTCTTTATGGTCCAGTCTCCTGTCCCACGTTGACTCAGGTGGACAATAAGGATTTTATCTGAAACAGATATTGATACTTCTATTTTTGGGGCTCATTCAGTTAGTGATGCAGTAAACTTCTAATCCCTTAATGTTGGAGTATATCTGGAAGACATTATCTGAATGTCAGATTGGTAATAAGATACTATATTTAAGGAATTCTGTTACAAACCAGTAAGTAATCCTTTTTTAATAATTATTCAACAGCTCTCGAACTTACATATTTTGAAGCCTGTAGTAGAATCGAAAATGTTACAGCATACATGACAAGAATATTCAATTCTATTATTGACATGATGGAGAAGATTATCTCACCCAAAATAATAGATTACTGCAATTTATAAAAATATAATCTTCTTTTATAGAAAAGTATTTAAATGTTTATCCCACCCTGCATTGTTTTTTAAACAAATTGTAAATTGATAACTTGGTAATAAGTTTTTCCTTCAGTTTCATACCAGAAGTAGGAATAATACACAAAGTTACAGCTTCCAGATGATAATGAGACCCCACAGCAATAAGATATATTACCTATCAGCATTGTTTACATGGCCATTTAATTGTTTATTGGCCATTGTCAGTCAGTCAGTCAAAAACCTTTATTCGGTCATTACACCCATCAAAGTGCAAAGAAGTAAAAAGTAGTGGATTCACCAACACATACATTTGCCATTGTTAATAAGCATCATGCGACTTGTTTACTCATGGGCATTGTAGTTTACAATGTGTTTTATGTCACTGTTATGCGGCTACTGTATATAAACAGCTAAAAAGGATTTGAATCATCCTAATTTCTGTGTCTTTAATAGAGTTGAAAAATCTTGCTCATATTTGCTATAAAAAGTTGGATTACTAGGGAGACCACTGACAGACTGCTGCTGGTGTTGGAAGTGCATATTTCACCCTTCATGTCAGAATGTTTTACTCAAATGGATGAGGAAGATTTTTCAGAGCTCAAAGAAAATGTGCCCTCATTTTAGCTTTTTTTCAGCACTGGCCATAATGTCTATGATAAAAGAAATCTCTCATTTTGTTCATTTCTAAAGAAAATGCATTAAGGTTTACAGCTTTGATTCCATTAAGATAGCTTCAGGTGTGCCAAACTTCTATCGTAAATACAGAATGTTACTGCCCTTGCTCTCCATTTAGAACCCTATGAGAAACTACAGTAGAACATTAGGGAATCAACTGACAGGCTGCTATTATCGCTGAAAGTATGCTTTACTCGAAATACCCAACTTTATTCTCACATCGCTGAGGAAGATAGTGTCAAGTGTCAACACCTATGCTACTTTGTCTTACTGTCTGGGAGCAATACACACCAACTGCTAGCTACACCTCGTCATATGAACCAGGGTACAGGCTGCAGCCACTAAATGGTAGGGACAAGAGAATGGCAACTTCATAAAAGTGGCATTTTAAGAATTGTGACTTAAATTCTAACTTTTACCATTAAAGAGTTTTTTTAATTAAAATTCTTTAAACACCAAACTAGACATTAGCACTTGCTCCCAATCGTAAGTGATCACTTATTCGATGTCATAAGTTAACAAATAGTTATTCTATGGGTGAGGCAGGCCTTGCAATAGTGAAAAACAAAGTTTGTCACTATTAGTAAATGTACGAGTTAAAAGTACATGCCCATCCTTTGGAAAATAGACGCACCCTGCCCTATGGGCTCTGTAGGGCAAAAGGTCTCACATTTTCGCAAGTTTAAGCTATTGGCATTGAAAATGACAATGGCTTTTATTTGTTTTAAAAACCAAAACATACATAAAAGGCATTGTCATTTACAATGTCAATAGATCAAACTCTCGCAAATGTGAGACCTAGTGCATTGCAAATGCTTGTTTCTCTTGCAAAGGTGGCAACTCTAGCAGTGGGTTGTACAGAAGCATTTAAGGCAGGAGATGTGTGGCTGGCAGGGAGGTGCACTAGAGAGGGTAGAAGGTAGGGCTTTGACAGATAGGCACTGAGGGGGCTAGGGCGGGAGCATTAGGGACATGAATGATTGGACAGGAGAAGTGGAGGTGTGCTGGAGGGGCAGGGGTCGAATGGGTGGGACAGAGTAGGCGGGTGCATTTTGGTGCACTGAGGGTAGAGAGGGGCCCAGGTTCAGACCCGGAGCTGTAGCCATGGCAGAGAGTTCAGAGAAAGTCGCCATAGCTTTGGCGGGGTTAGAGGATGTGAAGCAGTGCTTGTCGCCCATGAGTACCGCCACTCCGGGTTCGTGCACAGAAAGTTTCATAGAATGTGCCAAACAATGCATATCATTTACACCCAAAAAATTGAAGGGGTACACAAAACACAGCGAGGGTGTCTAGAGGGCAGGGTATGTGATTAGCCAAAAGCATGGCAATACTTTTTACTGCCATTATCAAAAAGGACTAGCAATATTAGGGGGAGGGGTGGAGACTCAATGAAGTACGCGTGCCAGCAAACCCATTGGTTTGTTCATGAAGCCCTCACCCACCAACCTAGTTGGTGGCATGCTTCATCATCGGGCCCACCACAGTGACACCGAGTGTGTCCCGGGTGTGCTTCGACGCGCCAGGTTACTGCGGAGCTGGTATGTTCGCTGAGTGTGCAGTGTAGTGAGTGAGAAAGTGACGGTTAAAAAGCTATACAGTGGGTCCCAGTACCCGAGGGTAAATGAGTAAACTTTAATTACTGGGCCCCTGTTAGCTACTAAAAAGGCAAACGGACGTGTTGGAGTGCGAATTATGACCTCCTGCGTCCTGTGTGGTCTACATGTTTCAGCCAGGCCTTTTGTTTTAAAACTGGCTTTCCTCAGGACCAAGTGAGTATGTGAATAATGTGCAGTTAAATAAAATCACTAAATTATAGTGATTGTGTTGTTCTTTTTCTATGTGTCGCACTCCCTAAGGTGCGTTATATGTTAGAGAGGGATTCCCTTTTGCTTTAACAGGCTATTTGCTGTAAAGAGCTTCTTTGGGTCATCATGCAGAGAAAGAGACCGGAATTGCCGGTCTAAATCCTCCTTGGACCTGTCGTCCGGTGCAACAACAGCCCGCCCCAGCGTTGCCTGGGGCAGAAAGGGGCTGGGGGCAGTACACCCGCTCCCACCCTGACCCCCTCCCGCACCGACTCCCTCCCGTCCCGACTCACTCGCGCCCCCTTCCCGCCCAGACTCACTCACGCCCCCCTCCCGCCCAGACTCACTCGCACCCCGCTCCCGCTCCCGCCCAGACTCACTCGCGCCCCCCTCCCGCCCAGACTCACTTGCGCACCTACCTCCTCCGAAACTGCTGCCTCCACACCTTTCCTCGGGCCCCGCAAAGATCCCGCAACCTTCGGCAGCTCCGAGCCGTGCGGCAGATGTCAGCGGCAGAGGAACTCTCCGTTCAGTGCGCTCAAGTGCGGACCCTCCGCTCCACCGCACTCGGTTCCCCCGTTGTCGCCATCTCGCACACAGCTCGCTGCAGAGCCGTAGACATAGAAGAGAGACATGGCCCTGAGAGACTGATATCGAGGCATTACTGCACCGCCCTCCTCCTTGTCGCACGTCGCGTCGTGGCCAGCGCTAGGTCCCGGCCGGCGCTACTTTCAGGGGACTACTTTGCTTACAAACTTAATTTTTTAAATTAACTTTTTTATTTTTATTTATATAGCCTATGTCCATCTACACACCCTGACATTTTCATAGATGTATCGGGTGTGTAGATTGGCGCTGTGGTTCCCGAGTTTACCTGGCCAAAAGGTGCAAGTTCTCTCTTTATAATAGTAGTATAGATTATTCCACACAATAAGAAACGTACCATTGACAAATATTATTCCCTGCACATACATAAACATTAAGAGCATGGCGGCCCGTAAAGCTACCATCATGCTAATATAAAAGTAATGACGAAAGCGGGTGCCGTGCGACAACATTAAGCATGGCGTCCGTGCATATTAAATTTATGCGCATGGTGGCCCTGAAGCGGCGCCAGGGGAATACAAAACTAATTATGAATGCGGGTGAAGCACGGCGCCTGTGCTTATTAAACTGATGTACATGGTGACCTGTAACGTGGGCACCATGGTGAATAGATTTTTTTTAAATGTATGCACATGATGGACCTGAAGCGGCGCCAGGGGAATACAAAACTAATTATTAATATGGGCGAAGCGCAGCGCCTGTGTACATTAAACTGATGTGCATGGTAGCCTGTAACGTGGGCACCATGGTGAAAAGATTTTTTTTTTTTAAGTAGTCCCTAACTAAACCGATGCAGCCCTATAGTGTGGTAGGTGCTGCTTACCATTAAATGGAAGTGGCGTTTCCGGAGGGAAAGCGAATAAGGAGCCAAGAAAGCAGACCAATATCAGCAGGAACCAATGGCAAGCTGCAGGCAGGCTTGTACTCCGTATAGGATTACTACAAGTCTTGCAGACAGCGCACGTGGACTGCCTAGGCTCGACCTAAAAAGGGAGGTATAGAGCTGGCAAAAGGTTTATTGTGCCGGATCAAAATGGATGTTTCACACTGCACATACATGTTGCAATGGCAGGCCTAGTACATATTTAATAGGGCTACATAGGCGGGTGGCACACTCAGTGCTGCAGGCCCACGAGTCGCATTTAATTTATTTTGCAGGCCCTGGGTACATGTTGTACCACTTTACTGGGGACTTACAAGTAAATTAATTGTGACATTTGGGTGTAAGCCTATTTCACCATGTTTAAAGGAGAAAGTCCATGTGCTTTAGCACTGGTTAGCAGTGGTAGAGTGTACAGAGTCCTAAGATCAATACAAAATAGATGAGCAAAAATAGAAATGGAGGAGTAGGGAAACATGTTTGGGAAAAGACCACTCTAAGATTGATAGGTTACCAATCAATGGGTACAGTGGCCAAACCAGTGAAATGCCTGTATTTGTAGGCTGTACTGTGTATTAAGTTTTCTATGTGTATTAAAGTACTTTCTTTTCAACTAAGTCAAGCACTGGGCTCCAAATTAAACTTTTTGTGCTGCTGAGTGAGTGTTAAGTTCTAGCAACCCCACACTGTGGGCCAGATGTACCAATGTTATGAATAACGATTTCCTTATTTTGATTCTCTCTGAATCGCAATTAGGCAATCGGTATTCCTAATGTATGAAACTCTTTTCAGTTTTATTAGCGATTCCTAGTCGGTCACAAATAGACCTACTTCATGCATTTTAATTAAGTTAAGTCACAATTTGAGACCCATCAGGAATCACAGCCATCACAGGGATAGTGCCCTGCTGAGGTTAGCAGACCACCATGTCTGTGATTGCTTTTAAATGATTCAATCTTTTTTTTAAAATGCATCTCGTTTTCCTTAAAGGAAAAGGGGGTGCATTTAAAAAGAAAAAATTCAACTTTGCGGTTTATCTTTTTAAGAGTAGGTCGTAGGCTGTTAGACCACTGATGGTTCTTAAATAATTTATTTTCCATTCTCAAAGGGGAAAGTGTCACTTAGCGACCACTCAACCATAATTTGGTCGCAAAACATTCATACATTCCATTCAGATTCAGTATTCTGAAGGGACGTCCTGAACACGCCCCTTCCAAATACTGAATTGCAAACACAAACTGTGATTCGGTAACGTGTTACCAAATTGCAATTTGTGTTTTGTACATAAGGAACAGAATTTTGAAGTCAAAAACAGCCTGATCAGCTATTTCCAACTACAAAATTGCTTTAAACATGTGGCCCTATATTACTGGGATGCCTGTACCTGCTAACTATTGCTTGTTGAAAGTCAAGTGCCAAAAAGCTTGTACTTGGCCCAGTGTTAAAAGCTATAGGAGGCCCAGTACTCCCGCCTTGCCCGTGGCTGCCAAATGCTTTCTGGCACCAACTGATTAACCTGTTGTAGTTGAAAGGGATGTTTGAGTACAACTGTCATGTTTATCATGCAGATAGTAGAAAACAGGTTGTAGTCAGTGGGCACGTGGCAACATGTAAAACTTTGGCCATAAGCTATGCTATGTACATTTGTGCCTGTGGACCTCAGCATTCTGAAATCTCTTAAGTTAGTAAATCCATGAAGAATGGCCAGTTGTAAATCTTTAAGCCAGATGATTATGTATTGCAGGTAGCAATCCTAGCTCCCACTGCCCTTCAGGGAATGACAATGTGCCCTAATCAAGTTTTGAATATGCATGTCCTAAACATTATTTATATTATCCCTTCACTTGTGTGCCTGGGTAGGAATCTAGGCAGTGAGACAAAATCTCTAGCACAAACATTCCCGAAGGCATTTTAAAATAGCCACTGGGTGGGAATGCCTGCACCTAGCCATAATGACCTTATAAGGGCACCAGAACGCTCAATACAACCAAGATAGGATTCCCGGTCATTAGCAACAGACAAGCCCGGGTTCAGACAAGGCTCACTAGCATGAACCTGGAATGGTTAACATCTTAGTGCTCTGATAGTGAAAAATACCCCGGCTTCATCATTAACAGAAAGCTCTAATGTTAATGTTCACATCAACAAAAGCACCCACACATGCTGATACCAATTCTCAGACCTCTTGAATATAAAGCCCTACATACTGGATACAGACGTCAAAACCACAGTACAAGCCCTGGTTATCAAGCACTTTAACAGTAGCCACACAACTCTCACTCACATATTGCAGAAAAACCTCCAATCTCGCAAGGTCCATGCAGCATCAGAAGATAGGATATCGGCAAGTTTAAAGCAGGTAAGTGCAAAATACGGGACAATGAAAGTGGTAGACTGCAAACATTTTCCACATCAGTTTCAAAACTATGAAAATGTTATGAAGATTGGCGAGGCTAAAAAAAAAATGTAAGCAAGAAAATATGCAAAAGTAGCTCCTGTCATGAGAAAAGCCACACAAAGCACACACTTTTAGTCAAATAGTTCTTCTGCGAAGCAAGTTAACAGGAGAATTCTAATCCAAAAATACGTTTTAGAACAAAAAATTGTCCCGCTAAAAGATTTTCCCACTGGCATCTTATCAGACAAGCAAAGCTGTGTGATCTCAAAGTTTGGTTAGTTGTGCACATTTTACAATTTTGCCAACAAGTTTAAATTCCTCAGAGCCCTAGAGATATGTATTCCCAAACTATGGATACCTCCCTGAGGTCGGAAAGCCTCCGACCTCAGGTTGGAGACTCTCCGACACTCATCACCGGTTTCAATTCGGAACAGCTGATTATGATACAGCCGGTCGGAATTGAAACTGGCCGGTCAATCTGACTGGTTTCCAACGGGCTTAAGTAGCCTGTCAGCCAGTCGGAACCGGCTCATAATCCAAATGGATGGCGGATTACGCCGTACAGATTATGATGCATGGTTTCCGGCAGGGTTTTCCATGACGGCCTTTCCGACATGGAAACCCTTTAGGAAAGCATGTTTGGGGGCCCCTTTCACTTGCGGTCCATTCTTGAGGGCCGAGGGGGCACATATTGTGCCCCTCTGTTAATCCCTGCCCCCTGTGGCAGGCACCTTTAGGCATCTACCACGGGTTGCAAGGATTAACACAACCTCACATATCCCTATGGGAGCATGTGCTATTGCCGGTTTACAGCAATAACACATGCTACCATAGGGAGATGTGGGAATGCGATCGCACCATGTGCGGTCGTATCATATTTAGAGGTTGGTCAGTCCCATTTCTGCGATGGTGTCGGGCGGACGCAAGTCAGCTCAACATCATAATAGGCTCCTAAGGGTAAAAGATCTGAAACATCATCCCACCCAATATAGCTTTTGCTCCACAGCTCTTCCATTTAAGAAAGAAAATGAAAGCTCATCTCTTCAAAGACTTTTCATGTATCACCACCAATCACCACTGTAGCCATGCCCTAAAACCGAATCAGATGAGCCGCTTCCATATCCCTAACTTTGTGTGCCGCTTATGTGCTGTTCCAGTGCTTGGCTGCTTCCCATCTAGGTTTCTAATCTAAACATACCAGTGAGAAATGTGGTTATTGTTTGGAGGGGGAGGGGTGAAACCCTACTCAAGCAACTAGCACAATCCTTGTCAGGGTGAAGCACAAAAGGTCACTGAATTACCCTGTGTTAAACCCTCTGGTAGCTTGGCACAAAACAGTCAGGATTAATTTAGAAGCAGTGTGTAAAGGATTTATTCTACACACAGACCACAGCACAAGAAAAATCCCAAACCAATTTAGAAAAATAGAGTAAAACTCAATAAATTATTTCACACTAAAATCAACATGAGTCAAATCAGTAGAACCAGAGATTTGCAATTTTAAAGAATTACAGTAAATGTAGCACATAAAAGTACAAAGCGCCACTCAAAAATGGTATCACTCATTTGGTCCTGCTTGACCAGGAAAAAAAGCAACACTGGGTTTGGGCTCCCAACAATAAGGCCAAGCAACTGACCAATAGGAAACTAAACAATTGCTAATACTGTTATCTTCAATCCTCTTCTTATCAACACACCATGTTCGAGTTAAACAGAAAATGGGTACAAGACTTGTAATTCAGTCTGAATTTAATCCTTTGTTTATTTTTTACTTTAAATCCATTCGTTGGTTAACTTCACCAAATTTACCTTTTCAACATCTACATCACAAATACAAAATATTTATTTCTAAAACATTACACTAAACATATTCTTCATCATTCCATACTCAAAGTCATTCAACCTATCAAGCATTCAACACCACTTTCCACATGCACACACAACCACAACAGTTTATTTACAGTACAAGAATTAATTACAATATTATACAATGACCATAGACAATCAATTTGTACAATCTCATAAATTTGGAGCAATATTAATTCATTTGAAGATCTTATGGCTCAACAAATTGGTCTACGTGTTTCAAACTCCTACTGAGTATGGAGTTCTCATCAGGACCCATAAGAAGCTGTGGAAAGAACAGAAACCTCTCTTAATGACCATGGCTCCTATATGTCTAAAAACACTACGCTGCCCCACTTTTGGTCACTGCCTCTTACCTTTGCTATAGAAAGCTCGAATCAATATACCCGACGCTTAACACTGCGAACAAACATGACAAAATAAAAAGAAGAACCAATCAGCAACAGTCACTGCTAGCTGCAATCTTATTATATCTTCACCAAAAAGTGACCTTTTTTCAAAGAGTTCTTACATCGGGCAACAAATGCATAAGCTAAGGACTGTCTCAGTTGTGCCGAAGACCTAAAAAATGAATGGGAGGCCTATTTGTGGATTGCAGTGGGTATTTAGGTCACCTCCCCAAATGATCGCAGACTCAGGCCAAGTGCGCAATACATTAAACATTTGTAGGAAAGGCGTCGTGTCATCCACTACAGGGCCATACATAATCACCACTGTCACTAGCGCCATCCCCAGCTTGCCCTGCACCATGGCCCAGCGACCCTCAGTGTCTACACAGTTATGTACAGATTGGAACAGCACTCCCCTTTTAATGAGGATAAGGACACCCCTTGAGTAGGTTGAGTATGATTAGGCCAACCGTTTACTTGTTTGCTCAGGTGTGTTGTCTCCTGTAAGAGGGCAATCTTCACAGCATGTCTATCCAACTGTGCTAGCACTTGCCTAGTCTTCTTAGGTGTATTCAGACCACGAACATTCCAAGTTATACATTTATACATTTCCCCCTTCATCTATAGCAATAAGCAAAGCAACTGATGTAGCTTGACATTACATAGAGCATGCACATATAGCTACACACGTCGTAGGTATCATTGCAGTACCAATCACAGTACCTCCAACATATGAAAATAAAACATCTCAACCCTCTCCCCACCCACTTCAGCAACCCCAATTTGCCAAAGACAAGACCCTCATGCAATACCCAACCCGTCAAAAAAAACACTATGTGATATGTCAAATGGGGAATGCCCATTGGGGGGTTTTAGCGGTGAGGTCCACTCCCAGATCTAGTAGGGAGGGGGCAGCCGATGAGCCATTATGCCCTACTACCCATAGCCAATCCACTAATAACGTGTTAGGGGGCATGGTGCAGGGCACCAGATTCAGAAGCCTGTAACTACGACAACATGCAATGAGGCATAACTCAGCCCAGCGACCTTATGACTCACCAGGCCGATAACGTCTCTCCAACCAGCAATGATATGCGAACGTACACTGTAAATATAGCAATTTAAAAATTCAGAGCAACTCTGAACAACATCGTGACACACATAAGTGCAGACATGTAAGGTACATTCACAGAGCTCAGGGCCCCTTACTACTTAGTCGTCAATGTCCGATGTGTGGGCCAGAGAACTCCGCTGCTGACGCAGAGATCTGGCGTGCTCCATTGCCTGCTTAGTATTTGTGAAGATCTTGGTGTCATCTGTCTCTCCTATCCGCAGCCGCGCTGGATAAAGCATAGCATATGGGCTCTGTTCTTTCATTAGTAGCTTCTTCACATTTTGAAACTCCTTCCGGGCCGCCTGCACTGCCGCTGTGAAGTCTGGGTAGAATGATAAAACAATGCCCTGATGGTTTATTGTACCCTTTTGATGTGTGATATGCAGCACAGTATCTCAGTCTCTAAAATTTAACAGCCTGGCGATGATTGGTCTTGGGGGGGGTGCCAGGTGGAGGGCGCGCCGCCAAGGATCTATGAGCCCACTCCACAGCAAACATGGTCGATAGGTTGTCGGTGCCACATACGCCCCGCAGCAATGTCTCCATGTAGTCTTCTAAGTGCCCCACATTGGTGGATTCCAAAAGGCCTAAAACACACACGTTGTTGCGCCTAGACCGCGCTTCATGTCCTCAATTTTTCTGCTCGATAACAGCTAGAAGTTTCGTGATGTCGGACGTTTTCGCAGCAACATGTAGTCCATCTTCAGCATCGGAGATGCGCTGTTCGGCTTCCCCAATCCGTGCTGTCTGTTTATCCAATTTTGCTGAAAAATGCTCCATCCTTCCGTTAAGAGCTTCAATTTTGCCATCTATGGCCTGTAGACTGGCCTGGATGGCAGAAAGCGATTTTTCGAGTGCTATGGGGGCCTGGGACAATGAGTCCAGCTCTGAGTCTGAGGCCGCGTTTTGCACAGACTTGCCGCCTTTCCTCAAGTCAAACGTGAGTCGTGACTGGTTTTTCTCCGGTTTACCCATATTGTACACCGCAACTGGGGGGGCACAGCACAGGTGGAATACAGCACCGTACGCGGCGTGGCGTAGTGGATGCACTTCGGTCGCAATCCAGAAGATTGTTGTTCATGCGTTTAAAGATCAGCGTACAATGTTATCGCAATATGCACCGCTGTGTCTTACTCCCCAGGGGACCGGTGTTTTCTGCATCTAGGAGTAAGTTGGAGATGCCCAGGGCCCATAAATATTAGTGCTTAGTGAAGGAACCACTGTGTTGTGCAAAGCTCCCTCAATATCGCACTACGACAAGCTGCCGCACCAATGACATCCACAGCAGTTATGAGGCCTAAAGTGTCTAGCGCTAGCGCTCCAGCTCTTACAATGGCAGGGGGCGCGCAATCAAGTGGCCATGCGGGGTGGAGAACGGCAAACACTACCAGCACATATGTTTAATGTCCCCAGGGCCTGATGTGGTGCAGCTATACCACAACGTGGTCTCCTCCTACGTGTAGTAGTACGCTTTTTTTGGGGGGGTATTTGGACCACGGAGCTTGCGGCGGCTTCTCCCCTGTATGGCGCACTTTAGATAGGGCACTCGTGCGCTCTGGGAGCAGCGTTATCGAGTCCAGGGGGTCTCACTTGGGGGCCAAAGGTATTATTGTCCTCTTGTGCGGGTGGGCTCCGCAAGTAGTATGCCCGGCGTCTTCTCGGCCTATTCACGGCCTACCTGCTGGGCCGGCGCCGGCGGCTCGCGTACTGCGGTATCCAGACCGCGCTATGTGGGCCCCACGTGCACTCACTTCACCAACCGGTGCGGGCTCCCCCACGTTGTCGGGGACACACCTGGAGCTGTCGCTGCAGATAGTGCCACGCACGCTGCCCTCCGGTCTTCCCCAAATGCCTGAGCTGACACTTCGTGCGCAGTTAGGGAACTCAGGAGTCGACTCTTCTGATCTCATGCAGCCGCCATTTCCTCGGGTCCAGAGTGTGCCGCTAGCATTTCATCACCCTCCGGAGCAGCCACGGCGGGAATAAAAGTATCAACAGAGCGCCCTCAATGTCTGCAACGATCCTGCACAGGGTATTTTGGCAGATGGCTCGGTAGAGGCAGGATTATCAAAGGATTTTATTCGGCGGCCGGCAGAGCAACACTACTGTGCAGCCATCTTGCCGAACGCCAGGCCACGCCCTCATCCATCATCTTGCTGTGTTTGCTCCCTGCCTATACTACCCCACTTCGTTGTTAATCCCTAAACTATATATATATATATATATATATATATATATATAAAACCATTGACAGTGGCACAAGGAGATGCATTGCAATGTACTGCAGGGGCAGGTTGTCTCTGATGAAAGGCATGCGAAGGAAACTGGCCGTGGGCAAGCTAAAGCAACTCATGACTGCTGCCTCTCTCACCTCCGCTCACACTACCTGCTTCTGACTAAAGAGCTATGACGAGGTTTTCTCTGGCCACCCATCACTGACGAGGCTCAGCCTGCATTGTGTTCAGGGTGCACATATAATAATGAACAATTGTTTTTATTTCATAGATATATCATGGCATGACAAAATCCATTTTATCTTGCTTCCTGATTATATTAACATGTCATTGGTGGCGTCTGAAATGATAATTTCGACTTAAGTATGGATGTATTTTGCTTAAAAAGGTAATACATAATTTTAAAAGAGAAATATGGGAAATATATATTTTTGTTGTCATCATACGAAAAGGATGATAAGATACTGATCATAACACTGCTTTATGCGCTTATCTTTAAGAACTGTCTTCTCAAGTCTTAGTCTGTGAGAGAGAGTCTTTCTTACCCTTTCATGTAGAGATAACTCTTCAATGGTGTCAAAAAGGCTTCGTCGACTTTGAATTCGTTTCACACTGTGTCCTGGGAATTGTATTTTTTTTCCTGTGGACACATGGACTATTCTTTCACAACACTCGATTCTCACCTTGGAGGAAAGTTTGTCCTCAGAGCTGTGACGTCATTAATCGAAAGCCGTGGTTTGGCGGACTACTCGGGGGCAGTAGTGGCGGTGCTTCATAGATTTTTTAAACAGAGACATAGTTTAAAATAATTCCCTGAGATAAAACAGCTCGCTTGTAACTGAAAGTCAAGACGGAGATGCTCTTCAGGTCCCCCAGAGAGCCTATTGCTCTCAGGAAACGGGGCTTAACAGGGAAATAAGTTCAATTTGTCTAACAAATCACGCTTTGATTTACTGCCTGCATCACATGGCGGTTCCCAGCAGGCTGACACAATCTTCCCCGCTGTCAGCCCCGTTCACCTTTAAGCAGGGCTGTTATGCTGTTTGGACAGTGCAGGTAATTGGAAATGATTTTGCCTGGCCGCGTGTTTTAGGTAGAATGCGGGAGTGACCCGCGGTGTCTCTAAACAGCACAGATAATGTCTCAGCGGGCCGAGATTATCAGGGTTAGTTTAGCAACTGGTTCTGTCGTGGCACGTGTGAGGAATGGCTGAGCGCCGCCGAGAAGTGTTTCACGCGATCTGATATTCAGCTGAGATCCTGCTGTACTGGGAGCAATCCAGATGCTCCGTCCCGCTTCAGCGCTACCAATTAAAGATGGCAGCTAACCCTCTCCCTCCCCCTTCCCCTAACGTCTACCAACCCCCCAATCACCATCAGGGGCAGTCTGGGAACTTGGTAACTTCAAAAAGTCTCTCAAGCACACAGGGTTCACCTGAATGCGTACAGGATGGGTTTCTGTTGTGGCACCAAAGAAAAGTGTGTTCTGGCGGAGGTTCAATGAGCAGTACAGTATGATGTACTTAGGGGATGTGCATATTTATTTATTTTTTATTTCCGAAATTCTTTATTGTATATAAAAAAATATAAATTTACATACATGGACGAGGCTTATACATGAGTGGAAGAAGAAAGAAGAAAATAGGCTAAAGAGGAGAAAGGAGGAAAGAAGGAAGAGGGGGGGGAGGGCGGGGGGGGGGAGCGGTAGTCCGTACTCTTGAGATTGTTCGCCAGTCCGTTATCTCATAGTTCGTCTTCCGTCGTTTTTGATGTTCCATGACATTTGTACGTTTCTGTGATCGCTCATCTTGTGCCCCGCGCCCCGGGGGAACAGTAGAGAGAGATATAGATATAGTAGGAGATGTGCACGGTGTACCATTATCACAAAGGTTTCAGCATGCGCCCTTAGATGTATCTTGTTCACGCCTATGGTGGCTTGTGTGATGAAAGGTAGTGGTCTAAGGACTTTTTTTCATGGTCGACTGCTTGTGCGTTTTCGGTGAGTGTTTTGCTGTGATGTTGTCCGCCCCCCTGAGGAACGTGACCCAGTTGAGCCACGCCTGTGGAGCCGCCTTTGATGTGTCCTTCCAGTTAGTTAGGACTATTTTGACTGCGGCTGTTAGCAGAAGATCAATGAGTTCACGATCCGCTGCATTTGTGATTGCCTGGGATGTGAAACCTAGGGCCAGGCTTGTGAGGTCTATTTGTATGTCTATGCCTGTGATCTCGTGGATAAGTATTCTGATCTTCCCCCAGAAGTCCTGTATTTTTGGGCATTTTAGTAGGAGGTGTTCTAAGTCTCCCCTTTCATTATCGCAGTTCCAGCATATGTCGCTGTCTCTAATGCCTACGGTGGCTAATCGGGCTGGTGTCCAGTATGCCTTGTGTATCAGCCAGAATTTCGTCTGGTTCAGTGTGGCCGTCACCTTTTTCCGACTCGTGGACCTCCATAGCTCGGCTTTGACGTCCTCACTTAGTGCTTGCCCTGCTGCCTCCCCCCAGAAGTTTATGACCTTGTCATTAAGTGGGATGTGCATATTTATAACTGCATTCCTATCTGCAGTTTCATCCAACTCATTTCGTTTTCCATTAACAATCTTATAGAAAAGCATAAATGAGATTGGGCAATGGGAAAAACTGTTCTAATCAAGACTAGCAGTTCTTAACCTGTGGTGCCCCCTGGGGTCAGCAATACCTAAGCTGGTAGTCTGTGCATATTTAGAGAATTAAATGACAGTAAATGAATAATAAGAAAAACTGAAAGAAAGAAGTAAAATACAAAACTGAAAATGTAAAAGCAAGCTGTAAATCTGAAGGAATTTGTAATTGGAAACTAAAAATAAGGGGCCGATTACAATATCGTTCAGAAACTCATCCAACCGAATCGGTTTTAGAATCTTTTCTGACCGAATCGGGTCCTGCAAGTCTGAACGACCGATTACGATGCTACTGACTGATCGCAGTCGGTAGCATTACGATGCTACCGATTACAATGCTACCGACCGGTCGTTCAGTAGGACCCGCATTGACTTCAATGGGAGTCTGTTTTCCGACTGTATACACAGGCTCCTGTTGAAGAAAGGGGTGGTTGGGGAACATCGTGCACCCTGTGGCAGTCACCCCAAGGTGCCTGCCACACTGTGCATGGTTGGGAAGGGGGACCCATGGGAAACCCCACAGGCCTGATTCAGACGCCTCCAGGTTGAAGGGGGGCCTGCTACGGGCCCCCAAAATCAGCTTCTGTCAGCCACTCCGTGTCGGAACAACCGATTCGGAAAAGCTGTCCGAATCTTTCATCCTAATCGTTCGTTCATAAACGCGTTCCGTAGACCTGTATGAGTTGGCTCCGAATGGCTCGATTACTTCAAATGCCGTTGGGAACCAAGTTGGACAATCTGAACAGTTTCCATACGGTACAAAAGGGGGGTGGTGATGGACGGAGCATCAGAACCAATCAAACACTCACACCCAGTCAAAAGATCTGGGTTTGATCCATGACCGTTCTTTAACCCACTCAGCCATCCCAGTTCAGACATGGCTATATGCAAATCAGTCTGACCCTGTGCCTCATGGGAACAGTCCAGCCCGAACTGCCAAGCCATGCCTTCCCTGGACCGGAAACAAGCTTCTGAGGACTGGTTTCTGGCATTCCAGCCGTCTTCAGCCCGGCTTGCTTGAATCCAGTGGCAAAGTGAGCAAGGGACTCACGTCTGAGCATACCCTGCCACACTTATGGCGGCCAAAGTGGTACAAAAGGGGGTGGTGATGGACGGAGCATCAGAACCAATCAAACACTCACACCCAGTCAAAAGATCTGGATTTGATCCATCACCGTTCTTTAGCCCACTCTGCCACCCCAGTTCAGACATGGCTATATGCAAATCAGTCGGACCCTGTGCCTCATGGGAACAGTCCAGCCCGAACTGCCAAGTCATGCCTTCCCTGGACCGGAAACAAGCTTCCGAGGACCGGTTTCTGGCATTCCAGCCGTCTTCAGCCCGGCTTGCTTGAATCCAGTGGCAAAGTGAGCAAGGGACTCACGTCTGAGCATACCCTGCCACACTTATGGCGGCCAAAGCGGTACAAAAGGGGGTGGTGATGGATGGAGCATCAGAACCAATCAAACACTCAAACCCAGTCAAAAGATCTGGGTTTGATCCATCACCGTTCTTTAGCCCACTCTGCCACCCCAGTTCAGACATGGCTATATGCAAATCAGTCTGACCCTGTGCCTCATGGGAAGAGTCCAGCCCGAACTGCCAAGCCATGCCTTCCCTGGACCGGAAACAAGCTTCCGAGGACCGGTTTCTGGCATTCCAGCCGTCTTCAGCCCGGCTTGCTTGAATCCAGTGGCAAAGTGAGCAAGGGACTCACATCTGAGCATACCCTGCCACACTTATGGCGGCCAAAGCGGTACAAAAGGGGGTGGTGATGGACGGAGCATCAGAACCAATCAAACACTCACACCCAGTCAAAAGATCTGGGTTTGATCCATCACCGTTCTTTAGCCCACTCTGCCACCCCAGTTCAGACATGGCTATATGCAAATCAGTCTGACCCTGTGCCTCATGGGAACAGTCCAGCCCGAACTGCCAAGCCATGCCTTCCCTGGACCGGAAACAAGCTTCCTAGGACCGGTTTCTGGCATTCCAGCCGTCTTCAGCCCGGCTTGCTTGAATCCAGTGGCAAAGTGAGCAAGGGACTTACGTCTGAGCATACCCTGCCACACTTATGGCGGCCAAAGCGGTACAAAAGGGGGTGGTGATGGACGGAGCATCAGAACCAATCAAACACTCACACCCAGTCAAAAGATCTGGGTTTGATCCATCACCGTTCTTTAGCCCACTCTGCCACCCCAGTTCAGACATGGCTATATGCAAATCAGTCTGACCCTGTGCCTCATGGGAACAGTCCAGCCCGAACTGCCAAGCCATGCCTTCCCTGGACCAGAAACAAGCTTCCGAGGACCGGTTTCTGGCATTCCAGCCGTCTTCAGCCCGGCTTGCTTGAATCCAGTGGCAAAGTGAGCAAAGAACTCACGTCTGAGCATACCCTGCCACACTTATGGCGGCCAAAGCGGTACAAAAGGGGGTGGTGATGGATGGTCGGTCATTCGAAAAGGTTTCCGAAACAGTCGGAAACAAATCAAATGCAGTTCGGAGCCTTTCCGAATGACATCGTAATCGACTCTTAAGTTGATATGCTTAGTTTGATTTATGGGAGCAGCGAAAGTAGAGAAAGCAGAATATAGTACGACAATGGGTGACCTTACCTGAGGTACCAACAAAAATAAAGCATGTATTAAAAGTAAAAAGAAATAAGCGTACTGTTAGACTCTATCATATCGATTCATCTTTTAGAATTAAAAGCCTAATCTTCATATTCATTTTTTTACCCGACATTTGTAAATGAAATTAAATAACATATTTAAACATTTCTGTATTTGCTTGATGTATACTTATTTCTGTATTTTTGTGCATTGTTTTGAGGTTCAAACAGTAGAAATTGCTTAGACCAGGGTCCACGACTTCTAATATTGTATCAATGGCTGACCTAGGCTTCCATATATGATTCCTTGGGAGTCCACAGTAGTCAAAAGGTTAAGAACAGTTGAACTAGACCGCAGACAACTTCTTCCATTTTCCTGTGCTATCTTTACATCTATCTTTACATAGTACAGGGGTGCTTGTAACAGCTGCAGCTCCTCCGCTTAGGTGGAGGAGCATAGCCCCACTTGCAAAAAATAAAAATAAAATAATAGTAACACAAAGTTATTATCATTTTATGTTTGGATACTGTGCCAGCTTGGTTTTTAATACTCAGCGGGTCGGGCTGGGCTGTGTCACAGGGAGGAGTTGTTGTTGGATCATAAGTGCGCATGACGGTTTGGCCGGCCATCTTGGGCTAGCCAAACAGCCATGTGCACCTTAGCATTTCTCCACCCAGCTGTGTTATAATCCAGGTGGAGAACTGGCCCAGGCTTTCAGTCCCTGTCTGAGCGGTGAACCAGCTGCTCAGACCAATCAACGCTGCTGTCATGCTGGTGATAGTAGCATCGTGATTGGCTAGGGGAGCCTTGGAGAATTTGTGCTTCCTGCTTCCGTGCGTCATGGGCAGAAAGATGGAGGAGAGGCAGCAGCCGGATAGAAGTTAATTTTTTTTCTACCCTCCCCTGCTCCCCATCCGTACTATTCAGTAGCAGCCGTCAAAAAAGCTTGTAGTCTTTATAAACAGCCCTTATTTCCTTACTCCAGGAAATGACTTTCAGAAGAAATTTAAAAGCCCAAAGTAAGCCAAGGATGTCAGAAAAAGCATGTGATATAAAGCATAAACTACGTGCAACAGTATATTATTTGGTTGCACTGCAGAAGGGGAGCTTGGAAGCTTTTCAGTTGTGACACAATGCAAAAACTACAGAATTGCCTGTGGCAGGTCCTTCAGGATGGTGACAGAGCCAAAGTGTTTTCTACCCTGTTTCCAGTGGCGTGCAGACTCCCCCAGATTTCTGTTTACTTTTATGTCCACCTCGCTACATATAGGGCTTAATAGTGGTATGTTAACGTTTCAGTCTAAACACATGCAATTTAAGGACTTGAGCCTCTGGATTGTCCCGAGGGATAAGTGGTTTCTAGATCATGTTTCTTCATTTTCTTTAAACCATGAGGAGAGGATGTGGTCTAATGGCTAGAGCAGTCGACCTTGAAGCTGGGGAGTCAGGTTCGAGTCTCGGCAGGAACCCTTAACACCTGGGATTCTGGGCAAATCACGTAATCTCCACAAACCTAACAAAAAATGAATGTGTCCATCTGTAACACAACTGGTGATCATGTAAAGAGAGTTTGTACTAAAAAAAGAATCTCAACAAAAAAAGCATTTTATGAAACCATCACTGTGTTTGCTCACAATGCATCCCAGAATTTTGCTTTGACTTGAACCCCTGATTCCTGTCTACGATTCCCTGTGAGCGCACGGCACCCACAGCTGAGGGGTATCATGATGCAGTCACTTGGATAGGTGTTTAGACCAAGCACTCAAAATATGCAATTTGATTGAATATGTAATGTAATGGCATAGCCCTTGTTTGAAAATAGGTTACTTGTTGAGGAGGGGAAACCCCACTCAAGGAGCAACCACAATCTCCATCAGGGTAAAACACAAGCAAGCCCAAATTAACCTGTGCTTCACCCTCTTGTTGCTTGGAACAAATGCATGGATTGGTGTCAGTACAACGCGTTGTATTACAACGCATTCCGTTACAACGCAGATTTTACAACGCGGGATCCATTACAACGGATGTCATTACAATGCATGGCATTACATCGCAGATGCTATTACAACGCATGGCATTACATCGTAAGTATAGGTAAGTTGACTTTTTTTTTTAAATGTTATATAGTTTATTGTAATTAATTTTTTTTAAATAATTTAATTAAAAGACATTTAAAAATTGTCATTCATTTAATTTAATAAAATAATATCTATTTAATAAATGTAAATATAATAAAAATTGTAATTAATTTAATTTAATTAAAAAAAGTAATTAGTTTAATGTACATATTTTTTATAATGAAATTAAATTAAATTAATAATATTAAATTATTTAATTTAATTAATTTAATTAAAAAATGTAATTAATGTAAAATAATTAATTTAATTTATTAAATATATTTCAATTAATTTTAAAATGGTAAATATAATACCTAAAAACACCCCTGTACCCCAAAACCCAAACCCTGCCCTAAAACCTAAAAACACCCCTGTACCCCAAAACCCAAACCCTGCCCTGAAACCTAAAAACACCCCTGTACCCCAAAACCCAAACCCTGCCCTGAAACCTAAAAACACCCCTGTACCCCAAAACCCAAACCCTGCCCTGAAACCTAAAAACACCCCTGTACCCCAAAACCCAAACCCTGCCCTGAAACCTAAAAACACCCCTGTACCCCAAACCCCCCAAAACCCAAACCCTGCCCTGAAACCTAAAAACACCCCTGTACCCCAAAACCCAAACCCTGCCCTGAAACCTAAAAACACCCCTGTACCCCAAACCCCAAACCCTGCCCTGAAACCTAAAAACACCCCTGTACCCCAAAACCCAAACCCTGCCCTGAAACCTAAAAACACCCCTGTACCCCAAAACCCAAACCCTGCCCTGAAACCTAAAAACACCCCTGTACCCCAAAACCCAAACCCTACCCTGAAACCTAAAAACACCCCTGTACCCCAAAACCCAAACCCTACCCTGAAACCTAAAAACACCCCTGTACCCCAAAACCCAAACCCTACCCAAACCCTACCCTGAAACCTAAAAACACCCCTGTACCCCAAAACCCAAACCCTACCCTGAAACCTAAAAACACCCTGTACCCCCAAACACCTATACATATACTCCTATACTCATATTTATTAAAAAAATTACTTAAAATAATAAATTTAATTTATAATATTTAAAAACATAAATAAATATTTTTATTTATTTTTATTTATAATTAATATTAATTAAATCATTTATATAATATTAAATAAAATTAAAATAAATTATATACTTACCAATACTTACGATGTAATGGTATGCGTTGTAATAGCATCTGCGATGTAATGCCATGCGTTGTAATGCCATGCGTTGTAATGGATCCTGCGTTGTAATAGCTGCGTTGTAACAGCATTACGACGTAAAAGTTGCGTTGTAAATGATACACCCCCAAATGCATTCATGCAATGTATATAGTATTTATGCAGCACTTCAAAGAGTGATAAGGTAAAAACACAATACAAGCAAAATCCCACACTAATTTAGAAAAATAGAGTAAAGTTTAATAAATGATGTGACACCAACATGAGAAAAATACAATACCGTAGATATGTAATTTGAAAGATTTCAGATAAGTCAAGTGCATAAAAGGACAAAGCGCCACTCGCAGCTATCTGGTTGTGCAAGACCAGATGAAAGTCACAAGTTCAGGACAATAGAGATGGCGCTCAGGCCGGATACAGGGACAGGATTAGTCCTGCTGAAAGAGTTACTTTCAAGAGTCCAGCAGGCTGGACGTCACAAACAGTTATCGCTGTAGAGCGAAGATCCAGCCGGATGTCGAAGGTGGTTGTTGCTGGAGCTTCGCAATGGTGGTCTCCACGGAAAGTCTATTCTGTAGCACAAAATTCAGGTTTTGCGTTGCTGGGTGTCGCAGGCCGGCGCTCTAGCACATAGATTCAGTTTCACATTGGTGGGTGGTGTGAGCCGCAAGATCTTGGTATGAACAAGCCTATTCAGGGTTGCAAAGAGTCCAAAGTTTCATGATTACCTCTTTTCTTGAGTAGGGAGCTCAACTGAGGCCACACAAAGGGTCCAGGATCTGAAGGGCTCCTCTTAGGGGTCAGGAACTCACTCTAGACGAAGACAGCAAGACTCAAAGTAAAAAAAGGGGGTGCAGTGAGTCACTCACTCGTTAAAGAGGAGGAAGAAGAAAAGAAAGGAGGAAGGGATCCCAGGACACACTAGATGAGAGGAAAGCGCAAGTCTTCTAACCCTCACACACCCTGAAGGATGTCATGCTTCGTCATTGGGCAGTTTCTCCTTGTCGGGCCGGCAGTGCAATGCCCTATGGGTCCCCCAAAGGGTCACTTTGTCGGAGATCTTTTGAGAACTGCCATCTGGTGCATGTGGGTATGTGCGGTGAGTCCTATGTGGAGGGTGATAGGGTGCGTGCAAAGGTTGAAAACAGATTATGGGTTACCAGGAGAGGTATGTTTAATGTGATGGTACCCTTGTCAGAGTAAAAACCTGGTCTTAAACAGGCGAAACAAGGAGAAATGCTTTATTTCTCCTTGTTGTTGCTGTTTTTATTTGTGCTGCCCTTGGTGTAGTCCTGCGTTTCCCCCCTTCACTGGAGCAATATTAAACTGCCTAGCACCAATGCAGGAACCCTTGCACCATAGTGCAAAGGTGCCTGTGTTGAAGGGAAGATTGTTTATGTGCAGGAAGGTCTCCTTCATGCACATAAACAATCCTTTAAAAAAAAAAGAAATTTTGCAACTTCTATGTGTACTGCATTAACCAGCACACAGAGGAGTTGCAAAACGGCATTTAAAGATTGTTTATGTGCAGGAAGAGATACCTTCCTGCACATGAACAATCTCCCCCGCAAAACAGGCACCTTTGCACAAAGATGCAAGGTGCCTGTGTTGGCGCTAGGCAGCCTAATTTAGCACCAGCACAGGGGAAAACGCAGGACTGCACCATATTCTAGTAAATATTATTCAGCCCTGCATTTATAAAGTTACAAAGCATGTTGTTAGCCTTCTTTGGTTAATGACACGCTTCACCACTTTCTCGTAAATATACCCCTAGGTGTTTAACCCCATTCAGGATGGGGGTGTCATTAGCACACTTTGTTAATTCCCTGGCCACATCATTGATATCTAAGGTGAACTGGGTGGATGGCAAAATGTACCCCTTTCGAACCCCTCTTGCCATTGGGATGCACTTTGTCAATAGCCCTCTATCACCCCACCTGATCTGCACATAATTCTTTTCATGCAGTCTGGCTAGTAGCTCAATTAAACCACTGGAAATTCCCATGCTTGCTAATACTCTCCAGGGGTTCTCCCGCGGAATCAGATGGAATGCATCACACAAATCAACAAATGCTCTACATAGTTTTTAACTGCTCAACAGGGCATATTTCCAATAAAGAAGTGAGAACTTAAAAAACATGATCTAATATGTTAATATTAGCTCGGAAACTTGCCTGGAAAGGTGATAGTATTGTATTTTTGCTGCTTTTGGAGAATAACTAGTTTTTTTCTCAGTACTCTCATTTTCCAAACCCAGAACTGACATACAGTCCCAGAATCAATACATGATAGACTTCCCTTACCACACCTATTGAACCCATGCCAGAAAACCCATATTTTGCGTTTATTAGACATTCACCAGCACTCTTTACCTAGGAATAACTCCACACCATTGTTTCAATCTCACCTACAAATGATCTTGCTCAGTCAGCAACCACTAGACAGGACCCTCTCTTAATCAAGCACATAAAAGCAACGCCATATAGATGGCAAAGCTCTGCCTATCAATGGCACTGTTATGCTTCAAACTAACACACAGCACAGTGTGCTCATATACAGTTCTGTGATCTGTGTAGTACATGTTCCTTGCAGCAGACATATTAACCTTCTGAGCGACTTTGTGATGGGTCAGAACTACCACTAGACAAAACTCCTTCTCTCTCCAGCAGGAACATTAATGACCAGAGTTATCTTGACATTGTTATTGTTTCCTGAAGACTGCCTGACACACATTGTTTTTGATGCTGCCCCCTATTTACAACAGTAGCGTTAATAGGAAGCAGCGCTAAAATTAAGACCAGGAAAACCTGGTTTTAAACAGTCGAAAGAAGGAGAAATGCTTTATTTCTCCTGGTTTTTGCTGTATTTATGTGTGTTGCCCATGGTGTAGTCCTGCGTTTTCCCCCTGCGCTGGTGCAATATTAAGCTGCCTAGCGCCAATGCAGGCACCCTTGCACCATAGTGCAACGGTGCCTGTGTTGAAGGGAAGATTGTTTGTGTGCTGGAACGTCCCCCTTCCTGCACATAAACAATCCATTCAAAAAATCCCATTTTGCAACTTCTATGTGTGCTGAATTAATCAGCACACATAGAAGTTGCAAAACAGTGTTTAAAGAGTGTTTATGTGCACGAAGGGGGACCTTCCTGCACATAAACAATCTCCCCACCAAAACAGGCACCCTTGCACAAAGATGCAAGGGTGCCTGTGTTGGCGCTAGGCAGCTTAATTTTGCACCAGTGCAGGGGGAAACGCTGGACTGCACCATATTATAGTAAATATGATTCAGCCCTGTGTTTCTAAGGTTAACGAAGCATGTTGTTAGCCTTCTTGGCTTAATGACATGCTTCACCACTTTCTTGAAATATGCCCCTAGGTGTTTAACCCCATTCAGGATGGGAATGCCATTGTCACACTTTGTTAATTCCTTGGCCACATCATTCATATCTAAGGTGAACAGGGTGGGTGGCAAAATGCCCCCCTATTAAACCCCTCTTGCCATTGGGATGCACTTTGTCAATTGCCCTCTATCACCCCACCTGATCTGCGCATAATTTTTTTCATGCAGTCTGGCTAGCAGCTCAATTAAACCACTGTAAATTCCCATGCTTGCTAATACTCTACAAGGGTTCTCCCGAGGAATCAGATCGAATGCGTCAACAAATGCTCTATATCGTTTTTAACTGCTCAACAGCGCATATTTCCAATAAAGAAGTGAGAACTTAAAAAACGTGATCTAATATGTTATTATTAGCATGGAAACTTGCCTGGAAGGGTGATAATATTGTATTTTTGCCCATCCAGTCATGCAATTTGTTTAAAGCCTGCCTACAAAATATATTTGGAAGATTATCTAATAAACCAATATGCCTGTAGTATGAATGGCATCCAGCATCACCCTTTTTAAAAATCTGGATTACTTCCAACCCCCCTTCAAGTATCCAGAATCTCCCACAACCCCCATAAATATTACATTAAATAGAAGATTCACATAAGTAGCCATACAACTTTGGGGACTATATTTACTACTACTAAATTGAGAAAAATCCTAATTTGAAGACTTTTGTTATTTACAGCAGGCATTTAGGAGTTCTAAAGTTAGGAGTCCTAACTTTACTACTACCAAACTGAGAAAAATCCTAACTTTAAGACTTTCGGTATTCACAGAAGGCATTTAGGAGTCCTAAAGTTAGGACTCCTAACTTCTGTGAATACCGAAATGAGTAAGTGCCTTCTGTGAATACCAAAATGAGTAAGTGCCTTCTGTGAATACCAAAATAGTAGTAAGTTTAGGAATTTGTCTTATTAGGATTTTTCACAGTTTAGTAGTAGTAAAGTTGAGAAACATCCTAATTTTAAGACTGTCAGTATTCACAGAAGGCATTTAGGAGTCCGAAAGTTAGGAGTCCTAACTTTACTACTACTAAATTGAGAAAAATCCTAATTTTAAGACTTTCCGTATTTACAGAAGGCATTTAGGAGTTCTAAAGTTAGGAGTCCTAACTTTACTACTACTAAACTGAGAAAAATCCTAATTTTAAGACTTTTGGTATTCACAGAAGGCATTTAGGAGTCCAAAAGTTAGGAGTCCTATATTTACTACTACTAAATTGAGAAAAATCCTAATTTTAAGACTTTTGTTATTTACAGCAGGCATTTAGGAGTTCTAAAGTTAGGAGTCCTAACTTTACTACTACCAAACTGAGAAAAATCCTAACTTTAAGACTTTTGGTATTCACAGAAGGCATTTAGGAGTCCTAAAGTTAGGACTCCTAACTTCTGTGAATACCGAAATGAGTAAGTGCCTTCTGTGAATACCAAAATGAGTAAGTGCTGTCTGTGAATACCAAAATAGTAGTAAGTTTAGGAATTTGTCTTAAGTTAGTTCTGTGAATCGGGCCCTTTCTCACTACCTTTAGGGAAAGAGAGCAAACAGATTAGGGCCTGATTACAAGTTTGGCAGTCTGATGGACCAAGGAACCCGAGGTGGAGGTGCAGCGGTGGTTGCGGACCGCCGCTCCAGTTGTCCAATTGCTGTGTTACGATGGTGGTACCTCTGCAACTGCCAGGGATCCGCGATCCATGGCAGTGGCCTGGCAGTCCTGAGACCTAAATGTGTACTTTGGTGTCCGGTGTGGCCCCGCTAAGCACATTATGAGTTTCCTCACTACCAGCAGTCTGATAGCGGTGTTCATGCCATGAAACTGCTGACAGTGAGAAAACTAAGGGTGCCCTACAGGGCCCCTAATTCCTCAGGCCGTGTGGATGCATGCAGTGGTGCACATGGCCTGGCCCCCTGTCTGCATGCACGCCCAGTTCCTGCAGCCTTCGCCAGAACTTGCTTTGGCGTTCCCACGGCGGTGCCTTTTTCAAAGGCACCGCCTTGGGAACGCAAAGGACTGCCCGCCACAGAACAAGAAAACTCATTAGCTGGCAGGCAGACAGCGGTCGAATTTGGTGGTGTGAGAGTGTGGCAGTGGTGTGCCGCCCTGTTCCCGCACCACCAAGCTCTTAATCAGGCCCTTACCCATGTGGTGCCACACCTACAGAGATCTGGCACTAGCCATCTTCCCTCACTCACAGTGAACAAGGGCATCAATCAAAGAGCTCTGTGTAGGAGCACTGGAATACTATGTGACATCAGTCCTTTCTTGTCAGTTACAATAACATATTAACAGTTTTAATATAACCTTGTTCTTGTTGATTAAATGTGTGAGCATAGTAACAGTCGCAGAAGGATGTGAACTTAAAATCATTTCAGCAGGTTATATCCAAAGCAACGGAAATAAAAAAAATATTTTACCTCTCATGTTCAGGCTACTAGTTCTCATTAGAGACTTCTTGGAGAGGAGTGTCTACTGAAGGGATCTGTGGACACTCTGAAGATTAATGGCTCTAATTAGTGGAGTGTGAAATTATTTTAATTTGCTTTGATGTAAATATGCAAAATGTTGGCGAAATTATGTGAAATCATGTGTATTAAGAAGAATGAAAATCTGTCATGTTGTACTATAAATAAGCGTGTAATACGTCATCATAATTTTTGGTGGAACAACATATTTAATAAAAGCACCACGACCAGCTGCAGGTCACAATCTGTTGTTCCCATGCGTTTGCAGTAAAAAAATTGAAACGCAAATGACACATTCACAGCAAACCTTTACTGTGAATTGCGTGTAATTACGCAAAGTGGCATAATGGTATAATTTTGAAATTGTTGTGTAACAAGTAGCACACAAAACTCTTGAAATTACGCAAATGTTGCTGTTGTAAATTTCACCTGTATAACCCTCCAGGACAATTCAGTCGTCACTTGGCATTGAAAGGGTCAAATCACTCTATGGGTGCTAGATATTACACTTCAAGTCCTTAACTTTCATTGTATAAATTAGTGTATTATGACAATTGGAGTCTGACAATGAGCGCTATAGCAATCCTGCTCTGTAGTTTCCAAAAAATACAAGATGTTTTTGTCCCCTAGATGATTTTAATTTCATCCACTTCAGAATGTTATGTTTTATCATCTCATGTAATCCTGGTGATAGGATATACTCATTCCAGCACTGACACTGCTTTCAAGAGTTGATAAAGATCAGTGGGTAGAGAAGAAAGTAAAACCACAAGGTGACAAGTAGAGAGAAGACCTTTCCATCCTTGGTAGACACCACCAGCTCTGTTCTCTAACTCTCTAGCTAAAAGCTCTGGCTCTGCCAAGCCCCGAGAATTAGCTTGACCAAGACTAAGAGAAGTGAGGGAAAAGGGAATTTTCTAGGAAACTCATTAATTCACATACAGCCTGAGACTTCTAAGAGCAAAGTAGATGGATTATGTGGGGAATACAAAATAGAGTGTCACTGAGTGATGGAAAGCATCTGTACAATCATTCTCATTTTGAGAACTGGTCTTGGCAAGCTGGTACTGGGCTCTATGCTCACTTTCCAGAGGAAATGAAGAGAACAATATAGATTACTTTGTGAGAAAACGTTTTGGGAGGAGTGATATCAGGACAGCACATTTTTTGAAAATGGATACAAATATGAATTTTGGTTTCTACATCATAAATGCATGCAGAAAAAATAAATATTTGAGAGATATTAATCCTTCAATTAACATAGATGTGACTTTTAATCATGAAACTTTATGTTCACTAATTTATATGTGTTAGAATAATGTAGGAGAAAAATCTCAAGTTTTTGCATTTAATTGCTAATTGATTTGATTTTTATGTAATAAATATAAAATTATTAAGACTAAAATAAAATTACTATGATTTAGTTTGGTTTTCATGTGAAAATTAACTATAATGTCATTTCCTGTAACGTGTGCACCAAAAATGACGAAAGAAAAGTATGTGCCACACAACTATTTTTAGATGTCTTCTCTTGAAACATTTTAGCATGAATTTTACACATGTATTAGTTGAAAGACACATAAACAACAAAAATGTATATACACTTTCTTATATGCTTAATGTCAACAACAAAAGACATTTTTTATGTGTGCATTATACAGACATATACATTCTGATCAGAATGAAATGTTTACTGATGTATTTCTGTCATATTTTGAATTCACATACTAGTTACCTATTAATATACAATTCACAAATGAACATGATCTTGTCATGTAATAGGTCAAATTTCATGTAGGTCTTACTTTCCAGTGAAGTCATAGACTGAACATTTCCAAGCATATAAGAATTTCTTTCAATATTGCAAGTTGTATAGAAAGGATAACTGTTCCATTTGACATCTCCTGGACTGAATAGTGCACTTGCAACACTTTTGTTACACTCTAGAACAGCTGCTTCAAAAAGAGACCTTTAGAACCCTTATACTTTCTTTATAATGCCCTATTGTTGAGTGTGTCTTATGCTTACATGACCTAAAGAACTGCGTAAGTGATTAAAGTTATTTCAGGATTTGTGTATTCTTTTTACCACATCACCATCAACCTATCACGGATTAACCAATGAACTGAATGGCCTGACAGATTTGAGGTGATGTCAAGGTGTGTCACCCCAGAACTGTTTCAGTTTACTTTCCAATTCTTTGGACGAATGTGAGGACAATGGCCTATGACCTTTTTGCAGCTTCTGAAGGCTTCTTGGAGCTTCTTTGGGCTATTGCGCTGCTAGTTTCTGAGACTTTGGGAACTGGGACTTATTACTGCTGACAGTGTCATGACTGCAGATTGAACCTTTTCAGATGAATGGTTCAGGTCATGTTGCTGTGACTCTTGCTGTTTCAGCCACAAACTGAGACAGATCACTGTCTTGACAAACTGGACTGGGTACTTGGAACTTTGTTGAACTCTCCTGAGAGGGTTTACTCGGGCTCTTTCTGGCTACCTATCCCTATCGATACGTATGTTGTATGTGATCAGACTGCCTCGGCTGAGGAAGATTTTCCCATCTTATTCTCCCTGAATCTCAGAGACTTGGTATATTTCATTAAATCCTTTACTAATTGATTAATAGAGTTGTATGCCACTTTATTGAATGCAAATGTTCTTTGCCTTTTAAAATAAATAACTACACTTTCATATTTAAATTGATTCTGCTGTTCTGTCTCATCATTCCTTGAGAGTGAACATCAATTGTGTTATCGATGTATTGGAAAAAAATAATCTATAAGTTGTCAAAATTGAGTTTAGATACAGTTATCCTATTCCTGGTCCTCATTTGGTAACTGTCTATTCCCAAATATCCAACCCATTTCAGCACAGAGCAAGATCCACCGGGGACCAATTGAATATATGAGTAGTTTAAGACGAGTGAAAAGTTTGTAAGTGCCCAGTAAACGCTATAGCACCAATCATTGTACAAATTGCACCCCTGATTTGCAAAGGGGTGCACATATACCATGCCCATAGACCCTAGTTTGGAGGACACAAATACATTGCCATCAAATAATCTGGAAAGTCTGCCATATATAGTGAAGTGATTATAATTGCAAGAACACAGAATTCCCGCATGTATTATGTCATGAAGGCCCTCATAACATTGCCCTGGTAATTTCAATGAAGCCAATATAGTGAACTCATTAATGGCATCTTCTTTTTTTTTTTTTAATAACATTTTTATTTGCATTTTGAGTAAAGCTCAACAATACAGTCATACATTTAGCAACGTTCATCCCTCTATTCCCAGACCCACCTTCCCACAATCGCATACAGTTGGTATGTTTCACATTATAAACTTGAAAAAGAAGACCGATCGAAGAATAAGCTTCTTCCAAATTTCCTTCCCCGACCCGCCCGCCGCCACTCACTGAGACCAGTAAACTAAGAAGGGGCTAAACCATCTCCCAACCCTCCATCGAGTCCATGATAGTGTCTCCACCTGGACCAGATCTTTCGGAACTTCTTAGGGCATCCTCTAGATTTGTAGGTCACCCTCTCCGCCGCCATATACAGATCTAACCCAGCTCTCCAGTCCTCCAAGTCCGGGGGGATCGGAGACCCCCATCGTCTCGCTATGTCCCTTTTTGCCACCACCAAGGCTAAAACCAGAAAGATCATGAGGGAACGAGGCAGATCCACATCATTGGACATCCCTAGTAAAGCCAGCTTGGGCTCCTGTGCAAGTGGTACCTGAAGTATCTCCTGTAGTTCCGAAAAATGCAGGTCCAGTAAGTTTGAATTACCCCACATGACCATATTACATGATAAAAGTCTCCGCCTGTCCTGTGACATGTAAGACATCTGTCGTTTTCTATTTTCCCCATCTTATAGAGACGTACCCGGTCATAGTAAGTTCTGTGTAGCACATTGTATTGAATGAGGTGGAGTCTGGATTTAATCGCTACTTCCCGGGGATGCATTAACACCATGTCCCAATCTAAGTCCTCAAGTGCCCCTACCTCACTCTCCCAAGTACTTCTAAGCTTCGCTAGGTCTCCCAGCATGTTGTTGGTTAATGTTTTGTAGGTGAGTGAGACAGCTTTCCCCTGAATCTGTTCCTGTAAGAGCCTCCCCTCTAAAGGGGCATATTCTGATATTCCCGACAGGTGTATATTTTGTGCCCTCCAAGCATGGCGGAATTGGGTATATTTGAAAAGCTGTGAGTGTTGGAGTCCAAATTCGGCTCTCATAGCCTGGAAGGACTTCAGATCCCCCCTGGCTATCACATCGCCAACAGTGGAGACTCCAATGTCATCCCATCGTTTAAAACCCCTTAGTTTGTGTAGTTCATGTAGCCATACACAATGCCACAGTGGTGTCTGTCGGGTGGGAGTCCTATCCCAGCCTGTGCGTTTCATGGCCTTAGTCCAGGCATGTAATGTTATCCGAGTCGCCGGAAGGAGTGCTCGTTTTGTGGGGCCACCATAGAGGTAGTGCAATAGGTTGTGGGAGGACAGTGTATGTCGTTCTAATGTATATGTGGAATGGTCCGCCGGTGTGTGTAACCATTCATTAATCGGGATCATGTGTTCCGCCCAATAGTAGACTTCTAGGTTCGGGAGCGAGATTCCGCCACTGTACTGGTGTCTTTGGAGCGTAGTCAATGCTATTCTGGGTTGTTTTCCTAACCAGAGAAAGGTCCGAAGATCCGAGTGGATTTTACGCAGTAGCGTCTCCGGGAGGGGATAATATTCATTTTGCAGGGCATATAAGTATTTGGGAAGAATAATCATTTTATACATGGCCGCCTGACCCAAGAGTGTAAGTGGCAGGCGTTTCCATCTCTCCATGTCTGTGGCCGAGTTCCGCGAGACCCTGTCTATATTTTTCTGTAGCGAGAGTGACTTATCGAGGGTGATATAAATCCCTAAATACTGAAAACCTTCTGTAGTGGTGATTAATTGTCGTGGCAACGTTGTCCAGTGGTTACCGCCCCCAGGGTCGTATAGGATTGATTTATGCCAATTAATCGTCTAACCAGAGTGTTGGCCATATGCTTCCAGTTCAAGAAAAAGTTCTGGGATGGTTGTCCCCGGGTTAGTGATGTATAGGAGGACATCGTCCGCGTAAAGGGACAACTTCTCCTGGGCCAGATCTGTGTTTGTTATTCTAAATCCGCTGATTGTGGAGTTCTGTCGAACCCGGGATGCCAGGATTTTAATGGTGAGTGTGAATAAGAGGGGCGACAGAGGGCATCCCTGTTGAGTCTCTCTCTGGATTTGGAATTCCCGAGACAGGCTTCCATTAACCCGAACTCTAGCTCGTGGTGCAGTGTAAAGGAGCCGAACCCAGGCCCGAAATTTGGGGCCAAAGCCAAATTTTTCCAGTACCCCCTCTAAAAATGGCCAATGAACCGCGTCAAAGGCTTTCTCTGCATCAAGGGAGAGAAACCAATGTGGGGATTCTCTGTCTTTCACCTCTTGCAGCCAGTTGTGTGTGCATCTGAGGTTGAATTTCGTGGCCCTGTCGGGTAGAAAGCCTGTCTGATCAAAGTGTATCAGGTTAGGTATCACTGATCGCAGTCGCATTGCCAGGACTGTCGCAAGGAGTTTCACCTCGGTGTTCAGGAGAGATATTGGTCTGTATGATGCACATTCCTCTCGCGGTTTGCCCTCTTTATATATTGGGACGATAGTTGTTGTGGAAAGGTCAGTGGGGAGCCTCCCGTCCTGACATGCCCTTGAAAAAAGTTTTTTCTAGTGTGGAGCCAGGATGTCCACCGTGCACTTGAAAAATTCGGCCGGGAAGCCGTTGGGCCCCGGAGTCTACCCAGATCGTAGTCTGGCAACGGCCAAAGAGATATCCTCAACCATGATATCAGCCTCAAGTGCCTTAACGGCCTCTGGGTCTGGCGCGGAAACCTCAGTCTTGCTCATATATCGGAGAGCAACGTCGCAGGAACCTAAGTCTCTGGCGGTGTAGAAATGCTCATAATGGGTAGCAAAAGTCTCAGCGATGAGTGTATCAGTGTCGTCGAGCCTGCCATCTGTAGCCCTAACGTGATCTATCCAGCGCGCTGCCCATTCCTTCCTACCGAGCCACGCCAGGAGCTTGCCTGATTTGTCCCCCACATCATATAAGCGATGGAGGGTGGCCAAATTCTGAGTCTTAGCCTCGTCCGTCACTAACTCCCTGTAGTGGCGTTGTGTATCTATCAGTTTCTGCAAGGTAGTGGGGGATTTCGCAGTCAGGTGGTCTCTCTCTAGGTCTAATATAGTCCGTTCCACCGCCGCCACCGTTCCCTGAAGTTTTCTCCTTTCCTCGCCAAGTCTATTCATTATCCTGTCCCTCATGACCGGTTTTAAGGCTTCCCAGAGGGTTACCCCTGAGTCAACCGATCCCTCATTTTCGGCCAGATATACACGCACATCCGCCCGTACTCCCTTTAGAACAGTTGGGTTTTTAAGGTTCCAGGTATCTATCCGCCAGGTAGCCCCTGTCGTTCTGCGCGTCTGACCCACTCGTACCAACAGCGGCGAGTGGTCCGAGATTCCTCTCGCCCTGTATTCTGCGACGGTGTCTAGGGTCAAATCTTGTCTGGCCATAAAAATATAGTCTAGCCGTGAGAATACCTTGTGTGAGGCTGAGTAAAAGGAGTATGTCAGCTGGCCCGGGTGTAACCACCTCCAGACATCTGCAAGGCCGATTGTGGTAATCAGTTGGGCTAGCGGGGTCTGAGTATCTTTGGGAGGTGGCGCCCCCGAACGGTCCATCTTCCTATCCATACCATCATTAAAATCACCACCCACCAGCTGAATAGTGTCCGCCAATTCGAGGAGTATGTTGGCCAGCGTCTTAAGTGTATTAGCCTGAAGTTTGGGGGGTGCATATACCGATACCAACGTGTACGTGCGTCTACGCCATGTCCCCTGAACCCCTACGCAGGTCCCTTGTGAATCTTCCCAAGTGTGGGTAATGCAGAATGGGCAGGTGTTCTTTAGAATAATGGCTACTCCCCTGGAGTCAGTGGTGTATCCCGCGTGTGCCAGCACTTTATAACGTCCCCTGGCTAAGAAGGAGCAATTCGACACCTTAAGGTGCATCTCTTGTATCTGGTCCTATCCTTTTAAAGTAGGCATTTACCAACCCTCTCTTAACCTTATTACCAAGACCGTTCACATTCCAGGATAAGACGCTGAGACTGTGGTGGTCAGCAGAGTGTGTGTCTAGTGTACTTGCCATTCTGAGGTATCAGCATAGTAATGCGGGTGGTCCTTGGTGTATGAGTGTAGAATGTCGCAACCATGTACATGACTGTAATGAACTAACTGGTTCCCCCCCACCCCCTCCCAACAACCCCACCACAAAACTGGTTGAACTTCCCAAAACCCCACCACCCCCTCCCCACCTTCTCCACCCGTCCATCCCATACTCATAACCAATAAAACACAGGACTTTCAGGTGGTAAAGGTCTGACGCCCTACCGCTGACCCCCCCAACTAGCCTGAAACTAGGACTTCAGCCGTCGCTGTCGAAGAACAGGACGGGGATCCCCGGCCCTGAGGGCCACTAGAGGTAGTAGCGAGGCAGACAAACAACAATAATGTCAAATTATACTCAGAGAGTAGTGGTTGTAACTTGCGTGTCCTCGGCAGCGGTGCACTGTCATCGCGGATATCTGTTCCATACTTTTTCACGAATGGGAATCTTGTGTGTCCATGTCACGGTCATCCGCTCCCCCAGGCGCTCCTTGTTTCATCTCTCGGATCACTGCTACCAGCGGGTGGAGCGAGCGGTCAGTCAAATCCTCCAAGTCCGATAAATGATCATTTTCGGTGTCCTCCATCTCTTCAACAGTAGGATGAGCCAGGCTGCTGAATCTGGAGCCCGGTGCCGGATCCTCCCTCATGGTGGCATCACGGTTGCGTTCCCCTCTGATTGTCGCGGGCTCTCCTGAATTCGTCGGCGAAAGTGTGTGCCGTTTCATTCTCGGGATGTGGGACCTCTGCGTCTTAGGTGGGCTTCTCCGGAAGTTGGCTGCCGCCATTTCGAAGCGGATCCTGCGGCCCTCCTCCTCTGCTTCACGGAGCATTGGTCGTTCCTCCAGCCACTGCCAGGCCTCTTCAGGGCGATTGAAGAAGTGTGATCTGCCTTTGTATAGCACAATCAGTTTTGCCGGAAAGAGCAGCATGTAGGATATATGTAGGTCTCGGAGTTTTGCCTTAACCGAGTCATAAGACCGGCGTTGTTTCTGCACATCTTGGCTATAATCCGGAAAGATCATAATATTTGTATTTTCCAGTCTGAGTTCCCCCTTTTTTCTTGCTTCTCTCAAGATGAGGTCTCTGTCCACAAAGTTAAGGAAGCGGACGATGATCAGTCGTGGGCGTGCCCCTTCTGGAGGTTTCATGAGCAGGGCCCTGTGTGACCTTTCTATAGTAAAGCAATTTGAAAATTGGGCTTGTGGAAATGTCGATGTCAACCAGTCACGGAGGAAGGCCGCTACGTCATTCTTCTCGATGCCTTCCCTAAAGCCCACGAAGCGGAGGTTGTTGCGCCGTGCCCTATTTTCGGCATCATCCACCCTCCATAGCAGATGTTTGTGGGACGCCTGTAGCTCCGCCATATCTTTCCGGAGCGTGGTAAGTGAATCCTCCGCCTCGCCAATTCTGGTCTCAGTGGCAGTCACCCTCTCCGTCAGATTCCGGAAGTCCTGACGCAGCAAGAGGACCTCGGAGCCCACCTCACCTATTTTGGTCTCAAGCGCCATCCTAGAGCTTTGAATATCCGGCCTGGATCACCTCCATGATTATGGCCGTGTCCGTGCATGTGTCGAGTGGTGCCGGGGCCGCCTCCCTTTGCGATCGTGTCGTGGCATAACCATCTATAGTCTCCTGTCTGGCCGATCTCGGCGGAGGGTCTCTTTTTCCCATGACAGAGCTTGGCCCTGGGCAGGAGTCTCTTGGCTCGGCCAGAAAGTCAGATGAGGCGACAGGGAGAGAAAACACTCAGGGCCGGTCTTCCTCAGCCAGAGAGCGAGGGCAAGCGCGGAGGGGGTGGGGGGGGTAGAGGTATTTCGGGGTACGGGCACGGGCCTCCGGTGGGTCAGACGACGTACCCCTTCTTCTCCCTTGTCCACCACCCACGGCAGGGCCCCCCTGCGGAGGCAGCGGTGATCAAGAGCCCCCACGCTGTACCCCCAGGGAGGTTTGATATGGTCCACAGGGACCCCAGTCGCTACGGGTCGCAGTCCTTGGCCCGGTCTCTCCGGTAGTCCAGCTCAGGCCTCAAGGCAGCAGGCGTCGGCACAGTCTGGCCCAGTCCCCAGGGGGGTCCCAGGACGGTCGAGGCCCTCTCTCCCTCGATGGCACCCGAGGCCGCAGGTCTCCTGCGAAGCAGCCCAAGGACTCAGTCCACTCCGCTCCTCGGCAGCGGAAGAATGTAGGGGGAGGGGGCGAGAGCTCGGGGCACCTCTCCACGTCCCAGCTGGTAGAGAGACCGCAAATGTTCAACAGCGGTTCGTCGCCGGGGCCCCTGGCAGTCAACAGTCCGGCCCGGCAGCCACAGGCAGATCAGGGCCGGCGGGAGCTGAAGTCGCGGCCCAAGGGGGGAGGGGGGAGACAAGGTGCGGACCCCCGAGGCCTCCAAGATGGGTCAGCCCCTCTCCTTACCCCGGCAGCCGGTCTCGTAGGGCCGCCCCGCCGTCTCTCTTCCTCCGGAACGGCACTCTCCTCGTCGCACCGGCCCCGGCCGAGTGGGAGATCCTCCTCCGGGCCTCCGTAGATCGCCGCAAACGTCAGCCGACCCCCTCAGCAGCGGACACCGGGAGTCGGAGGGGAGAGGGGGGGGAAAGATTTGCCCCCCTGGCAGCTGGGCTCCAGTGCAGATCTCGCGGACGCGGAGGGCCCAAGGAGGCTTCCGACCACAGGGCCCCGGCAGAGCCGCTCTCAGGACGAAGGAGCCGGCCCGGTCGCTATCTTGACTCAGCTCCGCTGCGCCGGCCGAAGTTCCCCCTCAGCGCCGATTTCAGCTGTTGCCCCGCAAGATCTCAGGCGGGTTTGGCAGCGAAGGTGACTGAGCCTCTCCGACTCTATAGTAGGGTTTTTTTTGAAGTATGTGGTACAATGAAAAAGATGGATTACAGCAGGGCGCCGGGAGCCTAGTAAGAACACGTCTTACTCCACCATGTCGCTGGCCACCAATTCATTAATGGCATCTTCATAATTACAAGATCGTCAGTAATTCGCAAAATCTGGAGTTTGTCAAAGGGAGAATAGATTCTGAATTACTGATCCACCATTATTTGCTCATTTCTGAAGGCATCCTCATGGTTGCCGTCTTGCCCCATTTGTATCGCTGTACTGTATCTTGTTGCCGTTTTGCCCCATTTTAGTGTGTTGATCTGCGCCATTTTGTGCTCTGCCCCCTGTTGCCGCCGTCTGCCCTAGCCCCAGCTTCTGGCCCCGCTGCCCACCCCGCTCCCTGCCGCTGCACCCCCACGGCCCTGCCCCCACTCCTGCTGGTTTCCCCGAGCCTCTCCCATTCGCCACCCCGCTCCCACCTCCCAGCTGCTCCTCCCTCCCACGGAGTACTAAGTCCAGGAGCCGTGCGACGGGGAGCTGTGACCCAGCCTGACCACGTCAGTGCCGGTCGCTCTACCCGCCGCGTGGCCCCCTCCAGGAAGTCACCCGGTCCCCTGCTGCCACCGCCGCCCGATCTGCTGCCCTGACTGCCCCCGCTGTGGACGGTAGTATCGCCATAGCACTTCTGTTGCTCTGCTGCCTTTTGTGCCGTTTTGCCATTCTGTACTGCTGCATTGTATTGTTGTGCCGTTTTTGCTTGTTTTGTATTGTCTAGCCCCACTGGTATCGTTCTGCTCTGCCCCCTGTTGCCGTTTAGACCCTCCTTGAACTGCTGCATTGTATTGTTGTGCCGTTTTTGCTCGTTTTGTATTGTTTAGCCCCATTGGTATCGTTTAGCTCTGCCCCCTGTTGCCGTCTTGCCCCATTTGTATCGCTGTACTGTATCTTGTTGCCGTTTTGCCCCATTGTAGTGTGTTTATCTGTGCCATTTTGTGCTCTGCCCCCTGTTGCCGCCGTCTGCCCTAGCCCCAGCTTCTGGCCCCGCTGCCCACCCCACTCCCTGCCGCTGCACCCCCGCGGCCCCGCCCCCACTCCTGCTGGTTTCCCCGAGCCTCTCCCATTCGCCACCCCGCTCCCACCTACCGGCTGCTCCTCCCTCGCTCCGCCCCCTCCACTCTCCATTTATGGCAGAGTCAGCGTGTACACGCAGCATTAACGCGCAGCGGGTGCGCCAATGGTGTGCCGAAGAAGCGCCAAAGGTAAGCCCGTCTGCGCCCGTCCGTGCCCGTCCGCGCCTGTCCGCGCCTGGACCGCGCCCAGCGCCAGACCCCCTGGCCCCCGCAGATGCCACCCCACCCGCCGGACGTACAATGCCGCCACCCTCAGCGCACTCAACACCGGACGCCTCCCAGGCTGCCATCGAGCCACCCCAGGACGCACCCACGGACCCTTCACCTGCCTATCCTGCAAGTTCGCCTGCATCCGGACCTGCAACCCACCCGCACCTGCCAAGCCAAACACCCAACAGCAATCACCTGAAGTGCATCCTGCTCAACACCCGCTCCGTCCACAGACACGCCGTGGAACTATGGAACCTGCTCGACACCACAACCCCAGACGTCGCCTTCCTCACGGAAACCTGGATGAACGCCTCCTCAGCGCCCGACATCGCCATCGCCATCCCGGACGGATACAAGATCATCCGGAGGGACCGCGTCAACCAAACCGGAGGAGGCATCGCCATCATCCACAAGAACACCATCCGCATCACGACCGACTCCGACGACACCCTCACAGCCGCCGAACATCTTCACTTCCAGATTCACACCGACCCCAAGACCACACTCAGAGGCACCCTCATATACAGACCCCCAGGACCCCGCACTCAATTCAGCGAAGACATCGCAGACCTCATCAGCCCACACGCCCTTCCCTCCGCCGACTACAACCTCCTAGGAGACTTCAACTTCCACCTGGAGAACAACAACGACAACAACACCCCCACACTACTGGACAACCTCGCTAACCTCGGACTCAAGCAACTGGTGAACACCCCCACCCACTACGCCGGACACACGCTGGACCCGATCTTCTCCTCCAGCAAGCACATCTCCTTCAGCCACTCCACCAGACTCCACTGGACAGACCACAGCTGCGTCCACTTCAGCTTCAGAAAGACCACAACTCACCACCTCCTGCAACAAGTTCCCCGCAGGAACTGGAACAAGAGTACGACCGACCAGCTCATCGCATCACTGAACCAGAACCCTCCCGCCAGATCAACGGACCCCAACCAAGCAGCCCACAACCTGGCACAGTGGTTCACCAACTGCGCCAATAACCTCGCACCCCTGAAAACCCATCCCATTAGGCCCAGAAGCAAGAAAGCCCCGTGGTTCAACGACGACCTCAAGAACTCCAAGAATAACTGCCGCACACTCGAGAAAGCCTGGCGAAAGAACCCGACCACAGACAACATGACCGCCCTCAAGCACGCCACCCGCAAACACCACCAGCTAATCCACACCACCAAGAAGACAGCTTTCAAGGAACGATTAGACAACAACGCACAAAACACAAGGAGCTCTTCAACATCGTCAAAGAGCTCTCCAACCCCAGTGCCGGTAACAACGACATCACTCCCTCACAGGACCTCTGCGACTCACTCGCCACGTTCTTCCACAGCAAGATCGCAGACATACATAACAGCTTCGGCGAACATTCCACGCACCCAACCACAGAACCGACGCCCCCCACCACCTCCCTCCGTGACTGGACCCAAGTCAACACCGAAGACACCATCAGGACGATGAACACCATCAACTCCGGCTCACCAACCGACCCATGCCCCCACCACGTCTTCAACAAAGCCGACTCCGTCATCTCACCCCAACTCCGGGACATCATCAACTGCTCCTTCAAAACCGCCACCTTCCCGGAGAGCTGGAAGCACGCCGAACTCAGCGCCCTCCTGAAGAAACCATCAGCAGACCCCACCGACCTCAAGAACTACCGCCCCATCTTGCTCCTCCCGTTTCCTGCCAAAGTCATCGAGAAGACCGTCAACAGACAGCTGGCCGCCTTCCTCGAGACGAACGGATCCCTCGACCACTCACAGTCCAGCTTCTGAGCCAATCACAGCACCGAGACCGCCCTCATCGCAGCCACTGACAACATCCAAACCCTGCTCGACAACGGGGAAACAGCGGCCCTCATCCTCCTGGACCTCTCCGCAGCATTCAACACTGTTTGCCACCGCACCCTAGTACAACGCCTCAGCAACGCCGGTATCCAAGGGAAGGCACAGGAGTGGATCATCTCGTTCCTTGCCGGAAGAACCCAGAGAGTCCGCCTCCCCCCGTTCAGATCTGAGGCCTCCGAAGTCATCTGCGGCGTGCCACAAGGATCATCACTCAGCCCCACCCTCTTCAACATGTACATGAGCCCCCTCGCAGCCATCGCACGCCAACACAGCCTCAACATCATCTCCTACGCCGACGACACCCAGCTGATCCTCTCCCTCACCAACGACCCTGCCACCGTCAGATCCAACCTACACGAAGGGATGAAAGAAGTAGCCGAATGGATGAAGAACAGCCGCTTGAAACTGAACTCAGACAAAACGGAAGTCCTCATCCTTGGATCATCACAGTTTGCCTGGGACGACTCCTGGTGGCCCCCGGCCCTAGGCAGCACACCCAAACCAACGGATCACGCACGCAACCTGGGCTTCATCCTGGACTCCTCCCTGTCGATAACCAGACAAGTCAAGGCTGTCTCGTCTTCATGCTTCAACATCCTACGCATGCTCCGAAAGATCTTCCGATGGATCCCCACCGAAACCAGGAAAACGGTCACCCAGGCACTTGTCACTAGCCGACTAGACTACGGAAACACCCTCTACACTGGAACCACAGCCAAACTGCAAAAAAGACTACAACGCATCCAGAACGCCTCCGCACGACTCATCCTGGACATCCCACGCCACAGCCACATCTTCGGACACCTGAAGGACCTGCACTGGCTCCCCGTCAGCAAAAGAATCACGTTCCGCCTCCTCACCCACGCACACAAAGCCCTCCACGACCTAGGCCCCAGGTACCTCAACGACCGCCTGACCTTCTACACTCCCACCCGCCAACTACGATCGACCAACCACGCCCTCGCCGCCGTTCCACGCATCGGAAGAGCCACCATGGGAGGAAGATCCTTCTCCTACCTGGCAGCCAAGACCTGGAATTCACTCCCCATCCACCTCCGTCTTACCCACGACCACCTCTCTTTCAGGAAGCAACTCAAGACCTGGCTGTTCGAGCAGTAGCGGACCCCCCCCCCCCCCAAGCGCCTTGAGACCCTCCGGGTGAGTAGCGCGCTATACACATTTCTTGATTGATTGATTGATTGGTACATCTTGAACTTTCCTGGTGCTCCTTCCTCTCCCTCCAGATACTCAATCCCTCTGTTTGTATTGTTAACTTGGGGTGGAGGGAATAATTGTACCAAAACAGGGGCACTTGTAAAGAGACCTTTAAATGTGTATATGAAGAGCATATGATTAAAGCCCTTTCTCACTACCTTTAGGGAAAGCGGGCAGAATTAGGGCCTGATTACAAGTTTGGTGGTCCGATGGACCACCAAACCCGTGGTGGAGGTGCAGTGGCGCTCGGGAACCACCGCATCAGTGGTCCGATAGCTGTGTTACGACTACGCCCGTCGTACCACAGTGGGACTGCTGCAACTGCCAGGGATAGCGATCCCTGGCGGTACCATGGCAGTCTTGAGATTGAAATATGTGCTTGGCAGGGCCGTTGCAGCCCTGCAAAGCACATTACGAGTTTCCTCACTGCCAGCAGTCTCATGGCAGTGTTCATGACATGAAACTGCTGGCAGTGAGAAAACTAAGGGGGCCCTACAGGGCCTCCTGGTGCCTCAGACCATGCGGATGCATGCAAGGGGGCACATGGCCTGCCCCCTGTCTGCATGCATGCCCAGTTCCTGCATGGCATGGACTTACCAGTCCATATCGTGCCAGAACTTGCTTTGGCATTCCCTTTTTCAAGGGCACCACCCCGGGAACGCCAAAGAACTGCCCACCTGACAACAAGAAAACTCGTAAGCGGGCAGGTGGCCTGCGGTCGAGTTTGGTGGTGAGAGAATGGGCAGGTGGTGTGCTGTCCTGCTTCCCTACCACCAAACTCGTAATCAGGCCCTTACCCTGCTGGTGCCACACCTACAGAGATCTGGCACTAGCCATCTTCCCTCACTCACAGTGAGTGAGGGAATGAAGCAAAGAGCTCTGTGTAGGAGCACTAAAATGCTATGTGACATCAGTGCTTCCTTGTCAGTTATAATAACAGATTAACAGTTATAATATAATATTGTTATTGTTAATTAAATGTGTTAGCATGGTAACAGTAGCAGAAGGATGTGAACTTAAAATTATTTCAACTGGTCATATCCAAAGCAACGGAAATTAAAAAATAATGTTACCTCTCATTTTCAGGCTACTAAATCTCATTAGAGACCTCTTGGGGGGGAGTGTCTACTGGAGGGATCTGTGGACACCCTGAAGATAAATGGCTCTAAGTAGTGGGGTTTTGAAATTTGTGCAATTTGCTTTTATTTAAATACGCGAAATTATGTGAAATTATGTGTATTAATTTTAAAATTTTGTGGTATAAATTAGCGTAAAATGCGTCATCAGAATTTTGGGTGGAAAAACGCATGAACAGCTGCAGGTCACAATTTGCTGTTTCCATGCGTTTGCATTTTACTGCAAATGACACATTCACAGCAAAAGTTTTCGGTGAATGGCTTGTAATTACGCGAAGTGGCATAATGGTATCATTTTGGGAATGTTGTCGCACAAAACTCCTGAAATTACGCACATTTTGCTGTCGTAAATTTCGCCTGCATAACCCTTCATGACATTTTAGGCATCAATTGGCACTGAAGGGATCACATTGTTCCATGGCTACTAGACATTACACTGCAAGTCCTTAACTTTCATTTTACAAATTAGTGTATTCTGAGAGTTTGAGTCTGGCAATGAGCAATATAGAAATCCCCGCTTTGTAGTTTAAAAAAAAAAGATGTTTTAGTCCCCTTGATGATTTTAATTTCATCCACTTCAGAATGCTCTGTTTTATTATCTCAGGCATTCCTGATGATAGGATATACTTATACCAGCACTGACACTGCTTTCAAGAGCTGACAAAGATCAGAGGGTAACGATGAAAGTAAAACCACAAGGTGACAAGTAGAGAGAAGACCTTTGCATCCTTGCCAGACACCAGCAGCTTTGTTCTCTAACTCTCTTGCTAAAAGCTCGGCCAAGTCCTGAGAATCAGCATGACCAAGACTAAGAGAAGTAAGAGAAAGGGGGGTTTCCTAGGAAACTCATTCATTACCATAAAGTCTGAGACTTCCAGAGAACAGAAATAGATGGATCGTGTAGGGAATACAAAAAAGAGTGTCACTGCGTGATGTGAAGCATCTGCACAATCATTCGTATTTCGAGGGATGTTCTTGGCAGGCTGGTACTTAGCTCTAGGCTCACTTTGCACAGGAAATTAAGAGAACACTATAGATTAATGTAAGAAGATGTTTAGGAAGGAGGGATATCAACGCAAATAGGTTTTTTTTAGCTACCAATATGGTTGTGCTTATATGCTTGTGGCTGTTTATTCTTGTGGCCTGAAGGTCTGTGTAGGAAGGTGGATACATGACTATGGTTACCCCAGATGTTTTGCCTAGTGTTTAGCTGGTTTTCAACTTAGTTGGCCTGGGATCCAGCTAATCAGGGTCACAGGCTATCTGCTCTCTCCTTAAAATGGACTCCATGTACCCTAGGTGCATAACTAATTGGTATTGGATCACCTTATCAGCCCCTGTACAGTGTACAATAGGTACCCAGGGCATAGGTGCATCACAGGCCTACCAGGGGCTGCAGCATATCTGTTGCCACCCCTGGCTGGCCATCCAAACTGACACAACTGGCTGATCACTCAGCTGGGACAAGGTTGTGTAATCACCCCTTGCTTAGAAATAGTATACCTATATCTAAACCTATATCTGGACACATATATGCCTACAAGTCACTGTCAGGGGGTCCCTACCTGCCACGGGTCGGGTGACGACATTAACCCGTGTTCCTTTCCGCCACAGCCTCCCTTCGGACACGGTCCCTTTAAGACAGCGTGGGCTTTCCCAGAGGTGGGAACTCCGTCGCTGTCGTCACCACCCTCGTCACCCTCCCTCCAATCCGGAACGACGCTGGCGCTCATAGCGCAAGTACAGGAAGAGAACGCGGCGAGCGGATGGGGAGAACAGGAGCCGTTCAGGGAGCCTCGTCAGGACTGCGCTGTACCGGGAGAAGAGAACGTGGAAGCGGCCCCGGAATCCAGGAAGGACGTCGACGGCGTTTCGCCCCAAGGAGAAGGAAAGCCGGGAGGCCAACAGAACCACTCTCCACCCCGCCACACTTCAGGAGGAGAAGTGTGGCTCCACAAGGTACGGGCCAGGCTACGGGGACTAGTCTTCTCACAGGGAGGGAACGGGTAGGGGTGGTGGGCGGTCACAGCACCTGTGTACTGGCGTGAGCTGTTCTTTGCACCCCTGGTTGAGTGTTCACTCCGACGCTAGCAGTATATAGACTTTCACACTGGTAACGGTCCCTGGTGATCCCCCTCACTCCCCGCTTCCTCCTCCTTCTTACCCAGTGGTCTGACCACGCCAGTAACCCCAAGTATCTCTTTCTTTATTTTGAGTGCCGTCTGGAGCCGGATATCCTTGACACTTGAGGAGTGGACCTCTGAAGCAAGACGATCCACACCGGCCGAAACAGGAAGTCATACCTGTCTAGAACTGTGGACCTTTTTGGTTGTTTAAATCCCTGATACTTTGCAAGACTGGTTACTGACAGAATAAAATACCATCCTATATCTCTTTGCGTGGAGCACCTTCTCTGTTAAGGGTCATACCCCCCAGCACGTGTTCCACAGTCACTCCTATGGCAGGCCTTAACAATCCTGGAGGCAGAGTGCTTGGTTTTATGTGAGATGGTGCTCTAGCATGAGCTGATCCTGTCTGCAACTTCGGAACCATTTCCTTATAGCTGTTCTGGGATACTGCCATACCATATACTCTTAAGTGCATTATAATCCTCGCGGTTATTGCTAACTTTGGTTTGGCTTTATCAAAACATGTCGTGTAAGGTGTCATACACTTTGGAATACTACCCCATCGCCAGTTCTGGCAACGGGGGTAGCATTCCACCCTTCTAGAGGACTAAGACATGTGGGTAACAGTAAACGCGGTTAAAACTAAACAGAGCCCCAGCATCACAAAATGGATGCTGCTGCCACTGACACAAGTCTGGCCTCCTGTTGCTGACAGAAACCTGGCAGGGGAGGCTTGGACATAGAGTTTCCTGTCACAGGGAGGTGTCACACCACCCAAGACAGGAGATAGTGGATTGGAGCAGGGAGGGTTGAATGAAACTAGACACTGCCTGGGGCACACAAGGTGTCCCATGCAAAATCCAGTCAAACCGGTTCTGGGGCCCTCCAGCCCCAGCTCTGGCGCGAAACTGGACAAAGGGAAAGGGGTGTAACCACCCCCTTCCCTGGTCCCACCCATAGGAGGGACCTAGCAGGTAAACCAGACCCTTGATTTGGAATAAAGGTAGGAGCTGTGCCCATGAGCATTAGATTTATCCTGACTGAAACTTTGATACAGAACTCTGGACCCTTCGACATCCCACTCGACGTGGAAGACTGAAGAATCTCCCTTGTGGTCAAGGAGTGACCACCCTGTGCAAACAGGTACCATCCAGTGCCCAACAGTTTGCTTTGTTGCAGTTCCCACCAGAACTCGAGTGACAGAGATCAACAAGACTCATCTTCCCTGACTTCTAACAGCCCGATCCACAGTCCCAGCGAATCTGAGACCCGTGGAGGTGACGTGAAGGGTGGAGCCGACCATCTTGAAAAGACTGCAAAGTGCTAACCGTGCAGCTCCCGAGGCACCCTCAAAGCTGTGCATTGGGGTTTGAAAAGCCCCAGCCCTGAGCAGCTTGAGCACTGAAGATCTCCCCTCCACACTCACCGAGTGCTGCGTGGGGCCCTTTTGCATTTTCCTGCTTGACGCATTGGTCCGGTCGCTTGCCTGTTGGCTAGTGGCCCCAGTACCGACGAACTTTTAAATTTACTCTGCTAGTCTGGTTGCTCTAGAATGGTCCTCGCTCCCCTGGAAAGGAGCAACCTCTCTGACCTTGCTGGTCCGAGTAGGAAGCAAATTTCCAATCCTGTGTGAGTTGCCTTTGCCAGGGCCTGTTGACTCTGATCTGGAAACCGACATGGCCGACAGCGAGAACCTTTGTGGGACAGCTCGTGATTCACTCCTGGTCATTCTCGATGCCCCAGAGTCCACGTGGCAGCGGAGTCAAGCTTCCTGTCAACGATCTAATTGCGCCCGACATCGCCTGGTTCCTTCCTGGTCCATACTGGTCACTGGCTAGTGACCCAGACTCTGTCCCCTCTGCTTTTAGGTACTCTACATCTTCGATCCACCCTTGGATCCAACCGGACTCTTCTCTCCTGGACGCCTGCAGCATCTTCATCTCCAGGCTCCATAGAACTCCACGACGAAACCCGACACACTTTGGCACCTATGCACCTGCTTCCTGTGGGTGAGGTAACGATCTAACACCGGTGCTCCTGTAGTGGTTTACACCTCTAGTGTCCTAGTTTAAAGTGGCTTAATTCTATTCCAGTCGGAAGACTTCCAAAACAGTAACTTTGTAACTTTTACGCACCATTGACTTTGCATTGGTGCATGCGTGTGCTTTTAGCGCTGCACCCGAATACCGCGGGCTACTCCCGTCCTAACTGCCGTTAGTCCAGTGTAGTCCAAGCGATTCCCAAGGCCCTAGGCCTTACCATTGTTCGTAAAGTGATACTTATACCACTTATTTAGTATATGGTTTGAGTGGCCACCAGCCCTATCCATAATTGTGCAACTTGTGTATGTTTAACTGTGCTTTTTGTTTAAACACTTGTGCCTCTGGATTCATAAAGAGTACAGAGGATTATTCTAGTAATAAATACATATATTTTTATAATATATAACTTGTGTGGTGTCCTTTCATTTGATATTACAGGATTGCATATGGTAAAACAGCTGGCTTCACATGCCCTCTTGAGTTAAGCCTAAGACTGCTTAGTCCATGCTACCATTAGGATAGCTTGTCTATAAGGTTGACTTACAACCACCACCATAAAAGATTGTTTGGACTGATACAAGGTGCGCACTAGAATAGTGAACATCATACATCAGGCCAACTTCTCACAGTCTGTAGTTCCAGTCTTGGTAAGAGCAACTCAGGATTTCTGTAATGGTGATAAGTGAAGTATGCATTTCTGCATTCATTGATACTTGCATGGCATGAGCCCAGCCAGGAAGCAATGGAGTGCTGAAAAGGGAAGATCCAAATGAGCAATACAATTATTTAATGGAGGTAGGTCGCAGGAAAAGAGTTTTTGGAGGCAATGTCCCTTCTTTTTCTGACATTAAGGAGGCATCAGAGTAGTTTGATGTCATTGAGGATGCTCTTCCACATCCTGGGCACACAAAAGGTGAAAGTCTTCTTATGTCGCTTTGCATCTTTTGGTCTCAAGTTTGGCAAAGTCCTAGCTCCTCTACTGTTCACTAGAAGTGGTTTAGGCCTTATTCTGACAGAGATGTAGCTTGTCATGAAGATGATACTGGCCTGGAGGGGAAGGATGCATATTTCTTTAATGTCGAGTTTTTATGGTAGACTTTCTTCAGACCCTTTATGAAACACCACATTTTGGGTAGCTTTCGGGGCGGCTAGGGTTGAGTAGGCTAATACTTCCATCCAAGTGAGAAAGGACCAGAGTTCACAGTGCTGTTCTGAAGTCATGTTATGGAAGAAAGCGTTTTTGTTAGGACCTGGGGCTAGTCCTATGTCAGTGTCCATGGACCATTATCACATGATGTGAATTGCAACTATAAAATGTTGGTCCTACCTTACTTTCATTGCTTGATATTGCCTTTGTTGGAACCCCTGGTATCTTGCTCCCTTGCTGCTGAGCTGTTGCATTTGATTCCTGCTTCCCTGTGCGTCATTTTTTGTGCCCTTTTCACCCATTTTTGTCTCTCACGGGATCGTGTGAGATGTTTCTGTCATTGCCTTTCCTGTTTTTCCCTCGTAGTTAGATAGTTAGCGTTTTTTGTTCATTTCCTGGCTTGTTTCCCTTCCATTCCCCCTCTATTCCTTCTTACTTTTTTCTGTCCCCGTTTTTGGTTTTCCGGCGTGTGTGTTCATTCGTGTATGTGAGCGGGGGCCCCCGCTCACGATTTCAGGCCTTTTTCACAACTTGTGCCTGTTTATTATTCACGGGAAGACGCTTTGCGCTTCCGTGTTTTTTCTCTCGGGGCCGGGTTCCGGGGGCAGTGTGTTTTCACGGGCTCCTTTCCGCCTCGTTTTGTGCGGAAGTGACGTTTCAGGTCACTCCGCTACTGGCTAGAGATACACGAACACCGCGGATTACTCAAGGGGAAATCGAGTGACTTACCCCTGTTACTGCCAGCCCAGTTGTAGGCATCTGTGAAGGTTTTTTTTTACCGTTATGGCTGAGTGTCATTATAACTGAGCCCTAGGGTTTTTTTCCCTTCAATTTTGTGCCACGTTAATTTTTGGACCTTATATAAAAGGCATCTAAGGACACTGTGTAAAAGTGTTAAGTGCCCCTGACTGGACTTATTTGTGTCTGACGTTCCAGTCCTTTCACGAAGCCAAGCCTGCGCTCACAATTGGTAAGGAGAGGGTGCATTTTGGGGTGGGACATGGTCACTGACATTAAGACGTTATAGAGCCTGTAAAATAGGAGGTGTTGTTTTTCCCTTGTTGTCCCTAGGTGCAGAAGCGTGAAGGAGGGAGCCGTGTCCTGTGGCTCTACAGGGTGGGAGACTTGGTGTCTCGTCATTTAACCACCCTCTTTTCGGGTTCACTAGAGTGCTCACAGTGTGTTTATCCTGTGGGTCTCGGGTGGACTAGGGAAGGGGATTGGTGCATGCTACGCTCCCGCAGTGCTTGGGCTGAGCGGGGTCTAACAGTTTTAATGTCTTCTGGAATGAAAAGTGATACCATGCTGTGTCGTTATTTCTGGTGATGTGTTCTTTCTACGCTAGGTCTGGTATATTCTTTAATAGTAGCATGTTTTTATGTGTAAAGAAATGTGACACCTGAAGTGGGGGCTTCTCGAGCGTCGCCCCACTGACTTCAATAGGAAAAATGAAATGATAATAACGTATTGTTATGATCATTTTATTTTTCCTATTGAAGTGAGTGGCTCTTGGGGCAGGATGTGGCTGCCCAGAGCAGGCAAAGGAGTGGTTTGCACTCCTTAAGTGTGCATGACTGTTTAGCCAACTCAGGCCGGCCAAACAGTTCTGCGCACTTTGCATCTTCACCAACAGGATTGCTTACCAGAGCCTGGTGAAGAACATGCAAAGCCTCCTAGTCCATGTCTGAGTGTTGTGCTTTGGCACTCAGACCAAGCACAACCCTGGAGACAGGAAGAAGAGGACAGAGGAGCAGAGGCGACTGGCTGGCCAAGATACGTTTTATTTTTATTCCGTCCCTCACCTAACCCCGCCCCACCACTTCCGATCGGTAGCAGCCACTACTGTAAACCTGTGGGGTTATCTGGGCTATGCAAAAATTAGATTACTTTGAATTTATTGTTTTTTTTATCATCTTTAAATTATGATAACAAAACTGGTTGGAATTCCTTATCGTTAGCACACTGATCAATGTTCTTACTCTTACGCACAAATCTCTGCAATATAGGCCTCCTGGCCCTAAAAAAGACTTCAGCCACTAGCTAGCCAATATACTGACCCCTATACTTATGCACATGATGATTACTCATGTGCAATCTCAATTTTCATACTGATGACATAACTGACATTCACATGACCACTCTCATGGATGACTTTGGAGTTCTTGGTCTTTTGCAGAAAATAGATAGTCTGGCCCATGCTGCGGACCACATCCTGGACCAAATTTCTCCTAACTTAAACAGCATTGTGGTGTAACCCAATCTACCTATGATCTGGACAGACCACCATCTTTTCAAGTTCTCCAACTCCAACAATCTGGGGCCCTCCCCCGTGATAGCCAGTCTCAAGATTAGACTGTGGATACTTGTCACTAAAGAGACATTATTTAACACCTCATTCACTCTACCGGAAACAGTGACTCAAACATCACAGCCGCAGTGAGTAACAAAGCCATCAGAAAGGCCCTACACTTCTTCGCCCCTCTCAAGAAAACATAATAAAGCTCAGAAAGCTACTTCAGTTGAATGCTTTAGTTACAACTAAGGGAATACAAGCCCCATAGCAAGTATTTAGAACACATTTGGTGACATTCTAAAGTGGAGACAGACAAAGCCAACAATATTTGCAATGCTAAATTTGCACATGGGATTTTTAAGTTCATCAAGGAATTCTCACAACTGGAAATCTACATCTACCTCAGTCTCTTTGTTTCACATTGGCTTTCTTCCAGGAAAAGATAAAAACCACCTATATCAATTTCAATTTCAATTTCAAAAGACTTTATTCGGTTATATTTCATAAATAACCATAAAAGTACATCAAATCACATCAAATATTACATAGTCATACTAAATATTATAAAGTCAGTAAACACAGTATTTAACATGGGCCAGAATTTAATATAATGAATTTCATATAATCATTGTCTTACGTAGATAAAAAATACTTTTAAGAAATGCCGAGACAGATGCCACGGAGAAAATATCATCCAAAAATTGTATAGCTAAAAAAGCTGGACGGCACTGTCTCATATTCATATATTTTAAAATAGGCATAATCCATCTTTTCCTAGAGGTAACATAAAATCTACAAAAAAATAGAATATGGATATCCGGTTGTGTGGAGACGTTGTCACACGGGCATTTACAAATTTCCTTTGACCAATCGTTTAGAACAGGAAAGCTCAGCAGTCTAAACAATATCCCAAATCTAAATCTGGTCAGCAAAAACCTTTCTTGGTCTTTCATTTGGAGGTTTAGATAGGGATGAATAGCCCTTGGTTTGATTATCATTTGATGGGCGATTACTGTCTTTTTTAGCCGTTCTGTTTGTTCTCTTTGGTACTCTAGGAAGTTTAGACTTAGCTGTTTCAGTGCTTTCCTAGTGATATTAAACATTGACATAGGGTCTATGTAAAATTCCGGATGGTTGATATTATCACAGAATGCCTTAATATAGCACAGCCATTTTATCCTATTCCCACCATCTAATTTCAGTGCATCCTTCAGAATGAGGCGATTTAGGTGGCATTTTTCTGTAGTCCATACCCGATGCCATAAAAGGATCGGTTGCACCTTAATTAAGTCTTCCAAATAAGTAATACCCAATTCGGTGTGGCAATTATAACTGGACGTACTCTCTGGGACAGCTAGAAGATATCGCAAGAAACCATTTTCAGTGACTTGTAACCTACTGATATTTGAATCGCCCCAGATTCCTGCCCCATATAATGCCACAGAAACACAACTAGCTTTATATATATATAAAAACTCTTTAACTGGCTTTTTTCCCATCTTTTTGCTGAACGACTTAAGGGCCATTATGGATTTAGAAAATAATAAATCCCTAGCTTTGATCGCACAACTCCACTTACCAGTGTGATCAAACAAAATCCCCAAATATGAGAATGTTGGGGTATGGTCTAAAGGAATCGATCCTATGTACATAGTTTTTTTCCTTTGTTTCGCGTTACCGCCACAGTTCATAAAGAAAGTTTTGGTGCAATTTACCTGTAGTTCTAATTTAGTCATAAAAGAGCTAAAAGAGGTAATCATGGTCTGCATGGCTATAGGGGTTCTTGCCATGAGGACAGTGTCATCTGCATAAATAAGAGCAGGTATACGACGGGCTGAGACTATTGGCATATCAGTGCAGTCCTGTAATAGAGTTTCCTCCAAGTTGTTTATATAAAAAGAAAATAAAAACGGTGCGAGGATGCACCCTTGCCTCACGCCCCTCGCTACACTGAACTCTCTAGTGCACTCCCCATTTTTACCGTATCTAACCATTGCACTAGCCCCGTTATACAGTTCTTTCAGGAATTTAATGATATTTTCCTCCTCTCCCAACCGGGTTAAGATTATCCATAGTTTACTATGATTAACATAATCAAAAGCGGATGTCAAATCTAAAAATGTTAAAAACAATCTTCCTCCCTTAGCCTTAGTATATTTCTCAATTAATATTGATAAATTAAGTGCTTGTTCAGTGGTACCAACTCCTTCGCGGAAACCGTATTGGAGATCGCTAATAATGTTATGTTCATCTGCCCAGGAGATCAATCTATCTAATATGACTCTGCCAATGATTTTGATGGTAGAGTCGAGCAAGGATGTGGGCCGATAGCACACACAGCTTGCTCTGTCTCCCTTTTTGAAAATAGGAATAATGATCGACTTATACCAAGTACCAATCAATCCTATTGTGCAAGCAGCATTAAAAGTTCTGGTGAGTAATGGTGCCCAGAGGGATACATTTTTTTTTAAAATGTCCACTGGGACACAATTGGGGCCCGGTGCCTTTCCCCCTAGGCTAGAGTTGATACCCTTAATTACCTCATCCAAGGTAAAGTTGAGTTGCAACCCTTCAGTGCCCTTCCCCTTAAACGTGGGTTCTCTCAGTGTATCAGTGATAATTGATACTGGGCTATAGAGTGTTTCGAAATGCTTGACCCACTCGCCCTCAGTAACAGCTATCTCAATTCGAGCCTTTGTACTGTCTTTAAAGAATGGGGCATTCACTGCTTTCCAAAAGGCCATCATATCCTTTAATTCAGAGGCCTCCTTTAAAGCTCTCCATGCATCCCTCCTCATCAGATCTCTTTGAACTTTGAGCGCAGTTTTGTATTCTTTGCGTAAGACCCTTATCAGGGTCTGGTTTCTGTCATGCCTATGCAAAGCCAATTTTAGTTGCTTGTGGGCCTTACTGCATGCTGAATTAAACCAGCCTCTTGGTTTTCTTTGGGTTCTGTTTTCCTTGGCATTTACTCACAGACCCCTTTTTATACAAGCAGTTATTTCTCTGAAATTACTTATAATGTCTGCATCATCAGATGCCAGATCCAAACAAACAGAAAAATGCGTGTTGCACGCATTAATTAAATTGCTAAGGAACTCCTCGGGGACCACCTTAGTCCATTTTAAAGCATATCCATTCTGCATTACAATTTCTAAGTTTTCAGAAGAAACCTCAGCTCTTTTATGCACAATCAATTGTGGGTCGGATAATTCTATCCTGATGGGGAAATGATCACTTAGGGGAGATTTTAATACATTATGACTTGCAATGCAATCCCTATAACACGAGGAAATAAGGATAAAATCAATTGTAGAAGATAAACCTCTACCGTTAAAAGTAGGAGAGAAGGAGGTCTCAGTGCTACATAGCTCGTTCGAAAATCCTAAATCGGTATTAAACATGATCTTATTTAAAGCAGTCCCCGTTACTGAGTGCTCAAAATGTGACAAGGCGGCATCCATATCCACCGTTAACCCACAATTTCCTGTTCCTGCTCTATCACATAGGGCACAATTAAAATCGCCGCCCCAAATGACAATGAACTGTTTATGGGAACTGTTATTTATGCTATAAAGTTTTGAGTTCAGGGTTTTAAGCACCAATGGTATATCTAATACAGGGATATTATTAGAGAAATTTACAAACAATATACAAACAGTGGTAATAATATGTAGCCCGACAATATGATAAAAACAGTTGTGAAAATACAGCTCAATTTTTTTACATAAAAAACAATTAGAAATGTACATGCATAATCCCCCCTTTGCTCGGCCATGTACAGATCCTATGGCTGGGATGAATAACGTTTTAAAACCACTCATATGATATTCTTTCTTAGCCCATGTTTCTTGCAAGCATATAACATCACAGTTGTTAATGAATTTTTGCCATGTTTGGGTTATCTAATTCTGATTCCAGCGCTCTACAAATCCTTCATTCGTTCATTCATTCATTTGTCTAGATTGGCATGTTGGGCAAAAATCAATAGACTGGATTGTTGCCCAGAGTGATTGTTAGTGGCTGAGATTAATTGAAGCATTCCATCCATCACCTTGCAGTTGCAGGTTACACCATAAGTGTGGCGATTATTCCAAGACTTGGGTCCCGTGATCAGTATTCCGTAGGAATCAAAGTATACCTCACTGATGAGCCCTATGCAGGTCAAAAGAATGGTCTGGGATTGCCTGTGGTGTCTTTTGCAAGGGGCGTTGCCTGGCACTTTATAACAGACTGTTCCTATGACGAGAGAGATCTGTACTTATTTGCATAAGGTGGATCTTTGTCTTGAGTGGCAAGGTGGTGAGAATCGATGGGCTGGACCAGTGGCTGAGATTAATTCAAGCATTCCATCTATCACCCTGTTTTTGTTTCAGTCTATGTTCTAAGTGTGATGGGTATGCCCAGCCGTGGGCTGTAACAAATTGGGTTACTGGTTAAAGGGGGTGAAACCCTACTCAAGCAGCAACCACAGTTCTTCTCAGAGTGAAGTCACAAACACACCCTAAATTAACCTGTGCTAAATTCTTGGGTAGCTTGGCACAGAGCAGTCAGGCTTAACTCAGACAATGTGTAAAGTATTTGTGCAACACTTCGAATAGTAACACAGTGAAAATACACCACAAAAGGAGCCCACAACAGAGTTGGTAAAATAGAAAAAGAGTTAATAAATAAAAGAAGACCAAAACAACAAAAATCCAACATGTAGAACTGGACATAATCAATTTGAAAGATTTTAGGAAAAAATTGCACCAAAAAGCCTACAGCGCTAACTGTGGATATCTGGTCACGCTTGGCCGAGACAAATTCAATTGTTCAGGCTGACCATGATGGATCATAGTATGGCTTCTTGGACCCATTTAGGCCCACTGAACAAAATACCTTAAATCCTGGTTTGCGGAGCGTTTCATGGATCTGCGTCGAAGATGCATCGAGCAGCCGAAGTGATGCGTTGGTTCTGAGATGCAGTGATGCTGCTGTGCGTGCTCCTATAGCATCAACGTCAAAGATACCATGGACGAGGGCTTGTAATGTGAAGTCCAGAGTCAGGAATGTGTTGAACAGTCAAGCTGATGCTTGAATTCCAAAAAGCTGAGGGGCTGCAGTGTGGAGTCTAGCGTCGTTGTCAAGGGTGCAGTAGATGAAAGATGTGAGGGCCTGCATCAAGGATGCATCTTGCAGTGGTGGTACCAAAAGTGATGTGAATTGCAGCGGCGATACATGTCTTCGTGACAGGTTAAATCTACGCAGCAGCAGAGATGCGTCAGTTCTGCTCGGTGTTGTTCCGAACAGCAGAGGAGATACGTCAGTACTTCTGGGTCCACAAAGACTGGCAAAGCACCTTAAACTCACTTCTGAGGGTCCAGGACTGGGGTGTCACCACTTGGCATTGTGGACTCACAGATAGCAGAGTCCAGATGCAGGTGAAAGGCTGATACAAGCCTTTTATGTCCCTGAGACTTTAGATCAGGAGGCCAGTCAACTAGCTCTTGGAGTCAATCTGCGTTCAAGAGATATAGGCCGAGTCCTTCTCAGTGAGGCAGGAGAGCATCAGGCAGCAGGGTGGCACAGCAAAGGATCAACCCAGCAAGGTAGTAGTTCAGCAGAGTGCAGCCCAGAAGAGTGGCACTCCTTAAGCAGTACAGCTGTCCTTCCTCCTGGCAAAGCATCAACAGGTTCGGAAGTGTACTGAAGTGGTGATTTCTAAGGTCCAGGATTTATAACCGGTTTACCTTTGAAGTTGGAAGAAACTTCTTAAGCTTTCCCTATGACGTACCCAGACATACTTTCCTGTCCTGGCTCCAAACCAACTACAGGGGTATGCAGCTCTTTGTGTGGAGGCAAAACACAGCCTATTCAAGTGTAAGTGGGGCTGTACCCAGCTCCTCCGTCCCATCCTGCCTGTGATGGCCCATCGAGGTACCCCTATTCTCCCTCTTTTGTGTGGCTGTCTAGGAGGAATGCACAAAGCCCAACTATTGCCTACAAGGCACTTAATGGCTAAGGCAAGAAAAAACCAACTTTTTAAAAGTGACATTTGCAAAAATATAATTTAAAATCCAACTTCACCATATGTTAGCTTTTTAAATTTCAATTCCAAAGACTCCAAACATGAACTAGTCACTTATTCCTATATGGAAATTACAATGATAAAATGGGATGAGATAATTCCAATATCATCCAATGTTATCCTATGAGAGAGGTTGTTGCAGTGAAAAACAAATGTAAGAGTTTTTCAATAACAGGACATGTAAAACTTAAAAGTACATATCCTGCTTTTCAAATACAATACACCCTGCCCTCTGAGCTGTCCAGGGCCAACTCTAGGGGTGACTTCTATGTATTAAAAGGCAAGGTTTGGGCCTGGCATCATTTGGCAAGTTCATAATAGCAGTTTAAAACTGCACACACAGGATGCAATGGCAGGCCTGATGCATTTTTAAAAGGGCTACTACAATGGGTGGCACAATTGATGCTGCAGGCCATCTAGTAGCCTTTAATATGCAGGCCCTGAGTACACATAGTACCAGTTTCCTAGGGAGTTATCAGTAAATTAAATGTGCCAGTTGGGTGTAAGTCAATTCTACCATGTTTTAATGAGCGAACACAAGCATTTTAACACTGGTTAGCAGTGGTAAGTGTACAGAGTCCTAAGGCCAACAAAAATTAATTCAGTAAAAATAGGAGTGAAAGCAAAATGTTTGGGGGTGGCCCTGCAGAGAGGGCCAGGTCCAACATGGGTCCAGTGCTCACTGTGCCATAGGACACAAACGAAACCTCACTGATGAGACCTTTAGTATGTTAAAACTGGTCTGGTTTATTTGTGGTCCCTTCTGGAGGGGTCCTTGCCTGGTAGTTCAGGACAGACTGTTCCCCTGAGTAGCAGGGTTGGTACTGATTTGCATAATCTGAGTCTTTGTCAAAAATTGCATGGTTGATGAAACTAAATGGAATGGAATGTGGCCCAGAATGTCCAAACAGTTTGGGGTTGCTTGTGGTTCCTACTGAAATGAGCCTTACCTGGCAGCTCGGGATGGATTTGTCCCTTGAGGAGTAGGGTCAGTATTGATTTGTATGAGGTTGGGTAGGTGAATGGTGGGTAAAACATGAGGGACTGGATTGCAGCTAGAGCTGTTGTCAGTGGATAAGAATATTTCAAGCATTCCATTTATCACACTGTTTTTGTAGCAGTTTACGTCCTAAGTGTGACAGGTATGCACAGACGTTGCTCACAGGACACACATAAAACCTCACTGATGAGGCCTAAATGACATTGAAACTGGTCTGGTTTCTTGTGGTCCCTTCTGGCGGGGGCCATGCCTGGAAGTTCAGGACAGACTTATCCCATGAAGATTGATTTGAGTAACCTAGGACTTTGTCCAAAGTTGCATGGTTGACAAAAAAATGGACTGGATAAATGTAGGCCAGAGCGACTGCCAGTGACTGGGATTAATTCAAGCATTCCATCCATCATAATTGGTTGTTGCAGTTTGTGTCCCCAGGTGTGCCCAAACGTGGGACTCACACTCACTGTACCATAGGACTCAAGCTATAGCTCACTGATGAAACCTAAGTAGGTCAAAACCGGTCTCAGGTTGCGTGTGGTTCCGTCTGAAGATGGCCTTGCGTGGGAGTTTGAGACAAACTGCTTCCACGAGGAGTAGAATCTGCATTCCATCCATCACCTTGTTATTGCAGTTTATGTCATAAGTACAAGGGGTATGCCCAGACACTGGTTCTGTGCCCAGTGTGCTATAGGACTCAAGCAATACCTCACTGATGAGACCTAAGCTCACTGAAAAGCATTCAGGGGTTACTTGTCATCCCTTCTGGAGTGGGCCATGCTTGGCAGTCCAGGATGGACTGCTACCATGCGGAGCAGGGTCAGTACAGATTTGCATACGGTGGGAGAGTGGCATGGTGGGCAAGAAACTATTAACTGATATGCAGGCCAGGGTGATTGCCAGTGGCTGCGATTAATTTAAACATTCCATTCATGCCCTTATTGTTAGAGTTTATTCCCTAACTGTGAACGTATGCCCAGACATGAGTCCCATGCTCCCTGTGTCATTGGACTCAAGCTATACTTCATTGATAAGACCAAAGTAGGTCAAAATCGGTCTACAGTTGTTTGTGGTCCCTTCTGTTAAGTGCCTTTCCTGACAGTTTGGATAGACTGTTCCAATGAGGAGCAGGGTCAGTACTGATTTGCATAAGAATGGACTTTTTTCTGTAGTGGAATTGAGGATGACACAATGCTGGACTCGAATGCAGCCCAGAACTATAACTAGTGGCAGAGATGAATTCAAGAATTCCATCCATCACCTTGCTGCTGTTGCAGTTTAGGCACCAGTGCACAAATAGCAGCACGCAAATGATCAAAAGACAATTGTCTTTTCAAACTGACCAGTGCTCTCCCTACAAAAGAGACAGTTTGAGCCTAATACTAAAATACATGACATTCAGGACAGTTCATATGTATTTTCTTTCAGTAGACGTCTATGGAACCTAATGATGTTGCAGAACGCTTATTTTGATCTAAAACATACCTAATAATTAGGTTACATAATCTTCTCCTGCGAGAAAGCCTAAGATGTTCCTAAGCAGAAGTTAATATTTGTGAATACAAGACTGTATTCATTATTCTGCTAAAGTCCTGCTTCCGATTGCCAGCACTGGAATCTGGTGGAATCTCCTTTTCTTTTCTTGCAGCACATGACTAGAATACCATCCCACTCAGTGCTTAATTTGTAAATGAAAAAATGCCAGGCCAGAAGCTCTGCTCAGAAGCCTGTGGGTGGTGCAATTCAGGGCTATTAAATCCACCTCATGCCTCTTCAATCTTTAACTGGACACTTACTCTCCATTCTCTTACTCTTGCATGTTCCTGCTTTACCCCTATGTGATGTGATCGCCCCTGTTCACGCAACACTTTGCGTGTTAGGGGCGGAACATGGGTGTTGCTGTAGGTGTTCCCACGCAACACCCATTTCCACTGATGCATTTCCAGATTTACGAGAAATCGTAAACCTGGAAATGCGTCAGTTTGCTGCACCACCATAGGGGTGGCGTAGCCAAGCGAAACGAGGAGAAATGTTTTAATTTCTCCTCATTTTTTTCCTCTTTCAATGTGTGCTGCATTCTACAGCACGCATTGAAAGAGGAAAATGCCTGCAGTAATTGCTTTTGTGCAGGAAGTAGCCCCTTCCTGCACAAAAGCAATCTCCCCATGGCGCAGTCATCCTTGCACTATG